>NC_133755.1:170015321-170320488 GCF_036562045.2 Rhinolophus sinicus | reverse complement strand
TTGTATTCTATGGCTGGGAAGAGGTTCCTCTCTTTCTCCTGGAGCATATGGACAAGGGAATCTGTTCATGTATTTGTGTTTAGCAGCCATCCTGTAACCATTTAGGAGAATCTGCCTGAAAAAGAAGCCAAAAAAGATGGCAGAGCAGAAGAGGGGGAGAAACTAAATCCTTAGTGATATTCCTGAGTCCCTGAGTCAATGAACCTTAAAGACCATCACTCCCTCAAGAGAAGTTTAGTAATTTATTTTTGTTTTAGCATATTTGAGTAAGAGTCTATATTACAGTTAAAAATGTTCTATCTGACAAAGTGAAAAACCATTGGGAAAAAAAACAAACCAGTGAAGCCAATAAACCAGTGAAAGTATGAAAACTTGGAAATGTGGGAGTGGGAGATATAAGATGTAATAAATGTGTATGTGCTTTGCATGTTAAAAAAGAAAGTGCCTCACATAGCTCTAGTATTTTCTTCCTGAACATGCACTGATATATTAAAATAAGAATCCTTTAGAATGTAAATTTTCAATTGGTTATAAGTCTAAAAATATAAGATGTTCATTATTTGCTCTAAATGGTTCAGGAACCACATTTTCCTGAACCAAGATGCCATAGTAACTCATTTACTGAGCAACTGCTCAGTATACAACAGTGAGCAAAACTAAATAACTTGCCTTTAAGGTTAAAAAATCTGGTTGTGGTTGAAGGGAGATAATTAATCCTCTCTATTTATAAATGTAAATATTTGATGTTTAAATTGGCACTTCCAAAGCACGGATGATTTGTTTAATTGAAGTCTGAATGAACTTCTGAGAAGTAGTTGAAAATAATTAGAAGAAAAAGTTTCCTTGGCTATCTTTCAAGATGGTCAGAAGAACAATCACGAGAGAAGAAAAATAAAGTGTTCAATGTCTTACAGCAAGCAGCCGGTCATGTCAACGAACCTCCTTACCATCTGTTTTTTTCTTTTTTTTTGTACTCTAAAGTGATCCCATGAGCATCATAACCATTTTCATAACTGTTTAAAGTTTCTCAGATAGGAAAGCTCATATTAATTAAAAATCATAAACGTGGAAAACTTTGGAATTTTATTTTGTGTCTAAGGAACACATAGGCCTCTAGGTAGACAAAGCGGTAGGACAGTTCACTGAGTTCCAAAGGGAAAAAGTCGTATATTCCCCACGAGAAACTAGCATTGTATTATTCTCTGCCAAGCTCACTCAACCCTACCCATACAGGCAGAACCAATTTGAAAAATGGAGCCTGTTCCAAAAGACTCCTGGTAAATGTTTTTCATTTCTACAGGAAAATGTGTTCCAGGTTCTAATGGTAGATGTGGTTCCCAGCTCTGCCTATAAAAGCGTTTTAACCCATAATGATCCTCAAATGTGGGATCTAACCACAGCTTATCAGTGTTTTTATGGAAGAACCCCGTGTCTGAGATACAAGGGGGTGGCCCAGACTGGGAAGATGAGTTGTTGAAAGGAGGAGGAAAGGGCGAAGACATCCTTACCCTGTGTTTTCTTCTCTCCTTCAACCTAGCGTTACCCAGAAGTAGCAAATTCTCGCCTTGGGATGGACGACACAGGACTATCATGACACGCACGCTCCTCCTCTCCTTTCTATAGCCCGCTCTTCCGAACTGTTCACTCCTCCCTCCTCTCCCTAAGAGGTTCAGACAGGCCACCGTCCTCCTTCCTCCTTCTCTTCTCAGGAGAGCAGAGCCGATCACAGTGTTCATTTCAAAGCATTCCACTTAAACTCTTGCCACAAATTAAATAAAAATGCCTACTTGTAGAGTTTCAAAATTAAAACTGGGATAAAATATAACTATATAAAACTTGAAAGTGCTATATAATTGTCTTCTTTTATTGCTCTGCTGTGTCAGTGAAACTCTCCTGAATCACTCTTACGTGATCACTTAATGTCTGTAGCACTATGGTTTTACAGAAAAATGAATGTATCTCTAAACTCCAGTATCAGGACACATCACCTAATAAAAAATATTTGTGCCTCATTCTCTACTTGTGAGAAGTTCTCCAGGAGATGAGGTTTGTCCACAAATTTTGGAATTTCAGTTGTTTATGGGAACAATGGGGAAGAAGACTAACAATGGGAACTGGCCCCCGATGTGTACATTTGAAGTACAGCCTGGGTTAAATAGGCTCTGTTTGCCAGAGGGCTTCCCATGCACAGCTTTATGTCTAATGAGGAAAAAATACACTCCAAATATTTTTCAAATGAACTTCTGGAAAACAACTCTGGCTTACATTGAAGACCGCTTGCTCATAACATATGCAGCGCATACACAGAGATTTACTGACTGAATCCTTATTAGATCCCGGTCTTGCCCTGTAGAACCCTAGCCTTGCATGTTCACATATTCTTCAAAAATTTGGAATTTTTGAAAGTTTTCTTTCAAAAGGGCATTTGGCTAAGCAAGAGGTCTTTCTAGATCCCAGGGGTGGTGTGTGCTGAGCCAGCCTAGGCCTCGATGCCCTCTGAAGCTTTCTTTAGCATTGTCTCCCAGACAGATGAGTGAGACTGAGGGCACAAAGCAAAGAATTCATTCACTGAGCCATGCATTTCACAACTTTAAGCCTGGCAGACCAAGGAGACTTCTTTTTTCCTTAAGTAAATATTTCAATAAACTACTTTTTCTATGCAGGCAAAATCGTCAAAATTAGTAATATGTATTTTGTTTAGAAATAGACTCAGTGCAAGTGCATCTAAATGTTGTTTTTTGGATGGAATGCACACCTTGGCAGGTGAAACTTGTCTCGGTTGTTTCAAATGATTTTTCTTTCACCAACCCTTATATTGTTTAAAGAGGGGGCCCCCCAAATCTCCAGTTAAAATTATAAATAAAGTATGGAATTTAAAAAACTGGCTTTGAATATGGGGTGATTCAATAAAACTAAAAAGCTCATAATGAACTAAATTTCTTCAGTTTAAAAGTGCCACTACATTTTTATTGCTAAAAGAGATCTTCTGTGGCCCTTCCTCAGGCATATTTTTATGGAATCATCTTCCCCATAAGACTCTCCCGAAGGAAACCTGGCTGGTGGGAAAAGGAAAAAATGTTATATGGGGTGAAGAGGCAAAGAAGAAAATGAAAATCCACCCAACAAAAAATTTAAGGCTGGAAAATGACAGTTGTGAAGAAAATTACAATAGTAATTTTTCTCCTAATTTGGAGTTACTCCAAGAAAATAAAACATGACTGTAAATACAGCCATGTTTAAGATTCCCCAGCGTTTAAAAGGCAGTTTTATCAGAAATATTGGATAATAACAATTTCTTGGAGTTTTAAAATTTGCTTTGCAATATTCTTCTTATTCAGAACTAGGGAAAAAAAAAAAGTGGGCTAATCATGCTAGATGGAGGCACCTACCTAGGAACTCTCCATACTTAAAACCAACTCAGCTTATTTATGTCTTCTGAATGTACGTGAAGTTTCTTAATGCAGAGTCCCAAAAGTTTGTGAACAGTTATGCGTAAGGTGCCAAGCTATGATGTACGTGCATATGGCTAGCCCTGCCTCTAAATTCCTTCAGTCCATTAGAGCAGGAGTTAACAGCGCTTCGAGAAGGCATTTCAAGAAGGATTTTTAAGATCACAAAACAGTGTCAAGAGGTACTACCTAATTAAAATTGCTAAATGAATTGTTCAGAGGCTAACTGATACAGCAGTTTTGAGGAGGGCCAGATAAAATCAGGTTGGAGTAATTTAAAAAGGAGGAGAAATTTGAACCGAGTTTAAAAGGACAGATAAGGTCTAGATAATTGTATTACTGCTACTGCCCTCTAGCTCCATTGGAGGGCCTGCCAAGGGCCAGGCTCTCACTGCACTTGGCCTTGTACACACACTCTCTAGACCCACAACTAAACTAAAGTGAGTTCATTATCATGATTTCATAGATGGAGATGGCAAAAAAAAACAACTTGCTGGAGGCTTCCCAGGAAGGAGGTGAGCCAACATCCACACCCAGGTCCAGTGGACCCCAGAGCCCACTGTGTTTCTCTCATAGCAACTCAATGAGTGGAGAGTTCTGGGTGGTACACAACACACTTTTCTAGAACAGTTAACTTAAAGATAAAAATAAAAAAACACACACCTAGTCTGGACCTTATGGAGAAAGCAACAACATGTCAGTGAATTTTAGACTAGACACCTAACATAATTCATTAACCCAGCACTTTGGGTGGACCGGGCTGATGGGCAGAATGAACTGAAGGTTCCCAAGTTCAGAAAATCAGAAAGAGAATCGGGTCCTTCTGCCGGGATGTGGTGACATCAAGGCACACGGATGGCTGGGCTGGGGGCAGCATTTCATAGTTCACAGAGATAAAGAAGCACTGCACTTGGACTTGCCCTTATTTAAAACCCATCCTGTTTCAAAAAATTACTACCCTGTTTCCCTGAAAATAAGACCTAGCTGGACAGTCAGCTCTAATGCGTCTTGTGCAGCAAAAATTAATATAAGACCCGGTCTTATTTTACTACAATATAAGACCGGGTCTTATATAATGTAATGTAATATAATATAATATAATATAATATAATATAATATAATATAATACTGGGTCTTATATTGTTTTGCTCAAAAAGACGCATTACAGCTTATTGTCCGGCTAGGTCTTATTTTCAGGGAAACGTGATAGTTGCGTGACTTTGGGCAATGCCTTAAATCTGTGAGAGTATTAGTCTCCTAACTTGTAGAGTCCAATTCATGATATTAACTGCACAAGGCTAAAAGAATGAAATGAGAAAAAATATGTAGGGTGTAGTTTGTGGTAAATGCTCAAATGTTCTTTGTTTTTTGCATTTTTGTTTTTGTTTTTCCTTCATGAAGGCCCTGGAAATGGAAAAGAAGGGAAGAAACAGATGGTGAGGTAAATTTCGTGAGATTTGGTGGCAAATTAGATATTAGGGGTAGGGCTGGGGAGGAGGAAGAGAGAGAGATGTCAAGTGTGCACTTGAAATGATAAACCTGCACAAAAATACCTTCATTTTCTTAAGTAAAAGTTAGGAGAACATGGCACTTTTAAGATAAGTGAACTTGGAGGTGCCTGGAAGATCCCCAATTGAAAATACCCAGAAAAGAATTAGATGTGAGACAGGAGGCTTAGGAAGAAAAGGGAAACCAGAGAAAAACAATTTGGCAATCATTTGCCTATGAGCCTTGTTGCTATATTATTCTATTTATGAGGACCTTGTGAAATTGCTGAACTTTGAGTAACTATGCTTTAGAAATCAAAGGAATATATATGAAGTTACAACATTTTAAGAAACCAGACCCCATACTTTTTAAGACAAAGAATATTAAAAGAAAATAGTCTACTTAATACAGGACTTAAGATCAATTGCAACTCGGAGCCTTTCAATTTTAAAACACAATGACTGCTTTAATAACCCTACTTAACTCTAAATACTCTTTATCACAAATGTAATCTTCCTCCAGAACAGGCTTTCCTTATGCCATAGAAAAGGCATGATGGTGCAAGGCAGTAATAAAACACAGATTTCTAAAAGTATGCATAACTTGGAAAATGCAACTGAAATTGCGATGGTTGCGATCTGGGATGAGACGGAAGAAAGGGGTCAAAGCACAGGGGGTGCTGAGGTTGGCTGTACCCCATCAACATGCGTGCAGACCTTGATCACCTAAAGCTGAGCTGGATAATTCTGCTTTGCTGACTTCTTAAGCTTGGTGAATCTGGTCCAGCGCTTCTATAAGTTTCTCAAATATTACAACTAATTATCTGTTCCAGACTCTGGATTCATCATCTACTGCTGCTGAAGGCAGATCTGGCACCACTGAGCGCATCTGTTTCATAGGACATTTAATGTGATGGCCTTTCTGTGCTTATACGATGGTCTCTGGGCAAGACACTGGCAGGTCTATCCAAGGTTCACCATCATCATCATCTTGTTTTCATTAAAAACACGAAAACTTCAGTAATCTTCTGAGATCCTGTACTTTGTGGGGATGCGACATTCTATGTAGTTTTTTAAATACAGGAATTACCTTGCACTTAGGAATATAACAAGTGGATAACTTGTTAACCTTCATGTATTTAAAGCATAGCTTTGAAACACATAAGAGAAGAAACCGAAAGAACTAAAATAAAAAATTGACAATTCACTGACACAAAGAGAGTGCCAAAACAGCTCTCTCAGAAAATGACAGGTCAAGTAGAGAAAAAATTAAGTAAGCATATTGATGATTTGAATAAAAATTAGATTTTGATTTAATTCACAACTTTGTACCCAAACAACAGAAAATAAGCATTATTTTCAAAGACACAGAACATTCACACGTGAACAATTTATATGGGAAGCACACTTCTTTGGATCAAATGTCTAATCCCTTTGGTATTTGATATTTCTGATATCATTTTTTATCACATACTGCTTCCCAGAAACATTATTTGCATGTGTTTTACTTCCTCTGACTCACTTTATCATCTTTGTTACAAGGGCAGAAGACTCGTGTTCTTGCCTTTGCATCCCTCACAATGTTTTCAGCTTTATAAATAATGCGTTATACAAAGTAGGCACTCACTTATAAAATAATCACTCTGCCACATATCACTTTTAACGATGTATCAATAAGAACTTATGTTACTTCTTTTACAATAATGTGTGGAGTCCATCAGAATCGATCAGATGCTATTAGACTGGAGGTTTTCTAATAGCAAAAAATATAAGGAAAACTTTCTTTCACATTAGAATTTCAGATGACTGTCATTCTTTGCTGATTCTTGAGTCAGTAGCTTAGCTACATGCTTCAAGATGCCCCACAAGTCTTACAGGGAACATATAGGACGGTCTGACGGGAAAGGGCAAAAAGTGAGGGACCCCCTAACTAGCAAAGTCAAGGGCTGGCTCCATTTCAGGTTACCCAGATGGAGCGCTGGAGCACATAGAACTATTGTACAGGGCTTTGCGCTTCAAATGTCCTTTCTCCAGGCCCCTCCTAGAGCGACAGGTCACAATATGGCTTCAATTCATTTCTATTACTTCCTATAACCAATGTCTAGGTTTGTGCTGGCTACTTCCTCTTTCCCACACTTGACTTTCGCTCTCCATTTTCTAAAGTACTACCTTCGACAGAACAACACAGCAATAGGTTTAAAAAGTAGAAGGCAGGGTGGGGAGCTGTGGGGACGGAGGAGGTATTCCACGTTTCACAGCTGGGAAACCCTGCCAGTCACACCTCCATGGCGAAGATATATAGTTCAGGGTAGCATGTAAAGGCTTTGCAGAAAAAGAAAGCCATTGACCTTGCTTAAATCCCAAACGTATTCGACCATGAATCCCCCTCCCCCTCGTTGTTTTTGACAGAAACCTATTACCATAATTCCACAATACTGAGGACAGAGTGTCCTGAGAATCCCCTAATGCTCAATGCCAGGAACAGGAACCCGTTCCTCATTCCAAAGGTCATCTCTTCATGAGAAAAAACAAGCCTTTTTTTTTTTTTTTAAACTTATGCCCGTTTTCTCTCAAGAATGGTTGGGGAACCCCCTCATTCCCTTCTTCAGATATAAGGAAGGACTTGCAATGAGCAAGTCTTCTTCCTCTGCCCCACCCGCATGCCCCTGCCTCCCCTGGATGTCTAGTCTCTACACCAGCTTATGATGTGCCAACTTCTGGGAGATGTTTTAAAAAATGTTTAATTGTGTACACACAACATACAATTTGCCATCTTAACCATTTTTAAGTGTACAATTAATTAAGTGCACTGTTAATTAAGAACATTCACATTGGTGTACAACCAAACTCCAGAATGCTTCAACAGGAGATATTTTTTAATAAAGGAGAGGTGCCCAAAACTTAGAGAGTCAAATCTATACATCTTTCTGAATGTCGTAATTTTGTGCTATATTTTTGTAACCACTATACTTAGCTATTACAACACTTTTCATCTTTGATTATACAAGGTGTGATCAACCAATATGGTGAATGTTTAAATAAAAAAATTTATTACAGTGAAAGACATATTGCTATTAATCCCCCTCAAAATATTCCTCTCACTTTAAATACACTTACCCCATTGTTCTTGCCACTTTCTGAAGCAGTTCTTGAAGTCCTCTTTTGTGAGAATCTTTAGTTGCACTGTTGTGGCTGCCTCGATGTCCTGAATCGACTGAAAACATTTACCTTTCATCGTCATTTTGACTTTGGGGAAGAGCCAGAAGTCCCATGGTGCCAGATCCAGTGAATAAGGTGGATGAGGGCACACTGTAATGTTTTTATTTGACAGAAATTGCCGTACCAGAAGTAATGTGCGACACAGAGCCTTCCATTGTGATCACAAAATACAATGACTGCTACTGCCAAGTACCGTCCAATGGAAAGGTTGGAATCTTCAATACAGGAAGCGGCACATCGAACCTTAGTAACAGTGTGTGACAAGTTTCAACTTGTTCAGTGCAGCCAGTCGGGTGTGAGCTACGGTGTGTTTTCAAGTGTGCTGTAAATCATCCTCAGTCATGACAATGCTCCGTGTCACACATCGCTTCTGATACAGCAATTTCTGTCAAATAAAAACATGACGGTGTGTCCTCATCCACCTTATTCACCAGATCTGGCACCATGTGACTTCTGGCTCTTCCCCAAAGTCAAAATGACCATGAAAGGAAAACATTTCAAATCGATTCAGGACATCGAGGCAGCCACGACAGCACAACTAAAGACACTCTCGGAAGATGACTTCAAGAACTGTTTCAGAAAGTGGCCAGAAGGATGGGATAAGTGTGTTGGAAGCGAGGGGGAACATTTTGAGGGGGGTTAATGGCAATGTGTCCTTTGCTGTAATAATTTTTTAAAATTTAAACATTCACTGTATTGTTTGATCACAACTCATACATTTAAACAAATCATGTTCATGACACCACCATGTCAAGAAATAATCAGGGGATTTTGCAACAGAAGAAACAGAAGGAAAGCATCTCAGTGAATTTTCAAAGATCCCACGCTACATTAAGTCCCTGTCCTCTGGCACTGTGACAGGAATTGTACTGATGGCTATATTATTAGCAATGTCTAGCTCGATACAAGAAGTTATTTATGCACAATGTGAATCATTTATGCTATTGCCAGTGATAATTCTATTATCTGCCTTCCAACAAATCTATCAGCTCTAAGTAAGGCACTTAAAGCGCCCTGGGAACACAGTGGCAAGGTCACTTCTAGTTCATATGAAGGGGTGTACAGTGTTAACTCCTCCCTGAATCTGCCTTTACCATATTGCTTGTAAGACTTAGGGGTACTAAGCCACAATATTGCAATCCCACAAAGGCTCCAGCTTCAAGACTACAGACTTTTAAGGTGTCACAGAAGCAGCTACTGACCCGGGATGGGCTCAGTGTAAGGGCCTCCTGCAACGGCTCCTGAAAGGGCAGTAAGAGTCCTCAGATAGGGATGCAAGAAACTAGAGTGACGCTTACCCTCTAGAGAACAGCAGGACCACACAGTGGGGCCACAAGACACCGTTACAGCAGTGTTTAGTCACAGCAAATCTGGGATGGGAAACCTACAGTTTCTAATCTTTGTCATCTTCATTAAAAGCACCCCATTTCCCTGTTCTCCCAATTGACAGTGTAAGAGGCTTGGAATCTGCTAGCAAGAACAGTAAACACCAGGATGCCTTGAGCACCCCGCTGCCTGGTGTGTGCCCTGGCACTTTAAGTTGGCATCCTTCTCCTTCTTGGGCAGCTCTATGCTGTGTACTTCTGGCAGCAGCTTCTCCCCAACACACTGTCATCAAAGAACTTGGGGCAGTTGAAACCCTGGACAAAAAGGCACCGAGAATAAAAGGTAGAGGCAAGAATGTTCAGAAAAAAAATTAGGTACATGAATGTGCTTATATGCATATATTTTTTTGGTAGTATTTCAAATATGTAGCCTTGAAGCTCTTTCTCTCTCTCTCTCTCTCTCTCTCTCTCTCTCTCTCACACACACACACACACACACACACACACACACACACACACACACACAAGTCATAACAACAGGAAAGCAATGCATTCTAGTTCTGCTAGGGTCAACAAACCATGCAAAATAGGCTCTGGTTTTTCAAAAGTTTCTGTAAATCAGGACTACCTAATCAAGCATTACTAATTAAGGACAGTTGATTCCTTCTGTTTACACCCCCTGACTTAGGCCTTCAGTAGCTGGAGAGAGTGGCATTTCTCTCTACAATTCTCTTGCTTTCTCAGATTAATTTGACTAAATGGTTCCCAATGGCGTATACTGGTTTGTTTCCCTAGAAGGACAGCTCTCTGTATAGTTTGTGGGTAACAGACTGGCAGATTACTATTTTATGTCGATGTACTATATACATTTTTGCATATATGCCTAGACACTTGCTAGTTTGACAACTAGAGGTTTGGCAGTTCACATATATACCTCAAACAATTTCAGAACACTTGAGAGGTCTAACACGGCTTTTCTTTCTGGGGGTGGGGGAGTGTTTATCAATTTAATAGAACACTTTTACATTTAAAATAAATAACTGTTTTAGAAATACCGGGGTACTTTTTCCTTGGGAGAGGTGCAGGGAAGAGAGAGCTTGGAGGTAGCCTGAACCAGCCTGAGACCAGCATGCGGCAAGGGGAGCCCAGGGGGACCACCAAGGTGCAGAAGTTCATTAGAATACCTTTTAGTTGTTGTTGTAATTAGTTCTGGAAGACTAAAAAGGTTCCCTCTAGCTCAACTGTCAGTTTTTTTGTGAAAGGGTAAACTGAGTCCCCAGATGGGGGCTGACCAGCACAGAGTCACCCCTCAGGCACTGGGATGTGGCCCTTCCAGTGCCTGGTGGTCTCCACCATTATTACCTCAAACCAAAGGCCTGGAGCCTTGGTACCTTGGGGAGGGGGTTGGAAACATGACTCTTCTAAAGGCAGAAATCAGCTCATTCATTCTTTCAGCAAACATTTGAGTTTCTCTTACACAGCTGGCTTTTTCTAGAGTCTATAGCAACAAACAAAATATACAAAGATCCTGGTTCTCAGGTAGTTTATATATGAGTGGGCACCTATTTTGATAAAGAAGTTCCTCGGACATGCAACACACTTAACTTTAAATCAGTAAGTGACTTTCAGAAGATATTCTGTGCACAATTTTATGATCATGGCAGCTGAAGGCTAACACAAATATTTTCTCCAAACCTAGATCATGGTTTCAGGAACAAACAAAACCAGACGAGTCACAATAACCGAAAATGTTGCATACTCAGTAACACAGATCAGCAACTATGGAAGAACTAAAATTTGAGATTCCAGCAGCGGTGAGGGGGCAGGGTCAGCCCTTCTTCTCACAGATCACACACCCCTCAGGCAAAAATGCTTGTCCAAAATGGGACCAAAGAATCCTGAAGCAAGTCTTGTTTCTCCCTCCCTTATTTTCTGTATCATATTACAAAGCAAACAGAATATCTACAGGCCTCTCAAGGGAGAAATTTTTTTATTTTATTCTAGGAAAACAGAATGAATAACCACGGCTATCTAACTGAACAATATGTCATTTCTTTCTTTGTAGATAGAACCACATAGCCCTCTGATGAGCAGAGAAATCTATAAACTCATTTACAGAGAAGATAAACATTTATGAAAAAGAAATGATTACCCCTTAAAAAAAAAAAAAAAAAAACAGCATCCCAATGACTGAATCTGTCACATATGTAGGCATCCTTAACTGTGGCCAGGTAGGGGCACCTGATGACTTTCTTGGGCTCTGTGTACTTTGGCGCCTTCCTCCATAAAAAAATATTAAAAATTGTGTTTTATGACTGCATTGGTATAAAGAAAAATATACTCCAGGCTGGGCTCATTATTATATATTCACTATTGTTATATTCATTTTTCCCCCTGTTTTTAAAAGACATTAAAATTAAAACATTTTTGTGGTCACTAGAAGTATCACAGACCCTAGGCACTGTGCCTAATGGATAAGTCGCCTCTGAACCACAGACTCTTAATATTTAAGCTCCTCTGTATTCCAGTCATAAGTCAGGCAAAAAAATCCTCTGGGACTTTCTTGCCAGCAATGAAGATCTGCAGTAAGAAAACCATCATTTTACCAGTTAACCAAACACCAATGAACTCTGAACTTGAACACAGCAAAGTCATCTTTACTCCGTTAAAATACCATTTGTCTTTGTAATAAGTTGTAGTACTTCAAGAATAATGCAGTGTATCAAATATGTATGATTTCAATAAAGCATTATTAATTTGCTAAAGGCAACAAAATTCTAACTGATTGTTACACTTAATGCTTTTAATTTTCTTTTATATTACTGTTGGGTTAAAAAAAAAAAAAAAAGACCTGGTGTGAAATTGAAAATACAAACTTGTGAGTAAAAGTGATAATGCTATGCTTGCCGGACTGAGTTTCTTTATATATTCCTATCGTTCTAGAAAATATTTCATATGTAATTGAGCAATGTTAGTTCAACATTTCAGGTCTTGACAAATACTCATAGCTTATGATTTGGTCAAAGTATGATACATTAAAGTACTTAGGAAAGAAACAGAGTAAAATAATTGCCTAGATCTAAAAAAAGGCATATCTTCTTCCTTCCTCTGCCTTTTATCATTCACTGTGGCTTTTCAAATACCACCACCACAAAAGTGCATTGAAATTGCAAATCTTGAAGAAAAAGAAGTTTAAAAGGACAAGAAGCGCTTTTCTGGTCAATGAAAAGCATTTAAAATGTCACCTAAAAGACTGACTGACTCATTAACTAGAAAGCCAATTGCAAGAAATGACTCCATTGGGTCACATGATGGTTTACGCTTCTTGACTCCATTTTTATTCTTCATGTATGTATTTTGCAGTATGCATTTTCTTTCATATTTCATCCTGTGATAAGAATATTTGTTATTCTGTCTTACAAAATAGTTAAAAGCAAGAAAAACTCTGCCTACAGTGTTCTTATATAAAAGTTTCTAACAAACCTAAACTATGAATATATTAATCTTTTAACATGTTTCATGGCAAAAACAATGAAAACATCTCACTTTTATAGCTGAAGCTTTTCCAATGTCTTCACATGCAGACTCCTAACATCCGTCTTCACCTGTAGTAGAAACACAAAAAATAAGTTACTTTTTACTTAGATGTTACTGTTGCAAAATTATTTTAGGGGAACTGGATGAGAATCAGGGCTAATTTTAAATAGCAAATGAAGACTGGATGCAAAAAGGCCAGAATTTCCCCAGGAAAATGCCACATCTATACTACTGGTCTATAATAGACCTATGCCATAATCATACCAATTTAATTAAAAATACAAAAAAACTTACAGGATGTGGTCTTAGAAAATTACTGATTGTTTCTCCTTTCCTTGAAATATGCAGAAAAATCAAAAGAAACTTCAACTTCCAATAGCACTTAAAAACTAAGTTTCATGACTTGCTAGAAGCCAGGAAGAATTTCCTCAACCCAGAGGAGAGATGAAACCCTGAGGAGTGGGAAGAGAATGGACGCTTTCACTTAGTCTCAACCATACTACCTCTATCTCCAAAACACAAGTCCTCCACAGGATGGGAGCAACCTTCTGAGGACATGGCCCCTCTATCCCTGAGTTCCTCTCCATGGCTGTATCCCATAATTCCTCTCACTTTCCATCTCTGTAAATAGCTGGGGAAGGTGGGTGATGCTTACATTTTGAGGTTGCTGTTTTTCTGGTCAATATTTGTTAAATGAAAGAACCACAGACATTTTAATGTTTGCAGAGTTTTAAAGGAAAAACCAATGTGCCTAGAAGTTTATGAGCTGAGTCTCTTCATGAAGAAAAGTTACTTGAAAATATTCCAGTTGACTGAGGGATGAATCAAAAAGTTAAGAGTGAAAAACTGGTGACGTAGTAGTGCTGGTGGAGAGCATTAAAAGCAGGTAAAGAAGGAATAAGGTATGCTAATTATTCTTAAAATAGTCCAAATCAAGTGCAAACTTTCAAAAATTTTGAAAAAATATCTAATAAACTTTTATTATAATACTTAGTCCATCAAAGCCTGAAATTCTAGATCACGTTATCAAAAATAGGGAAATGAGTGGGGGTACACAGTAAAAGTGAACCAATTGCATTTTGTATATGAGGAGTAAGAAAATGCAGTTTCACTTGTGACACTAGTAACTTTTCTTTTTTAAACTGGAGAGAACAAAGAAATGAACTCAGGATTTAAACTCAGTTAAGTTCAAAAATAGTAACAAATATAGGAAAGGCAGAAATAAAAATAAAAGCAGGAATTTGTGATTTAGGTATCTAAAAAGCAGTAACTGTTTAATTACAGAATGAAACAACTCATAGACAGATTTCAGGCAATCTAGTCTTAAAATCAGACAAGAAAAAAGAATTGTTAGAGGCATATATTACAGACAAGGAAGAGATTAAAAAACTAAAAGAGTGCTATATAAAAATATCTTTGCAAATAAATTTGAACACCTTAATGGAAACAGTTTTCTAAGGTGGCATTTAATTATTAAAACTAAACCAAAACTATAAAAGCTGAAAAACTAACAAGTGTGGTTTACTTCAAGGATTAGATAATTCACAATCTATATAAAAAGCTTTCAGTATGTGGTACAAATGAGGCTCCCAATTTGTTCCACGAAGCTAGCACACCTGATCATCAAATCTGATAAGACACAAAGAGAAAAAAAACAAGTAAGAGGCTTGTTTGACTTACATAAGATAGAAGAATACTAAATAAAGTGCTCAGAAAACTCAATTTCTAGTATATTAAAAATAATGATACAATAATATAAAGTGGCCTTATTCTAGAAATATTCTATAAATAGATCTATTATGCTCTGACAATAATAGGTCACAGAGATCAACACATATTCATATTTGCCAAAGATGCCAAAATGGCATGTGATCAATTCAACATCGATATCTGATAACCTCTCAGTAACCTAGAAATAGAAAGATCATTTACCATGACTTTTAAAAAGATAAAACCAACAGACAACATTTTTATTAACAAGTCAGGAATAAAATAAAAGATGCTCACAATGCAATAGTGAGAGGAAAGGGACAAACTAAATTGCCACCATCAGCAGGTGACAAGGTTGAAGACCTAGAAAACTCAAGAGAAATATCTAAAAAATACTGTGTTGGAAATAGTGAAGAAGTCAGAAAATGATATGAGAAAATAATATGTAAAAAGCGATGTTTTTTTGTTCAGTGGCAGCAATGACCAGTTACAAACAAATGAAAATGGAGACAGTCTGAAAATAGATCATATTCAACACAATTATGCTTATAGTGAAAGATCTATATAGAAAACATTTAAAGCAATCTTTAGGATAATGCTTTTCTCATGAGAAATGATGGAAAGTACAAATGCAATTTTTAAAAAAGGGGATAAAAAACATCATCTAGCCAGGAAATTCAATATGAGGTAAACCAATGAATTTATATTTTTGGTCTGTAGAAGGTGAACTACCATTACCGGAACATAATAGCAAGAGAGTTTTTACAATCAGCGATGCTTATTTATAGGTGAATACTTGAGAAACTTGGAGGCTGTTCTATAAATTCAACATAGGATTTTTAGGAAAAAAAAAATTAAGGATATTTGATTATCCAGCCTTCAGTGCAAAATCCACTAATATGTTACACTCGACATTAAATACAAACAGAATTTTATGTAAAAAAAAAAAAAGAGAAAAGAAAGGAAACCACTTCATTACACTTTTGAAGGTTGGGGGAATGTAATAAATGGCCAATGATGTTATATTTGTGAAAAGAAATTGCTGATTGCACTTCACTGAATCATCGTAAAATAGGTCACGTTTTATTGCTTTTGGCCAGAGAACAATGCTAAACTTATAGTCTGGAGTACGTGCAAGGTGATGTTTAAAGTAAGTTATATAGACAAAACACAAGTAATGTGAGTTTGAGGATAAAAATAAATAGAATGTCAGGGTTGGTTTTGTAAAAAGGGTACATAAGACCAATACGTCACCATGTCCTTTTAGCTACAGTGTCTAAAATAAGCTTATCTTTAATTTTAGACAATAGAGTGCAAAGAGAGACTAAAAGCTTTGTGTCCCTGACATTAAATACAGGATCAATTCTAGTTATTACAGAATGCATATTAATGAAAATTACCCACGAAAGGGACCCACTTTGCTTTTTACATATAGGACAAAATAAAAGGCCTATTAGCTTTGAAGGAACAGCAGACCCAGGGACTAGGCAAAACAGCTTTTAATGGTCTGAATTAGGTGTTGTTTAGACAAAGAATGATTTAAAAGTCACGTCTGATAAAAACATCTCTACTTACAATAATAACTGTGCAAAAATCCAAATGATAAATATTTCTCCTAAAATGTAAATTATTTGAAATGCAGGAGTTCCGCCCCCCCCCCCCCACCCCATTGTTCATAAGCGCGAAATGTGTTATTTTTATTTCCTGGGTAAAACACTTGGACTTCATAGAAGAAACCAGGTGAGGGTAGAAATCCACATCAGGGACCACCAGAAATCATAGACCAGTGTAGACTGTAATGTAGTAAGTGTAACTACTGCCAAAAAAGGACAAATTTCCCAATGTTTCTCCCATAGGTATCTAAAAGTAGTCTTTAAATCAGTAACAGAGATGGTCAAGTAGGCAAAAATAAAGTGAGTATTTTTGAGGGGATACATAATTTGATCATGTAAATCCCAGAGGAATCTCTGTGTTTGGACACGAATCGTGCTTCTGCCCCACACCTGCCACCCTGCAGTGTCACTTCACATCTGTCCATTCTGATCAGAGAATGCTAGGTAACTTGTGACTCTAGGTCCACTGCAACATAAAAATCACTTGCGCTTCTACCTGTCTTTCTTTGGAGCTGCCTCATTTCCTTCCTAGACCACAAATAAGCAAGCAAAAACAGCTAGCGTAATACAGACCTCCTTAAACTGACTGCTGAAAGCGGGCAGAACAATACCTGTTATTTTAGAAGCCCAACCAACCGTCCATCTACCCTCCTTCTGGCAACTATACCAGCCTTTCCCTCCTTTTCCCTACTCCCAGCCCATGTGCTCTGAATGACAGGAGGCTAAGCCATTCATCATGTTTCACCCCGATTACTGTGATTGGTTCATGGATAGGCACATGGCTCAAGTCACCAATCAGGGCCAAGGAGACCTAATTTAGGGTATTTTGTTAAAATTACTAGGGAAACTGACCTTTTCTTGCTCCCACTAGACACTACCAAGAGAGGATTTAGAGGCAAGAGCTGCTGCAACCATCCTGCATCTATGTGGGGCCTGAAAATGAGCTAGTATAGGGGAATCTACTTTAATAAATTGTGTGCTTTTGAACTATAAAGTGGACTTATACATACTCCACTGTGACTTGCTTTCTCCTACTCACTATTTTGTGAGATTCCTCCATGTTGCTTTGCTAACTATGTAGAGCTCTTGTTTGCACTGATGGACAGTATTTCACTGTGTTTCATTGGATACTTTGTGGTATATTTATACACTCTACAGTTGAATATTTGAGTGTTTCCATTTTTCTCCCCTATTACAACTGAAGTTGTACATAACCCCTGATTTGATGTTTCTACCTTGTATTTACCTGAATTGGAACTGCTGGGTTATTTATCATACACATGTTGAACTTTACTGGATAATGTCAAATTTCTTTTCCAAGAGTAATTGCACCAATTTACACTCCGCCCACAGTATATGAAAGTTAATTTTGCTTCATATTGTGGCCAACCTGATACTATAAAATTTCAATTATAGCTATTGTGATGGATAAGAAATGGTATTTTTGTGGTTTAAATTTGAATTTTCCTAATTACTAATGAGGTTGAGCATATTTTCTTATGTGTGTGCTCATTCATATTTCCTTCCCTATGAAAAACTTGTTCATGCATTTTGCCTAGTTTTCTACTGAATTATCTTTTTCTTATGAATTTGTTGGAGCTCTTTATATATTCTCCAGTATATCAATCCATATGTCTGTTATGGATTATGGTTTATCTTCAGTCTCTCTCACCACAAACAGAAGTTCTTAAATATGTTGTTATAGGTGTCTCTTTATGATGTAATGATTTTTGTGTCTTGTTTAACAAACTCTTTCCCTACCCCAAGGACTTGAAGATATTCTTCCACATTTGTTTTAAAGGCTTTATAATTGTGTATTTCACACGTAAGACCTTGACACATTTGAAATTGATTACTATGTATGCTGTGAAGTAGGGATCCATTTTCATTTTTCCCATAATCTGTGAGTCTGGAATCCTTTATCAATATTCTTTCCACCGATTTGTAATTCAGCTCTGTCACATATCAAGTTTCTATAAAAATGTGGGCCTATTTCAGAACTAGTGTTTTACTGGTCTAATTGCTTATCCCTAGTCCCAAAATCACACTGTCCAAATTCCCATGGCTTTATAACAATACATAGAACATCTCTTAATCCTTCTACCTGTTTCTTCTTTAGGACTTTTTTTTGTGTGTGGCTATTTCTGGATCTGTGTTTTGCATAAACTTTAGAATTAACCTAAGATTCACCAAAAACATGTTGGGATTACATTGGATCTATATTTGGGAGAATTAATATCTGTACAATAATGAAATTATCTATGACTATGTTATTTCCCCTCCATTTATTTGGGTCTTTTAAAATCATGTTTCAATAAAGTTAAAGTTATTCAATTTTCTATATAAAGTTCTCACAGATCTTTCATTAGATATATTTCTAGGAACCTTATTTTTGTTAGTGGAGAAGATACCTTTTTAAAAAGCATCCTGATTCTTCTAGAAAGGCTATTAACTTTTTAAAAAGTTGTATTTGGAAATATAAAGAAAAGTTGCAAAAATAAGAATATAAAGAATACTTTTTTTTCCTAGTTCTTTCTTGTCAAAAGTTTATTGATTGCATTAGTTTTTTTCATAGAATCAAGTTTTGGTTCTGGGATGCTACATGTACACATAATTGTTCAGATATAAACAAGAAAATCCATCAGCTACAGAATTCACAATAGAAACTGGTTGACCAAGGTAGGAGATGGAGAGAACTTAAATTAGCCAACATTTCAGAATAAGATTGTCAAACAATCACATGAATTATTCATTCATGCAGGTGATTACTTAAATATCTCAGACTCGGTTTTTATTTATTAATTCAACAAGTATTTAGGATCTCTTATGTACAGACACGCATTTCTATTCTCATAGAGATCTCCAAAGACAGACATAATCTATAGATTTTCTTGCAAACTGAAGTCAATTTCTATTTCTAATTTGATATCTCTAATTGACCATTTCTTGTTTCAAAAGAAATCCAACGTGTCTCAATCACTTAAAAACAAACAAACAAACAAACAAACAAACAAAAAACCTTAGAATTTGGAAGCGGAGACCATGGAAAAGCAGTACAAATTTTTCAACAGTTAGTATTCATTGCTTTCCTAACCAGTAAAAATATTAGTTTTACCCATAATTTGGGTAAAATACTAGTTTTACCCATTAAATTGCATAGTGAATGCCTGATATATGCCAGGCATGGGGTACAAAGTAAGTAAATCATGGTGTCTCTGAGGAATGCATCTCATATTACAAAATGAATGTGTTCTTGGAAAAACTGCATGCATTGGCAATTTTTAATAAGTTGAATTGTTTTCAGTGGTATTTTAAAAGAAATATTAGGAAAAGTTTGTCAAAATGAAGGCTCTACCCACTCAATCCTGATGTTATATCGGATTTGCATATCTCTTCAGGCATTGCATGCTGCACAAAAATAAAATTTATGAATGAGTTGAGTTTTTAAGACAAGCTCAGTTTTTAGTTTATATCAATTCCTGGGTTCCACAGGATCACTCACCAATACAGGTTTAATTGATTTATACATTAAGATATATACTGGATGCTTCCCAAATCTGGGCTATATTTCATGGTAAATGGGCTGTGAATTTTTAAAAAAGAACACCCAAAGCAGAACACAAAACCTCTGCACACCAGATTTTGATGGCCCAGACCTTAAATTTTGCCATTCTCTGTTAATTTTTTTAAAGAGACGAACAATTGGCATGTAATTGCTTGACAAAGTATTGTTAATGCTAATAGTTAATCAGAGATTATGGGTTCCAGTCGGCGACCCCTTCTTTATATTCTTTTGTATGTCCCTCTCTTTCCATCCTTAAAAAAAAAATAAAAGCGGGCCTCTTAATAAGAAAAGCTGGTCAAAAAGAATGGAATTCCAACACCATAGTTATTTATTTTTTCATGCTAGAGGAGATACTGGGCAAAAAACGTGAAGTAGTGAATGTCTCTTGAATGAATGACATTCATTCAAGCGCTGTTAAAGGCACTCGAATTACAAAGAAAAATACTAAGTCTCTGCCCAAGATGGCACTGAAGGAAGGTTTACCAGTGAACAGATTGGATGGTAGCTAGATTGCAAACGCTATAATACAGTTAACAACACTTTCCTAACTCCCTTTCCTATCACTCAAGCAAGCTGAGCTAATCCCAAAATGCCTGGAATGCATACAACATCAGAGCACCAAGGCTGTACCAGGCACAGGTGTTGTGGAGCCAGCAGTGATGAGGATAGAGACAGTCTTTCCCCTTAGGGAACCTGCAGCCAATGAGGTGGTGGGGGAGGGCGTGTCACAGACTTAGTGAGCAACAAGGCCCAGGGGCAGCTTTGGTGATACGGCATGCCCTGGAGCATAAAAAGAATACAATTCTAATATGAAAATTTGGGGCTCAGTAATATACCAATGGAGGAATATTATGGGTAAGGCAAAACTTTCCAAAGATCCTCAAGTCCAGATGCACATTTGTTAAATTGAATTATACCAGAGGTCCAAATCTCAAAATAGAAGATATAGTGCCACTGTCACAATCACCTATCTTATCACCAGATAAATAATGAGATGAAAGGTGACTATGAAAGGTAAAGTTTTAGCAGATTCTGTGCTTAATAAAATGGAGGAAGCCACAGAAATGGATGAACATTTCTAAGCAGAAAAATGTTATAAGCAACACCTTTTATAAATTAGAGTCCAGGAGCTTCTTTCAACCTAGATTAATACCTTTAAGCAATTCAGATGTGTTAGGAAGCATAAAAAGTGAACAATACTAATTAGTAAAGTGAAACTCCCTAAAATGAAGAGAATTCAGATGACTGTGGTTTTTAAAGTTGGAACATCTCAGATGTAAAATAGATTCATGATTGCCTGCTTATTTAATGGTAAAGTACAGATTTTTTATTTTTTTTATTAAGCCAGGCTTCTATAAAAACACTACCTTTATTCAGGCAACATATGGAAAAAACTGTTACATCACTTTAGAATGTTATATTTAGAAAGGTAATTTCCTTTCACTGAAGGCCTTTTTTTAAAATGAAAACTTTCCACATCAGTCAAGAAAAACAGGCTTTGACATATCAGTTTTTAAAAAATGAACTACCAACTACATCACAGAGTTTTTACTTAACATCCATCTTGAGGATATTTCAATGACCTTTCAGGTTCAGGGGAAAAAAAGGAAATATGAACATGGCAGGCAGACTTCCAATAAAACATTTTACAGTTCTTACCAAACAGTGATTTATTCATCTACACGTTCCTCACCATTATAGCAACTAGTACTTCCTGGTTTTGCTAATGTGGTCTGTTTTTACTTCTCAAAACGGGGGAAATGCTAAAATTGAATGATGTAGCCCATGAGGAAAATAGGAAGGTGATAACCAACATATGCAAAGAAACTTTGTCATTTTAAATCTGTACTTGAGAAAATGATTTTTCTTTTTATTAAATGTGTCATTAGAACATGTAGTATGTGCTTACACATTTATTTTTCTGATTTAAAAGGTTCAAACTTAACATGAATGTCATTTAAAAAATAGTTCAGGGAGTCTGAACTTAACAGAACATCTTTCATCTTTTCTACATAATGTTTTTGGTTTTCTTCAGAGAAAAATGCCTAGAATTTTCTTCAGTCTATCTTGCAAGTTTAGATTATCTTACATATGGTTTATTTATTTAATAATTTATTTTATTTAGAATAAGTATATGTGGTTTCTAGTTTCTAATACCACGAGCAGATTAATATTTCTTCAGACTCTGTTTCTGTGCATATTTAGCCCAGACACTTGAGTATAAAACCTAGAACAAAGGGCAGGACTTTGTAGTACACAGATATAGCAGAGAAAACATATTGCACAAATTTCTCTATGAAACTGAAATACGGTATCTATGAAAAAACTGAAATGTAGTACCTACTGCTATAAAATTAGTTAGAATTGCACTCTTCGATCTAAATGTTCAGCAAGAACAGATATTTGTTTAGCATCCATTTCCCCCATTAGACCACAGGAGGCCCCATTTTTTTGTGCATGACAGCATGCCCAATGCTTAGCACATGGTGCTTGCTTACAAAGAATTATTACATGAATAATTGAGTGAAATGTGCTTACTAGATAGGTATTTCAGGCAGGGTTATAACTGGGAAGAGTCCAGATGATATACAGAGGGTGCCAAGAAAGTGTATACACATTCTAAGAAAGGAAAACTATATTAAAATTGTAATACTCAATATATACTGATAGCAAAAGATGAATACAAGTCACGTTTGACTTCTGCAATTACAAGAGGTGCTCAAAGTGGTTACCATCAGTGTCCAGACACTTCTGATTACGGCGAACTACTGCTTGAGCAACGTTGACCAAAGTGTCCCCTTGTATACATTTTTTTGGCACCCCCAATGTAAATGTTGACAGGACAGATCTTTTACAGAAGAAGGGGTTGAAAATACGGGAACAGAGAATATCATGAAAAAATATCCCTGAAAACAGAGGAAGAACTTGGACCCAGAGTCCAGGACCAGGCATTAAATAAGGTCAGGACACTTTCGCTGTTATGACAAGAGGCAGGCAGGCGACAGTTATTAGATTTGATGGCAGGCAGTGACCATTGTGTTCTTGGGTGATTTCTATTTTATCTGGGAGGTAATTGACAATATTGCCTTCTGAATGTGATGGGCAAGAATGTGTAGTTGGAAAGATCAGGGAAGATTAGAACTAAGTCATCTGGAAGAGAAGTGTATGAGCTGACGAGAGAAAAACAGTAAGTCTGTCAATAGCACACTGTGTGTCATCAACCACCAGGTGATAGGTCTTTAGGTGGGATGTTGGCCTGGGTGCTTAGCAGAGAGCAAGTAGGATAGGACGTAGCATCATAAGAAAGCCTTGGCTTTGGAACCAGGCGACTTGGGTCCAAGGCCAAGCTCTGCTAGTACTGAGTTGTCTAACTTGGAGGATCAGTTCATTTCTTTAGGCCTTAGGTGTTGCCATTTGTCAAATGACAGGGTGGCATAAGAACCTGCAAGGTCCCTCTAGCTCTGCAAGGGCCAAGTCTTTCTAAAATAACCAATAAATTAGTCTAATAGCAGCAAAATTCATACAGAATAAAAATGTAGAATTGGACAGAAACCATTTTTATTGCCTTAGTCCATAACTTCATTACTTTCTATAACACGGATTACACGACGACCTCCCCTCTGGTCTGCCTGAAATCCTACTTCTATCCTGTCATCTATAGGACAAACATGACCATGTGATTTCTTTGCTTCAATCCTACAAAGGGTCCCCGCATTGCTGTCTGAATGAACCCAGACTCCTCAGCCCAGCCTAGGAAATATTTTGTCATCAATTCCTACCTCACTCACTGCTTCGCCGAAATACTAACTGCAAAATTGTTCTTCAAAAAAAGAGAAAGAGAGGATTTTTCTCTATGAAAGCATGAATAAAACAAGCATTTTTCTAATCCTCTAAACATACCTATCACAGAGATTTGGGCCAAGGACTTCTCGGCAGCAATGGTGAGAACTTTGTGGCTGAGTTAAAATATACTAAAGTGAATTCCTTTTCACTTCTCAAGGGGAGTACAATATAAGTTAAAGCCTTCTCAAAAGAAATGGGCTTTCCAGAGGAAGTGAAGAAAGAATATAAATAACATTACCCCATTCATTAAAAGAATGGTATTCAATGATGTTTACACAAGTGGTTCTCACTCTTTAAACTTAAGTCTAAATATATTTTAAAAGCTGTATGTAAAGTAGTAATTTACTGAAGCCAAACCACAAAGAAATTTTAGGAATGCACCAGGTTATATAATTCCATTCCCTGCTACATAAAGAGAATTTTAATAGTTTCTATTTCGATCATCTATTGACTAATTGTTACTTAGAAGAATTATGGAACGTAAAATAATTTGAAAAATTAAGTTTCAGTCCAATCAAGTTTCTAGGTAAGAGGCAGAAATGTAGCCCCTAACTGATCAGGCATTGTTACAAAAGAGGTACCTGGAAGGAGCAGCCTCCCCCTGGTGACTAAAACGCCCCATTTTCTTGCCCTCTTGAAAACCTTATTTGCCTTCATTTTAGGAATCCTACTCTAGCTGTGGTGACCCTCAGCAATAGAGAGGGAGGGGCAATGACAAGAAAGGTTCAAACAAGGGTCAATGAATGTTAACAGAAAGGGGAGACGGCTTCTGGCTGAGGAATGGTCCCAGAACCTTCTGTATAAATGGGGTGGAGGGAGGGCAATATGAATAGTCTTCAGGAAAAAGTTGGGAGATGGAAGGAAAGACATTCGGAAATAGTGGGAGATCAATGGAAAAGTAGAAAAGCATAAATGGTTCAAGGACACTTAGTTGAAGGTGACATATTTGGAGCTGGGGTGTTGGTGGAATACAGTAATACAACCCTCTATCTAAAAATTAACAAATTTAAAAAGTATTTGAGGCTAGAAAAGAAAAATTCTCAGCAATTCAAGAAGATCATCTGTTAAGATCAACATTGTCAAGAATAATGCTTTCTTAAGGGCTGGAAAGTATTCACAGATATTCACACTCCTTTCATGGAAAAAAGAAAAAGAATGGGAAAGTTCTCAGATTATTCAACAAACAGAGGCCAAAACAGAAAACTCAATGGACTATACAGAATTTACCTAGCTAAAAAATTTTTCAGTAGGCTGAAAAATTTCAGCCAAGAAAATCTCCAGGACATACAGGAAAGAAACAAAGAGAAGGAAAATATGAAAGACATGGAGACTTGATTCTAAATGATCCCAAATCCATACTGGAATTTGAGCTGAATAGTGAGTGAATATTAGCGGGGAGGAAATACTCTGAGCTAGAGAAGACTTCAGATCATAAAGGCCAAAAAAAGGATTTATGAAAAAGAGATTTTAGTGAAAAATTAGAATGAAGGATAAAGCAAAAATTCCTAAAAGCTTCAAGGAGGTAGAGAGAGATAGACAAACACACAGTTACACACACACAAACACACACACACACACACACACACACACACACACTCAGCTAAGTGATGAGAATCAGTCTAGCACCAGACTTACTGGCTACACTAGATTGTAGGTATCAGAGGAGCAATGCCTTCAAAGTTGAGGAACTATCATTTTGAATCTAGACTGAAATTATCAATCAAGTATGAAGGTAAAGTCAGGCACTTTCAAACATGCAGTAACAGAGCTCACCATCCATGCATATTATATGTAAAAAGTTACTGAAGGGTACTAATGTACCAAATGAAAACAGGAATCTAAGGAAGAGAACAACATGGAATGCAAAAAACTGTAGAAGCCACAGATAACGCAAAAGTAGAGGAGTGTCTATAGGAAAATGAAACCACTGGAAAAAATCTCCTTAAAGCAGCAAAATTCAGAGATCCACGACGGACCTTCTTTCTCTGTGGATCTTATATCACATGGTTGCACAGTGAAAAATATTTGCATACTGGCTTTCGATTTTTAGAAACAATCCGTAGATAAAACAGGCATTCACAGTTATGCTGTAACAATAAGTATAATAAGTGTTAAACCACGATACCATAAAAAAACATATTCTACCACATTGGGAAGTTATAAGTATAGCCAGTCAAGGGGGTTCCTGGACGTGGGACTTTCAGTGCTAAAACTGGGAAAGTCCTGGGTAAACCAGGACTAGTTTGTCACCTTAGTGACAAAGGAGGAGAGCTGAATGAAGGATGCTAATATCCTTATTTCTGCAGAGTACAGGTTCTATAGATGCTTTAGGGAAGAAACAAGCTGGCGACAGTCAACAGTGATACCAACTGTTAGCAGGGGCTGCACTTGAGGAATGAGGTTTTTATGTTTGATTTCATCCCCTTCCGAATGATCTAGATTTTGTAAAACAATACATCCACTTAGAGAAAAATAAGTCAACTCTTATTCATTAGGCATCTAACTTCTAAGAAAGAAAATGTTTCAAAACGAGAAATACCAAAGGCTCCAAACATGGCACACTAACCAAAAATGATTAAACAAGGAATTTATATCTAAACTCTGATTTGAAAGCAAAAGTATAAACAAAATCAAGGACAGGAAGGTCTGTTCCCTTGTCCAGGGGCAGTGTCAGTACTCTTGTGAAGAATGGATGGTCACAGGCAAGGACAGGAGGAAGTTCTCAGTGACCCAAACAACAGGACCAACTGAGCCAAATTAATCACGTAACAGGCCATTAGATGCTACGCTGGGTACACCAGTGTCCCTGGTCGGTCCACGTCCACGCTGCTCAGACATGCTGCTCCCTCTCTGTGTGACTATTTATATATAGTATATGTTATATAATGTATAATTAATATAATATCTAATACATGATACATAATATATTATATATTACACTAACTTTTTAAAAAGCAGTGAATCACATACCATGATCCCACTGTTTAATGACAAAATTGTTACTCATATAAAAACTCAAAATAGGGCTTATTATCATGAGCATTAACACTTTGTAGTTTGTCTAATGACTGACCCTAAAGAGGGATTCATATCTATAGATAATTTTTTTTTTTTTTTTGGCTTTAAAGAGAGCCCAAATCTTAGGTATGCTGATCCACAATTATTTGCACAGGAAACCATTAGCTTATCTACAAATGATAACACAACCATGAAAGATAGTAGTTTCATTCCCTTCAACTTAGGAATGCCCTCTGTTAACACCCAACATAAATGACATTATTTTAAACTTAAAATAGAAAAAGCCCATAGTCCTGTCTTCTGTAAATCTCTAACTACCAAGCATGCAACCAAAATCCATTTTGAGTGTTGTACAGTGCATGGAACTAAGGGCATTTGATGGATGTCTGCCAAGTCAGGGCACATCTAATAAGGTTTTTTTTGTTTTTTTTGTTTTTTTAAGTTTCAGGTGTACAAAGCAATGTGATAGACATTTACACTCCTTAAAAAGTGATAAACCCCTCCCCCAATATACTACCCCTCTGACACTGTACACAGCTGTTACAATACCATTGACTATATTCCCTATGTTGTACTTTATATCCTGTGACTATTATATATATATATATACATGTACATGTATATATATAATTATAATTGACATTCAATATTATTTTAGTTCAGCTTCAGGTGTATAGCACGGTGGTCAGGCATCTACACAGTCTATGACGTGATCCCCCTGATAAGTCCAGTGCCCACCTGGCAGCCTACATGATCTTTCCAACATTATTGACTATATTCCCCATCCTGCACTTCACATCCCTGTGACTATCTTGTGACCACCAATTTGTACTTTCTAATCCCTTTACCTTCTCCCCCAGCCTCACCCCCTCCCATCTAGCAACCATCAGTTTTTTTTCTCTCTCTCTCTCAGGTTTTCTTATTTTATGATACACTTGACATTTTAAAAACATACCTGAAATCAGGATGTAGCTTCCAATTAACATGCACATTTAACGCGGCTAAATTTACTTTTGCTGCCATATAAAGCTGTTAAACCAATTGTGTATCTTAAAATTCCCAAGCCTAGAAACCGAGAAAAGCCAAATATGTCACATCCATAACTCACTGGAAATGGATATGATGATGACTAACATGTTTGAACCCATGGAAGGAATTTTTTTAAAAATGTAGCTCCAGATAAATTGAGCGACTAGGCCTACAAGTGAAGACAACTGAGATTAGAAACGTTAAAAATGACAAAATTAGACCTAAACAGACACGTTTCCCAATTCTTTCAGAACTACTCCTTACATATAGTTGATCCACAAAGAAAAAATACAACAGAACTATGATTCCTCTAAAATGTCCATCCATGGCTTTTATATTTTTATTTTAATTACAAGACTTCTGAAATTCTCATTCAATTATTTCAGGGCATTAAAACATTTCAATGTCATTTATAAAAAGTGAAATTTGCAGTACATAAGTCTCCACAACTCCCCAAAACGAAATTTTTAAAAAGCGGTAAAAGCTGCCATTTACTTACTCTCCAGGAGACTAATTGAAATGTACTGGAATAAATGTAATTAAAGAAAATAAAATAGTTGTGTGAGATTCAAAGTATTCTGTTATAAGCCCTTAAGTGGTAGGAACTGTATCTGCCTACATTTTCATTTCCTTTGATTCACAGTGACAGCTCTATTGAATATCTGAATTAAACAGGATTGAGAACTAATTATTTTTCCAGGGGAAGTCACTCAACTATTTTAAAAACTTGGATTTTTTTTTTTTTTTTTTTTTTTTAAATTTCTGCATCTAGAAAAAAATTCTCCGAATTCTTCTTGGAAGGATAGCATCCTATAAATTCCTACCCACCCTACCCTGAAGTAGGTTACAAACCACAGAACTTGTAATTCTCAGGCAAAGATGCTGGTACTTGAATAATCCAAAAGCACAGAATTGATGATATATCTCCAAGCATTCACTGTATTCTTCACAAAATAAAGATTTATTGTTCAATTGTTCCATTACTTCATTACTTTAATGGGTTTTCCCCTAAAATTAGGTTTAGAGTCTAGAACTAAATGTTAAAATTTTCCATACATCTAAATTTAAGCCATTTGATCTAGTGATGGAGAAATTGATTTATTCTTTCAGTTAAAATACTTAAAATGTTTATTTCTATTTTTATTAAAAAAAAAAAAAAAGCTTTATCCCACAGCTAAGTTTTAGGCCTCTATACATTTTGCAGGTTTGCCTTGAATGTGGTTCAATTACGGAAGTTGACAAAGCTACAGATAACTTACTTGAGGGCATATTATGGGCCTTTTGAGCTTCCCATCCTTTTTCTCTCCAATTGCTATTTAAAATTTCATCAAATCCATCAAGTTTACCTAGACTACCCTAGGCCACACATTTTCCTATACTATAAAATCATGTTTCTACTTATTATTCTCTACCACTCATGTGGCCATTTGATCATACACTTCGTTTTATTTTAAAAGGCATCTAGATTAGTTGATCTTTTCTCCTAAATGAAACTAAAAACCAGTCTGATGGTCAGACAATCTCTCCCATGCCTCCTAGTTACTTATGGCACTCAATACAGAAGTGGGACCCCACATAGGGACCAGCGCATAGTAGGTCCTCATATATCATTGAATGGGTGAGTACATGCCGTAGCCATCATATGCATTCAGCAGTCCTCTATTCTCAGAAGGAAGAAATAACTAGATCTGGTTTTTAATATTGTGCTGGACATTGAGAATTCTCCCAGCCACATCTACCCAAGTAAAATGTGATGCCATCAGAAATTCCCAAGGACATCATGTATAGATTTCTTTCATTACCACCTTAAACTTGAATTTGCATTTTGTTGTTGTTGGAAGTTTAGGCTGCTTCTTATTTTATCTCACAAAAACTTAAAATTAACAATACAGGAATATCATTTAAAAATGAGGAAACATGTATTTATGGTATATATTATGGATACATATTATAATAAAAAGTGACAGTCCCCCCTTTCCAACCCTGACTACCTCCACCCTCTCGTACTCCTGAACCCTCCTCCCTCTCCTAGTGGCTACCCCCTAACCACTCTCTTAACAATACCCTTTACTCTCTTCCATTCTTGAACTTTGCAGCTGCCCAGGAAAAGACCAACACTGGGTTAGTTTCCATCTTTCTATTTTAACCTATATATCTCTGATTCTGGAAACTAATGAAAAACCACACGTGCATAATGATACCATGATAAATCCATGATTGTCTGCCTTGGTTGCGTTCTTGATGCTCTTCAACCATCTTTTGACTTTATTTTTCAATTGAATATTAATTGAACACCTACTGTGTGCCAGGGACTGTGCTGGGATAAGCTGTTCCTGCCTTTATCCTTGGTCAGCCCATTCTACCACTGAAATGACTGAAGCACAGGACTTCAGAAGTTCCAGAATCTTTATTTACAGCTTTAAGCAAAGCCTTCAGACTTGCATCTCCGACGGCCTGGAGAACAGCTCCATGACAGTCTCTTGGCTAATACCCAGCAGCATACAGCCCCACGTCCTACCTGATCCTTGCCAGGTCTACTCCAACTCTTGCAGGCCTCACACTGCACGAGCTAGCGATGCTGCACTGCCTGTGGCCATCTCTGCCAAGTATGCCTTTCCCTGCTCTCTCCTCTGCCTGGCATGTCACGACCACCTTTCTTCACCTGGTCAACTCCCTCTCGGCCCTCCAGACTCAGTTCTAACACCAATGACCTCTTCCAGGAGGGCAACTGAACAGTGCATTTCCAGACAATGCTGTAGCTCTGCCTCTTCATTAGACCTGTGACCTCGAGGGCAGAGACCGTGTCTCATCTGTGGTACCTCGGGCCCAGAGTCACTACTCAAAAATGTGAAACTCAATTATGAGTCTTCAAAGGAAACCCACTCCATTCTTTGGTTGTTCCCAGATGTGAAGTGTATTTTTCAGCTTAGTAAAAATAAATAAATGGTGCTTAAAAAAAAAAAAAAAAAAAAAAAGCATTACATAAGGCATTTACATAGAATAGTTTAAAAGCCTAAATAGGGGCAACCTGTTCGGGACCCCCTCTTGTTCTGAGAGCTGCGACTCTTTACTCTTTCCTTTTAATAAACTGTCCTCTTTTACAACTCCTCACCTCTCCTTGGTCCGTGCTTCCATTCTTCGGTTTCATGAGACACGATCCTGACACAAAGAAAATATCCTATATCTGCACTATACTTTTGGTGCAAATGCCTGCCAAATCACCAAATGTTTTGGATGGCTAATAAACCACCCACAACTTAGGGTATTGCAGCGATTCCCTAATTAAGCTGCCTGATACCACAAACTATCTATGGATACAGCAAAACTCTGGACCTACTTGGCCAAGTGACAGATCCAAGCATTATAGCTGCCAAAACCAGACTTGAGGCCTTCTATACCTTGAGAACAACTATTCTGCAATCTGTTCTCTCATAGATGGACAGGAGCACATGGAAATTGGATGTATACATACTGACATAGGTCATGAAATGCTTCCGGTCTCAGGAACTATAGATTCCACTTTCATCTTATCTGTAAATCCCACTGCTCTTTGTATCTGATATGGAGACAAGGTGTATATAGGGTTCCCACCTAAATGGTCAGTGTGATGTAGACTTGGATACCTGGCTCCTTCTGTCACCAAATACCCCTCCCTAAATGACAGCCAAATTGCAAACTTGGGCTCCTCGAGTCCTAAAGTTGTGCCATATAAATGTGCCCATCGAGAAATCGGAGAAAATCCACTTGGGTATCACAACTCCAAGTTCTTTTCAGTGACCTCTTACCATTCAGCTTTTAACCCATTTTCCCTCTTCAAGGCCACTTTCAATATGTGAAACTCCCAGGGAAGTTTCAGAGGAGGGGACTTTCGGGCCCAAGACAGGTGACCCCAAAATATGCCACATAGGCACATTGATTACTTTGAATTAAAGCTATTTGACAAGCAGCCGGTGCCAGAAAAGCACATGGACCCTCCCTCGTCTCCTTGAATGCAGGAAATAAATCTCCCATGGGAAACGTGTCCTCCCCACACCTGGAAGACACTCCCTTATCACTAGAGTTAAGTAACTCAGAGCCAAGACGGCTGTTAATCAAATCTTACCGCCTCTTTTCTAATGTATGACTTTGTTTAAATTCTTCATTAATGAATACCCAAACCTTGCTTAGATTCCTTTCTAATGAACACACCTTTTGTTGTGCTGTCAATTTCTCACAAATTTATTGTTTGTCTAAAAAGCATGAAAGGGTGCCTGATTTGAAAAAAAACAAAAGAAAGCGTAAGTCAGTAAAATATCAACTAAGCTAAAACAAGGGGAATTTAAATGAAATCATACTAGAAGTGCACGCAAACTTCAGTCTTTGATACCCTCTCATTTAAAACCAGCCACTTTCCCCAGGAACCATTCAGTAAATAAAACCTATGATTAGCGATATGTATCATTCCATAGCAGATGTCTTAAAAAATATTCTTTAAAACATCCCTTCCAGGTAAAGTTCTTCATTCACCTCCTTGTCTTTTAACTCCCAGTCTCCCGGCAACCAACACCGGCTGCGTAAGAATAAAAAATTTGAAAAATGATTCTCTTTATTTCTGTTTATTGCTTCCTGAAGTTGGACTCATAAAACAAACTGTAGGTGTTGAGACTGATGGCGCTTAGAATTAACTTCACTACAGAGCCTATCCTCTAATAGGGTCACAGTATATTAACTGCAAAAGGCAGGCTGCAGACCCGGATGGGCAGGAGAGTAGGATCCCATATTTAAAAGGAAAAAGCAAAAGACAGGCTTGCAGAAAAACACTGGGAGGGTATAAAACAAAGTGTTACAAGGGGTTGCCCCAGGCTGGCAGCATTTAGGTTGCTATGTTTTCTTTTTCGTCCTACCCCCAATCATCACGTATCACTTACGTATATGCTCTTTTTAAAAAAGTCCTTTAAATAATCAGTAAACGGAGATGCATTCCACAGACCTCCGGGCTGATACCCTCTGAGTCTCCCTCACACCACTCACCAGAACGGAACGCGTCATCCTGAGCCCTGAGACCAGTCAGATCTGGAACAAAACAGTGACAGTGCTTCTGAGGGCTGAGAGGCTTAACCTAATCTTATAGGAAAGGAACTGAAATCCAGGTATTTGTGTATTTGAGCCTGAGAAGCTTTTCTAAATGCATTCTATAGGCGCAATGAACATCTATATACCTGATGCCTAATTCTTCCAGATGCAGTTTACATGTCACGTCCTTGGGAATCTTTCCCCGACCAGTCTGGCTTGGTCTGAATGCCCCTCATATTTGCTCTCGAGCTTTGCACACGTCCTCCACTCTGGTATTGTCTCCCCTGCATTGTAACACCTTATTCCTGCCCATATTCCCAGCTAGACTCTGCACTCCAAGGGGCTGGCTACTTTCCTCTTTTTCTCATCACCTGCAGCACAAGGACAAAGCCTGACACAAGGTAACACAGATGTTCAACAAGCATTGACCAAATGAACTCATCCACCAGTATGGAGTACGGTGCTCCATCCCGGGTGCAGTGGGGTGATTGCCCTTGCACGACAGGTAGGCAATTCTCTGCCTTCCCAGAAGCCATGGGGACAGAATGCCCAACGAACTGGACTAAAAAGTGATCAGGAGTGCTTTTACTTAGACTTGGATTGCCCAGGAATGCTATGGGAGGGTTGTGTTTCGAAGCTCATGCAGGTCAGGTCTTGGAGATGGAAAGAAGGGAAGGTTCCTAGAAGGAGACTCTTGAGAGCAAGGGTCAGAGACAGGAAAAAGTAAGGTGTGTTTGCGACAAAAACACACCTCACATAAGCACGTTACACATCTCTTTAAACCTACCCATGCTTCCCACTTGGCTGAATTCCTCCACTGCCTTCACCATAATTATTCTGTCTTTCTCCCTCTCAGGTGGAGCCCCTGGGGAGCAGGGACTATGTTATTCCTGCTCAGATCAACAGTGATTTCTCCTGTCATTTAACTCATGACCACTTTCTACACTGACAATGTATCGATGTACAGCCCCCTCCATATTTTTGTGTTATTTTGGAGATGAGAATGTATGGCAGACATATCCTTTATCTTACTACATATACTAGAGAACAGTATGATAACTTTAATTTGGGGTATTCCCAAAGTGCCATTCATGTGGTGGTACTCAAGCATGTTGGACTGATTCGCGTCCGAACAAGAATCCCAGCAAATGTGCAAGAGACAGAACTGTGCTGCAACATACCACAGAACACTGGCCAAGGCAGTGTTCACAATCGAGGATGCAGCAGCTTCAGGCTCTGCTGGATCAAGGGGAGCTTTGCACTTGAGCAGGCGGCCTCTGCAGGCCTTCACTTGTGCTTTTTTCTATGGCAAACCCTGCAATGGCTATTAGAAGCTTAGTGGATTTACCTGCATGCTCTCCAGGCCTTTTTGGCAGGCAGTTCACACCTAGTATTGGCAGATCTATTGTCAGAAGAGAGTCTCCTTTGTTACCTTCCCCCTTGTCTCCACCATCTAAGCAATCACAAGCCCTCACCATTCACTTAGTTGCACTGCATATATTTATTAGAACAACTTTACATTGTGTTTGTAACCATAAAAAGCTTTGTTGCCATCCCTGAATAGCAAGTAAATAGAGGCAAACTATTCAAAAGACAGACCTTGTTCTCTGAGTTGTGCCCCCCATCCCCCCACCCCCAGGCAGCTGACACTCACAAATGGACACTGACTTCAGGATAATCAGGGTCAGCAGAACCCTGTCACTTTCAAATGTCCATTCTACACACAAGGAAAGGACTCTTTTGCTTTGTGATAATTAAAGAGAGGTTTTGTGAAAAATTACAAGAATGCATTGTACGGTTGTTTGTTTTTTTAAATACTAAAAATTACAATATCACAGCCTGTGTATACTATTTACACAAAAGATGACCCTGCCCTGGAATTGGAGGCTTTTGCAACCAACAGATGGTGAGCATGGAAACGTAACATTCCACCTAACTATTAAGTTTGAAGCCTCTTTTTTCTTTACTCAAAAGGAAGGCGATCTCTCTTCATCCCATTCATCATTGAACATGATAATGTGGTTTAGATTAGTCCTTTAGATCTTAAATGAACCAATAAGACTTCTAAACATGAACATGCCCATGGCATTTATTGTTCTTGCTTCTTAATAGTTCGTATAAAAATCAGAACATGAGACTAATCTTTAAATGACCACTTAGCTTAAGATTCTAGTATTTATACACTAATGTTGATGTATATTCAATATTTATATAAAATGTGTATATTTATGTATATAAATATGTATAGGACACACACATATATACATATGTCACTGCTCTGAAAGTCAAAGCCTACAGTATAGATACAAACAGTCAAGGGGTGGAAAATTCAGGACATTGCTAGCCAGTATGTACAAGTTGCTCCCCAGCAAATAACCAGCTCTTTATACTCATAAATGGACTCTCCCAGGACAAAAGCATTACTATTCACCAAAATAATAGACAGTCATACAGCCAACTAGCTTCACCATGTGGCTTTGGTCAAGTAAGAATCATGACTGCAGTAAAGAACATGAACATTTCAAAAATCCCCACCATTCTTGAATCAGATCAAAATGCACAATTCCAGTCCAGGACTCCACAGAGCGGCTCTCATTGGCACCACCTACCTTCTGCACTTGGGTTTCCATATTTCTTCACTTCACTTCCAGCCATTACTCTTGACAGTTTTAGCTTTCACGTTGAGTACCCTTAAACATGCCTCATTCTAGAGTCTCCTTAGCCTCTCTCAGCACAGACCTCCATCAGCGATGCCTCCGAGTTTCCGTGAAGCCTTGGTACTCAAAGGCTTCAGCTTTGTCACAAGGGTCATGAGCAGTACTGTGAGAAATGCAGCCCTCGGCCCCAGACCTCCTGAATTGGAACCTGCATTTCCACTAGCTCCCAGGTGACTCTTATGCGGAGTAAAATGGAGAAGTGATCCTTCAGACTTTACCACACAAGACAGAGCTTCACGTGTGGCCTCTAGATGCAAAATAGATTCGCGAACCACAACTTTTTCACAGACTCCCTCACCTCACCACATAGAGACTCAAACATCTACTTTCTATCTTTGGAACTCAAGAGTGGTCTCCCGTCATGCTGCCTGCCAAACTCCTTCTTCCTTCCACTTTTTGTCAAGCTGCCCTCAGCAGCACTTGATGCTTTCACTTCTTCAGCTTGTATGAAACCTGCAGCATCAACCCACAGCCCTGGACCACCTCCCCTGGGCTCCCAGGCTGCGAAGATATTCTGGGAAATGGCCTTCAGCAGGCCTCTTGGGTCCTGCTGGCACCCAGGCATCAGCAGTGAACTCTGCAAGCAGAGGCCAGGCCACAATCAAGCCTAGGGACTATGGCATCCAACATGCCTTAGGCCAAAGGACTGGCAAAGATTAATAAACCAGGCACTGCAAAGACAGGGTGTCTGAAGGAACTTATAGCTAGGAGGAAAGTAGGTCATGAAGTCACAAAGTCAGTAGGGAGTTTAAAGATTAATAGCTTTTGGAAATTGGGCAGGCAAAGGGTTCAGCACACATCTGGAACTCAATAAAAATGGATTGAACTAAGCGAGTCAAGGCTACCCATAATCAAAGTTTTGGAAGCAGCTCTTGAGTTAGGTGCAGAGACACACACAAACACAGCCTCCCACCTGAGATTTCTAGACACTTGATGACGGTGCTGGGGGTGGGGAGGATGGCTGCAACCAGTGACCATCTGGGGGAGCCACAGATACATTCTGTTCTGCCGAGCTGGCAGAAGAAAGCTGTGTTAGATGTCCTAACACACTGTAAGACAGTTCTCAATACCTCTGTCTCCCCTTCCACGCTCGTCTTCCGTGAATGCGGTCACCTCCGACTTCAGACAAGATGGCGCCATCAGTCCAGAGCACCCGGACTTAGCCTCACCAAAGAGACCTTCCAGTTTGCATTCTCAGAGGAAAGGGTTTCTCTCTTCAACTAGGTGAGTCTGAAAGCATGCCCACCATAGAGATACATGTCCTTCTTGTCTCCCCTCTCACTCCCACCAATCCCTCATCTGGCCCTCTGCATGAGTTTCTTTCTCTTCATTTCCCAAATTGGGCTCAGGGCCATACTGTTGTAATGCCTGTACACCCTTCTGGCTAGTCCTATTTCTGTTCACTTTTAGAGGAAAACACTGAACAAGTAGAGAATTTTCAATCCACATACGCCTTTTTCCACCAGTTTCCTGTACAGATTCATTTGTCTCCCACTCAGGAGACAATTCCAGAACTGACGAGAGGTGGCTCTTCTGCCAAGTTCAGCTCTTACGTGGTATCAGTCATCTTTTACCCTCTGCAACATTTCACAACACTGAACTATGAGAAAGTTTCCTCTAGAACAATCCGACTGTGAACTTGTCTGAAGCACCTCCCAGGGTTCTGCTGCCTTCTCCATGGCCTTTGCTAGCTTAGATTTCCTCTTCCCAGCCTTCATGGCTCTATATGGGTTGAGCCAGCGGGTTTCCATCCTTGCTCCTTGAGCGCCGGGAATCATAAAGAGCCCCTCCCCTTCTGTACATGCCCCTCCCTATGGGGAAGGGGCATACTTACTTCCCACTCCTACTCCAATTTTATGCTATTCATATTTGTGTCAAATTTTGTTTCTACACAGATTTTATGGTTTTAAAGGACTTGAAAACCATTGCTGATTGGTATAAGAAAAGAAGGTTCAGTTTCTGGTCCCTATGATGAAATTTACTGGCCGTGTCACCTCTCAGACATCAGTTAACTAGCTGAAAATCAAGAATATCCTTCTTGCCCACTTTGCAGGGATACTGGGAGGTCGAGAGAGAAAACACACATTATTCCTGACACTGAAGTCCCTAACATATGATGGCCCCTGGGCTATCTTCTCTACCAGTGGTGTGTGCCCTGCCACCCTGTCAGGAACAAGACATAGAGGAAGAGAGGTGTGGCCGCCCTGGGCCACACTTGCCTAGGCAGCAGCTTCAGCTCTCCTCTCCCCACCATTCCCACCCTGGCCCCGTGAGCAATGCCCAGGTCACACCAAGTCTGACCATCCTTTATAGCACCCGACACTCTGATAGTTGCATTCTGCGGATCCGTTTGTCATGGCCAATTGTAAAAGCAGACAAAAAGAGAACTGGACTTTGGAAGAAGTCTTTCAATTTACTTCTTTTTACTTATAAAGGTAATAGATGCACACTGTAAAAAGTTTAGAGAATCAAGAAAAACAAGGAAAAAGCATCACTGATAACTCAGAGGCAATCATGGCTAATACTGTGGGACTTTCTTTCCAGTCTGGCCTATTTGTTTATTTATAATGGAGAATGTAAACAATTTAGTGTGCTCTGACCATTTTCTTTTTTTCCCTGAGCATTATAACACATGTATAGGAGAAAACTTTACACTGTTGACCTTTTCCTACTTGCAGCAAAAACTCTTCAGAAAATGTCAGAAATACTGTCTGTTTGTTGTAGGAGCCAGAGAGTTCTGAAAATGGTGAAACTGTTCTGATTCTCAGTAGCCCAAAAGCTAGGAAACGCTGGTGGACAGCCTGGTGGCAGTGGCAGAGAAAGGAGGCAGCTAGGCCCTGGGAGTACCGAGGGCTAAGAAGCCCGGGCAGGAAGCTGGCCCCTACAAAGCTCTGTTCCCTGCTCCCTGGGGCCATCCTCCTTACATGAATCTACTCTACCAGCCCAAATCCCCTTCTTCTCACCAGCCTGGTTCAATCCTTCATCCCGGTGTTTGGGGGCCTCTAGCCATGCTCTGAAGCATCTGTAATCCTCCTGTTAGCTAAGTGAGGAGTGATGGTTAGCAAGAGGAAGTGGAAGCTCTGAATCCAGAGTCACAAGGGAATCAATGTTCTGAAATGCAGACTTAGAACATGTATTTTTCTAGAACTCTTCCTGCACGTGGTAGTTCAGTTACTTTGGGTATCTCGCTAGGTGACCTAAAGATGCCCCCACTAAGGCATGAGTCTTCATGCCACAAGACTTTGTGAGATGACATGAGATGTAAGGTGTGGCTTTCATGTTGGGCCTCTAGGGGATCCCATTACTCCCTGTGAAAAGGGGATGCGGTGACCCCAAAAGGGCAACATCATCCATTGCATCACACCCCATGGTCCTGTCTGTTATGCACCTGAAAGCAGACCTGGGAAGGAGGGTGTTAGATGAAGGGCAGGTGGGCTTGGTTTTTATTAGAAAAGAGAAAGATGGTGGTGATCAACTTTGGTCCAAAAGAGATGGACAGTTGCAAAGTTGGAGCTGAAGTGTAAATTTCTTTCTAAATAGGCTAGAGAATGACCTGGGGCCTAAGACGTGGAACAACACAGCCACAGAAGATCCAGAAACCTGTATGTACCCCATGAGCTTTTGTATTCCGGGGCGTATGAGATTTTCTTTGCCTCTCTTACTCTTCCACAGTAGTTAGTAAAATTTTTCAGAGTTTCAGCTTTCTCTTCTGATTGAGAGATATTATCAGGCTTCCACCCCCTCTATTTCATAGAAATTTCATTGAGGCCACCTCTTTGCCACAAAATGCAATAATGTACTCTCAGCATCTTACTTTATTGTGCAGCAGTTACAGTGTGATCGAAAAATACAGTGAATGCTAAAAAATAAAAAATTTATTACATTAGAAGACACACTGCCATTAAACCCCCTCAAAATACTCCCCCTTGCTTCAAACACACTTATGCCATCGTTCTTGCCACTTTCTGAAGCAGTTCTGGAAGTCCTCTTTTGTCAGTGTCTTTACTTTATCCTCCATCGTGATAACGTTCTGTCACATATCGCTTCTGGTACGGCAATTTCTGTCAAATAAAAACATTACAGTGTGTCCTCATCTGCCTTATTCACTGCATCTGGCACAGACTGGATCTGGTGCAACTTCTGGCTCTTCACCAAAGTCAAAATGACCATGAAAGGAAAAGATTTTGAATTTATTCTGGACGTCAAGGCAGCCACGACAGTGCAACTAAAGACACTCACGAAAGAGGACTTTCAGAACTGCTGCAGAAAGTGGCAAGAATGATGGGATAAGTGTGTTCAAAGCAAGGGGGAAGTGGTGATATTTTGAGGGAGATGAATGGCAATGTGTCTTTTACTGTAGTAAATTTTTTTTTTAATTTAAACATTCACCGTATTTTGTGATCACACCTCGTATGATATACTTTCTTTGCTTGGCTTCCAGGAAACCACAGGCTCCTGCCTTTCCTCCCCTGCTGGCTGTTCCTTCTCCTGGGCTGGGTCTTCCTCTTCTCCATCCTTTAAGTGCCGAGGTGTCCCAGGATCCCCCTTGCAGCCTCTTCTCTGTCTACTCTCCCTCTCTAAGAGATCTTATCCAGGCCTGTGGTTGTAAACACCGTTGATTTGCTGATAGTTTTCAGGTATATGGCTCCTCCCTAGACTTCTCTCTTGAATACCAGCTTCACACATCCAAGGTGTCTGCTGATCTAATTTCTCACCCTCCCTAACAGCCTTATCCCTGTTTTTCCCACCTCAGTAAATAATGCCAACTGCACTCAGGTGTCCAGGCTAATGGCCTCGGCCTCATCCTCGACTCTTTCCTTTCCGATGCCCCACAGCCAGGCTATCCCCCAGTCCCACTGGCTCTACTCTCAGCAGAAGTTCAACCGTGGTTCATCACATCTACAGCCTCCACCCTCTCCCAGGCCACATCACCTCTCATCTGGACTGCTACAGCCTCCTGCAAACTGACCTCCCTGCTCGCGTCATGCCCCCCAGTGCTGACGCCATACACAGGAGCCAGAGCTATTCTGCTCATATGCAAGATCACGGTATTCCCGGGCTCAAACCCCTCAGTGACTTCCCATCACACCCAGAGTAAAGTCAAGGTCCTTCCCAGGACCTGTTTCCCGCATACCATTCTCCCCTGGGCCTCCTAGCTGAACACGGTAGAGATCTTTGAAGAAGGCTCTAGGGACCGTGTTGTTCAAATATAAAGAATGGTCTCATCAGTGATTTCCCCCCTCAAATAGCCTTTGGCCTCAACCATGCTGGCTGGGAAGAGGCTGCCCAGATAAGTACCCCTAACATTTACTAAACAAATAAAACAATTTTTTTTTTCTGATTTTAGAATTCCTGAAAACCTGAAAAATACAGAAAATAAAATAAAAAAGTCAAGTGTCAAAGCCCAAAGAGAACTAATTATTAACACTACTGTTTTGGTCTAATTTCTTGCCATTCTTTTCTACGCAATATTGAATTAAAAAAAAACAACTGATTGTTTCATGTTGATTTTATCCTCTCTTTTCTAACATGTCTTAAATGTTTTTCTTTCATCATGGACAGTTCTTGGGAAATCTTACTTCCACGTCACAGTCCCTTGTATGAGTGTACTGTACATTACCCAATCCTTTATTGTGGAAAATTTAGGTTGTTGATTGCAGCAATGGCAAATGTTGCATATAATCAGGTGTACAGATAGGTTAATTTCTTTGGGGTATAATTCTAAAAATGGAATTACGGGTTCAAAGGGTACGAACATTTGAGGCCTTGATACATATTGTCAAATGGCTTTCTGAAGCATATACTTCAAGCAGCAATGTGTCTGTGCTCAGTCCTTTATTTCAGGCTGCCCCGAGTATACGCCACCTGCCACCGGGATGTACCGAAGTCATCTCAAGCCCCGAAATGCTGAACCCCAACTGGCTCCTCGGCCAATTACCCCACTGTGGCCAATGTCTGTCTGGTCTCCAGGCTAGAGCTGTCAGTTTCTTCTCTACCGGTCTCTCAGCAGGCCCCCTCACCCCATCGCATGCACATGCGTGCACATGCAACAACCCCCCACCCCATACACACACACTTTTCTCTTGGGTCAACTTCTCCATTTCCACTGCTTTCCAGCCTACTTGGAGGCATCGTCTGCATGTGGCTGACCGTGCTGCATTCCCACTCGTCATCTGGACAACTGCCTACCATGCCTGTGAATCACCTGGGGATATGGTTAGAACAAGGATTCTTATTCTACAGGATAACACAATGATTGCGCAATCATTTTTATCCTCTCTGCTAGATGACAAGGCCACTAATAGTAGGGGCAGAATATGAACCAACTCTATTGAATTAAATTAATTCGACCCAGAGTCCCTCCAGTTGAGTCAAGTTAATGCATAATCTAGAGGGAGAGGGCATAACATAGCAGGGCAAGGACAGTGTGTGTGTGTGTGTGTGTGTGTGTGTGTGTGTGTGTGTGTTTTCCTACCTACATACCATCCCCAAACAAATGTCCATTTGCTGAGGATCCTTTGAAAATTGATCTCAAGGAATCTAAAGAGAAAGCAGGATTAAAGTGCTATGTGTGGAAAGCGACTATGCTATTCGTCCAGACGTTGGGGTTTTCTACTAGGTCAACATCCTTTTTGAAGTTTACACCAAGAAAAATATACACATATTAAACAGCAGTGGCAATTTACAGTAAAACAGAAAATCCCACTCCGAGAAGAAAACAAGCAGAAACATATCACATTTCAAACCTCTAAAAGTGGGAGTTCAAATGCCGAAATCATTGTTTCACTGTCCAGTTTTGCTACAGAAATAGCATTTCCTCAGATAATTATTCCAATATTATCAAACCTTTAAAACATTTACTTTGGGTTCAATCTGTTTTACATATGTCAGATATTAGAATACTTAAATTCATAATATTGAATCTATATACGAACGGGTTCTCTTTAAAAACCCCGCTATCATGTGGTTACAAGGGCAACATGAAAAATAAACATTAACAGAGGCCTACATCTGTTCTTGAAACACAGAATAAAGCCTGCATTCCATAAAACTCCCTGCATATGACACAGTAACATGTTTGGAAGGCAACAAAGCAGAAATTGTTTATCATTATCTCTATAATCTGGGATTGACATTTCTAAGAATCGCAGACGGCAATAAACTCCTCCAACAGCACTGAAGGCAAGAGTGTAATGGAAACCTTTTCTAATCGTGGCAAGCATATGTTGACACAGACATGGATATTCCATTCTGCCAGGCGTGACACACATATATCCAATGCTGTTAACCCTGTAATCTTAATACACAAGATCTACGTGTCAATGTTGGCTGTTTCAGGTATGTATTAATTCTTTTAAGTCCATAGCTTGCAGACTAGACTAGTAAAGACTTTTTTGAAAAGATAGAGGTCAAAGAAACAGTGCAGTTTCCCAGAAGGAAACCAGATGTTTAAGTTTCCTTCTCAAAAATGATGTTTTGCTGATTAAAAAAAAAACAAAAAACAAAACAACGTAGAAGAAGAAGACCACTGTTGTTTGTAAGTTCAAGTTTCATTTCTTCACTCCTGAGATTGGCACCACAATAGTCTACTATTGTTCACTCTTCTTAATGGAAGAAACCATGATAACCTTACATTTGAACAAAGAAAAAATATTTCACTTCAGAACGCAGATTGTTGCAGTGTTAGCGAAATTCAGAAGTAGAGATAATGATGCCTTTGATTCTCTCATAAGTGCAAGTTATTTAAGAGCAGATTTTGTAGCTTTTAAGTAGAGTTTTGGAAGAAAAATGATGAAAAACTTTTTTTTCCATCTCTGTCTGCCACAAAACGCCTTTCAAGACATAAATATTTTCCATTTTTCAAATAAATATTTTGTCCAGAATTTGACAGGGCATAAACAAACAAGTCTGTTTATGGACTTGCTGACTTAACTTGTTATATCACATCTCTACAAACGGAGTCTGGGAGCCAGCCCTTCCCTTGTTCTATTACAAGAGAACTCACCACACCATGCAGTCTAGACAGTGGCTTTTCTGCCTTCCTTTCTTCTCAAAGTGTCCCATTAACCATAAAGCATAGTTTATTGGCTACTTTTCCTTCATAAGCTTTCCTGAGTTTACTAACAGTTGAGTGCAAAGATATTTAACTTTAGTTTTCTATGGCCTTGAACTAAATTGAGGGTAAAAATAATACACACACACACACACACACACACACACACACACACACACAAAATGTTTCAGGATGAAAATGAACTGTTCCTAAAACTTCATAGACTATTGTCCCTCAAGCATACCAAACAATGGGCTTGAATTCTTTGATTTTGGCCCTTGAGGGTTTGAAATGAAATCGATAAGCACCTATATAAAGAACTTTACTTCCTTAGTCATATCCCATAATAACTGGCTGGTGTCATAGCTGAACCTTAAAAACCCCAAATACTTGCCAACAGTGTACATCTGAGGGGTCAGAAAAAGTGAGTTGGCCAACATGGGTGCAGCGGCTGTGGACGCTTTTCCCATCACTTAAAAGCAACATACAGTGAATAGAACCCACTTTGCAGAGTCCCCCGTGCCTCCCTTCACAGACAGAACTACACAGGAGACCAAACCCGACTCCTGATCACAAGGAGTTGGATGGATCTTCAAGGCCAGCGTGTTGCAACCTTGGCTTTTAGGAAAGAGCACACTGAAACTCAGCCAGGGCCAGGATCTCTGAACTTTTGCCTCAAAATCTCTGGAGAGGAAAACACCCTCTCTTTGGGCAAATACATGGTATTTCTATACACCCTTCCTTACTGGAAACAAAACTTTTTTTTTTAATGACCTGCAGAAGTTCTTACATCTTTTGGACATTAGACCACTGTCTAGTTCCTGTATTGCAGAGACTTTCTCCAAGTCTGTATACTACTTTTGGTGTCTTTTGCTCTTTTTTTTCATTGCCCTCACAACTTCTTCTGTTGTCATTGAAGTGCCTGAAAAAAAATGTGCAGATATCACTCCTGCCCCCTGCATATTTCATCACTTATCCCTCCAAAGTAGTATTTTCCTATAGAACCACAGTCCCTTATTGCACCCAAGACAATGAACAAGAATTCCAGGATGCCCTTTAATATCCAGTCCATGTTCAAAGGTAAGCAGTTGTCTTTTACTGGCTGAATCATATCCCCTCATAATTTATATGTTGAAACCCTACCTCCCCGCCTCCCCAGGTCCTCAGAATGTAACTGTGTTTGGAATAGGGTTTTTAAAGAGGTAATTAAATTAAAATGAGGTCATTAAGGTGGGCTTCTAATCCAAAATGACCCGTCCTTATGAGGAAGTTTGGACAGACACACACAGAGGGAAGGCGACGTGAATGTCCAGGGAGAAGACAGCCATCGACAAGCTAAACAGACAGGCCTCAGAATGAAACCCACCCTGCCAAACCATGACTTTGAACTTCTAGTCTGTAGCACCGTGAGATTATTTTACAGTTTTTTTGATCTATGACTCAATCAAGGATCACTCATTACATCTGGTTGTTATGGGAAAATTTGGGATATTATGTCAGACAAACTGGATTTCACATGCAGAGTTCTTCCTCTACTCAGAGGGCTTTGAAGCGAATTCCTTGTTTCTGGGCATCAATTTCCCCCTTAGCAACCACAGCTAACCCTGCCAGCCACTGTTGAAGTTGGGCCGATTGTGGTAACGACTGAGAAAAAAATCAAAACTATAGTTTCTGGTGCATAAAAAGTTCTCAGTAAATGTCCCTCTCATTCCTTAATCCAAACAGAAATTCAAGAATTTCTTTTAAAGCAAGGATGAAGAATTGATCACTATGCCTGTAAGAATCAAGAGGCTGATAATAGGGTCTCCCTACTTTTCTTTCACAAACTAAAAGTGTCCCGATTGAATTTCTTGACAGAGACTGTCCTACAGCAGCCATGTCACCAAGTCCTATACAGCATGGAAGGCCTCCTTCGCCCATGAGGAGTTATAAACCGAACAGGGAGTGATATGTACATGAGTAAATCATTTTTATTCCTAAGGGAAGGCAATATCTGAGCATTTGCTTTTGTGTTAGGTCCTGGGCAGAACACTTTGGAAATGAACTCATTTGTTCTCCACCACATCTCTATGATGTAGGTACTGTTTTCTCCTTAGAGAACGAAGCGAAGAGGAAAACTGAGGCTCAGGTGTTGAGGGTACCGGGAGGGAGGGAGGGGTCTCCTGAAGTGGGAACCTTGAGGTGGAGGGACAGGACCCCTAGAACAAGGAGTGGAGAAGGGGAAAGCAAGAAGGCAGCAGCATGCCCAAGGCCCAGGCCATTCCCGATTGTCTGGAGCACAGGGCTGTGAATAGGGCAGTAATAGGAGAAAGAGCTGGAAGGGGAGACTGGGTCTTCCCACTCTGAGGGTCAGAGTGAGAAACCTGTAGTAAATTCTGCAGGCATAGCAACCACTGCAGGGTTTTGTGGGTGTCGCTCCCTCCTAGGGACGGCACACTGCGTTCCTAGGGAGGAGAAAGTACTCCATCTTCTCTTAAGAGCTCTTGTTCTAGATCAGTGGTTCGCAAACTTTCCTCAGGACCCTTTTACATTCCTAAACACTACTGAAGACCCCAAAGCGTTCGTGAATGTGAGGGTTAAGAATGCTAATATTTATCATATTAGAAACTAAAACTGAAAAGTTTTCAAGGTATGTATTAATGTATTCTAAAATAACAATCATAGACCCATTACTATGTTAATGTAACTATCATTTTAATGAAAAACAGTACATGTTTTTAAAACCAAACACACCCTGGTGAGAAGAGTGGCAATGTTTTACAGTTTTCTAAGTCTCTGAGTGTCTGGCTTTATAGACGACAGCTTGCATTCTCACATCGACCTCTGCGTTCACTGTGTTGTGACTGCCTATGTCGTGTAGTGTTCGGAAAACTCCACGGAACCCTCCATGGAGAATAAAAAAGGTATATAATGTCTCAGTATTATTATAAAAGTAGTCTGGCCTCTTGGATCCCCCAAAAGGGTCGTAGGGACCCACATGTGGACCCGAGACCATCGTTTGAAGACTGCTGGTAGAGAACCTAGTGATTTAAGGGGAGGGAAGGGGGATAAATGTGGCTAAGAACAAAATGCCCTCAATTGTTTTTCACAAAGGCACATTTAAAATAGTGCCTCTATCCTCAAAAAGCACCGCCAAAAGATGGCACACTCATTGTCCCCAACAGCACAAGCTCTCACAAACGATGTGGTGTTTTTCCCCTCAAAGTTATTTAACTTGCAAAATGAAAAAAAAAAAAAAATCTCCCCATCTGTTTTCCTCTTTCTGGCTGCACCTGTGTGGTTTAAGGCACGATAACATCAAATGTGACTTCAGTGTCACTTGATAAATTACAGTAGAGTGAGGTTTGGGGTGGAGACAAATGAAACTTCAAGAACGTGTCCCTGACATACAGGATACTTAACAAACGACAGAAGTGGCCTCAGCAAGCTTGCTCACTCATTTCCTATAGAACAGCAACCAAAAAAAAAGATGCTAATTAAGACTCCATATCTACTGGACACAAAAGGAAGTGCCACCTCCTCTCTGATAGACATTGAAACAATGCAGTTGACTAGGTCTTTCTACTTAGAAGGGGGAGGGTGCTACTATAAAACTCCCCTTTGTTCGCTACTCTCTAAAAGGGCCTTAGACACTTTTAGGCACTTAAGAGGCATTGTCACAAACATTTATTGATTTTTAGCTTTGATGTAAGGGAAAAGTCTTCAACTTCCTGTGGTGGTAAAATATCACAAGCGTATTTTCCAGTGATTGTCCAGTAGCATATCCTCTGAGAAATCTATCTCCCTTTAACAAAACCTGTCTGGAGGGGATTAGGAGAGAGGTCCCTACTGACTTTACACTGGGGACAGGTGAGCTGGCAAAGGGACCTTTTGAGGAATGTACACCTTGTGTGCCTGCTTAAAGGGTGGGCTCCCAGCGTCCAGCTTGGCCACCTGGCTCGAGAACAGCAGCATGGGGACGGGGGCGTCTTGAGGAAGCTCAATGCTGTCCGAGAAGCTCTGGCACTGAAGACTGGCCCATGGAGGGCCAGGTGAGCTGGGGAGAAAGGGCACAGGATGGGTGCCCCACCAAGCTGCCCCCCCACATGGAACCACAGCCTGGTGTCTGCAGTTATTTTGATTTTTTCCAAATTTCAAAAAAAAAGTCTGTCCCTGGGAAGGCATCCTCTTCGTTATTGTAGGCAGTATACCAAACTCTATTCTTTACCTTTAGGCTAAAATGACCTCTCATCATAGAGCATCTAGAAAGGCACCTTATAGATAATAAACGCTCATATAACATATTTGCTTTTATCAAGATTCATTCATTTAACAAAGTATACTTCTGAGGACGCACCATGGTATGATACGCGCATTCAGCTTTCTCTTCCTTCCACCTGGTATAATGCGTAGTGGTGCCTGGCACAACTGAGCAACCCCAGAGGCTGACAGACTTCTCAGAGGAGGGGGCATGTTAGGGACCAGTAAGGGAAACAGAGCCTCAAATGTGAATTGGATCAAAGGTGAATCAGATCTCTCATCCATAGCTCAAGGTCAACTGCACTAGCACAACTGGACGGGAGCCGCGAGGACCACAATGTCATAAGGTGTAATGAATTGTAAGGTGTTCAAGTGACAAGATGCCGCCTAAATGGAAAACAGGTAGCACAGAGCAAGGAGGACAAGATGTGTAGCATAAATGATTACAGGTGTATATTGCGATAGCATTCATGTTATAATTAGATAATCGAAGTAAACCACCCTGGGTCCCTATTAGGGCTCAGGACCAGCCTCGAATTTCACGTAGTATTTCCCACTTTACAAACTGTGCTCTCACATTGTTTAAAGTGATTTGCACAACAAAACCCTCTGAAGCCAGGTGGACTAAGGGTCAGAGAGATTGTGGCCGACTTCCTAGCTCTCCGCGAAGCAGCCACTCCGTCATCCTGACATTCTGGAACACAGCCTCCTTGCATGAGCACTACCCACTCACCAAATATCATTATCCTACATTATGATACAATTAGAGCTAACGTTTGAGGACTTACTACCTGCCAGGCACTGTTCTAAGCTCATTACCAGTATTAACTCAATTACGCTTTGCAACAACTCCAGGAGTGTGCCATTATGATGGAGGTCATTTGAAAGATAAGACAATGGAGGCACAGAAACTAAAGTCAGGAACCTTGGAGGGTCAGTCCAAGAAAGAAAAGCCAGAAGTTTTCTTTTCCTTGCAGAGGCAGGATAAATCGCACAGTTTCATGTACTTCTGGCTACCACTTTCAACGTCAACACATGAGAATTATTTGGGTAACAGTAAAGAAAAAGAGCCTTCCTTCCCGAATCCAACTTCCTTCTCCATCCTGTCACTTTGCCTTACTTTTCTTTGTGGCACTGGTCATTCCTGGTAACATTTGATGCTTTCTTGTTTCTGTCGCCAGCAGAGAATGCAAACTTCACCAGAACAGACCCTCAGTGTTGTTCAACCATGTCCCCTAAGTACCTGTACAATGAATGATTGACAGCTGGCACAGAACAGGCACACGGATATTTACTGAATACACACATGCACACACACACAAACACACAAAATACTCCTCATTACAGCAAGAGTCTAGACAACTTAAACAAAATTGGTCAGTCAAAAAGATCTGGCAATTTAAAAGACAAACAAAAGAGAACACACAATTGGCCCTGTTCACCCCTCACTTGGATTAAGTGGGTGTGGAATGAATGCCCAAGAGTCACAGAAGGAGAGACAGTTGTTTATGCAGAGCCCTTCCCTGCCTGCACAAATACTAAAGGGATCTGGGGGGACAAAGGACAGGCCAGGTGGCCACTGCAATCTCCTGTGCGATCAGAACCCAGCAAGTCTGGCCTGGGTGTGGCCAGGAGTGGGCAGAGCTGAGTGGTGTCTTCCTGCGGTGAGAGGGTGAGACAGTGAGTAGTCTCGCTGCCCAGCGTTTGGGGCTTCCTGCTTGTGGCCCAGCAAGGACGTTGACGGGCACAGGTTTAAAAATAACTCTAATGATCCAACCTGAATCTGTGTTTTTCTTTCCCTTCACACGTGCACACACGCACACACACATCCCCCTTCAGATTAAAAACACAATAAAAATTTACAGAATTAAAATAAACCATAAAAATAACACAAAGACAAAAAATAAAAATATAAATATGATACAGATAACAGTGATTGGGTGACTGCGATCAAATAAAACATGGCATTTATAGGGAAGGTACAGTAGCCTAAATGTTAGTGTTCATACATCCTCCTTAACTCAAAACATCTTTTGGGAAAAAGAAACCAATTTATGCCAAAAACCATAAGCAGTCCAAGCAGCAAATGGGCTGTTTTCTAAAAGTTCTGTCGTCCCAGTGAGAACCCAGAGCTGGGTTTTATGATTTGTAACTGAGGAGAAGAGTAGCATTATTCTGAGTCCTGGGTCTCCAGAGCTGTGGGCAGCGTAAAGTAGGAGGGAGGTAAAAAAAAAGAACATTTCTTCTTTCATGTCTGATGAAAGAAGCCTCTACAAGCATGCCCGTTCTTTTCTTTATCCTCCACCTGCTGCATGAAAGGCGCCTTGTGTCCTCAAAAGTACCCTGCTCCTAAACTGCCTTTTCCTTCCCATTTAAACTGCTCCCTTAGTTTGGAGGGTCTCGATGGATATTAGGAATAAAGCAGTTAACACTGAATTAACGCAAATGAAAACGTGTCAGAAAAAGACGTCTATTTTTACAATCTTCAACTGCCCTCAGAGGGAGTATGAATTCTGAGGGTTTGAATTCTTCTGTTTGCTGAGCTGGGTGGTAGGTATGAACAAATGCAAAGATGGAGAGAGCTACAACAAAACAAAACAAAACTCTCTACAACAGCAGGAGAGAGGAGAATGTGCAAGGATGTGAGAGCATTTATGGGGGCAGGGGGTAGGGGGCAGGGACCTGTGAGGTGGGAAAGGCTAAAACCAGCGGGAGGGCTGAAGCTGTGTAGAGGAACCCTGAGCACAGAACAGAGATGAGCTGTCAACCAGCCCCCTCACCTGTCTTTACGCACATGAATCTCTCAATAGGTAGTATCTTGAGAAGGGTTATCATGTGTGCCAAAATATCTAGGATCTGTTCTCTGTTTGTAAGTCTATACTGCTGTTTGTCTTCCAGAGCTTCTTCCCTCTGATTTCTGAACACTCCAGTTTTTCACAGGGTTAACATGCTCTTTCTCCCTTTGCAGGACTCCCCTCACCCCCAAGTAAGCAAAAAGCCTTGGGGTAACCAGCAGGAGATGTCCAGCAATGGAGATCTCTCTCTCTCCTCTCTCTCTCTCTCACCCTCCCTCTCGCTCCCCCCTTCCCCCCCTTCCTTTTCAAAATCTGGATCATCAGGCCAAAAACTTCCCAGATGACCACTCTCAGTTACGTTTCCTGTATAACTCTTTATATTCTGTGAGTGGGCACTCTTCTACTCAAGGACCTTTTCCTTAACAAATCACAATAGTAATGAAGCCATCATTAAAATATAAATAACATAAACTTAAAATTAAATAAATTGTTCTCAAAATAAAGGTATCAATGTTTAAAACCCATTACTTCTTAATTATTTTACTGTATTTTACTGTTACCTATGCTCTTGAGGTTATTGACAGCTATTTTATCTTTATGGTAGAAATACTGTATTAATGGTGTGCTGTTTCTTCCCATCTCTGCATTCAATAGCATCACATTGGTAGCCTGAAAGCAGCCATAATGGGAATATTTACTCCATGAAAGTTGGCAAATGCTACAAATCAGAGCTTGAGCTGTTCTTTTCATGTCTAAGAAAGTGATGGCGAAAATGTCAATAATACAGATTAAATATAAAAATGTATTGTGTCTGTAGCTGTTATATTATAAACATTGTGCAAAAAAATGAGCAAATATTCATCCAGCATTCAATTCATCAGAGGAGTCACTCGTGTTATTGATGAATGAGCGAAGCTTTGACATACATCCTCATTGTTTCACTTTTGTCTTTCTAATGTGAAAGAAAATATCTAGCAATATTCATGTCAAAACTACATTCACTTATGAATAGGTTAGTTACAAATAGAAAAAGTTTGGCAAACATCAACAAAAGCATTCTATAAGAATCAATTTGCATTTTTATTATTTGTAAATTGTGTGCTACACATCCTTTATATCAGTACAATTTATAATAAACTTATACGTATATGTGTATACGTATGTTGCACACATGTGCACATACACACACATACACAGGCCCCTACCCCCATCCTAGTAGGTTGTTAAACATTTACCAACACACACTGTATTAGCTTTTCATCACCCCTGTGTTTGGATATATTCCCTTGCTCCTTAAGACCTGTTCCCACACCCCAGGACCTCCACAAAACAATGCTTGCTGATATGCCCATCAATAAGCTGCACTAGATTGTCTGTCAAACGTCCTCAGAGAATGAAAGGAAATCCTTTGCATTTATAAGCCCTGGTGAGCCCTTAACAAGCTCAGTCTCACCAGTTGGCAGCTTTATTCACCACTCACCATCAGCATCACTGTTCTTAACTTTCTTGGGCAGCTCAAAAAGAGATAAACACCTTTAAATTAGACCCAAACCTTACTGAACTCTACGGGAAACAATGCCAAGGAGATTTAGAGTTCTATATTTCCAAAGGCTTCATGACATTAATAAGTAGCCTTCTTCTATAAGTCCCCAGCCATTTGAGTAATTAAAATTGTTTAAAGTATAAGTTTATTTTGTCATACTAGTAGTTAATTACTGTTCATCAATTTCCTTTCAAATTTTACTAGGATATCAAGTTTGATTTTGGAATTCCAATGGAAGACAATTCCATTGACTCAACTGGAGATAAAAGCACTGTCTTAGCAAAAACTTTTTTAAAAGGAAGTCTCTTAATTCTTCCCTGGGCCACCATGAAAACAAGTGTGATTAAAGTGATTGTTGTTCTTCAAACCCAGTGAAGCATAAAGGATTCTATAATCTTCACCAGAAGAATGCCACCAAATGACTGTTTTTGTTTTTTTGTTTTTTTTTAAACTCACCGAACCCTCAAACTCAGGATACCCTGTTAGAAAGGATTTCCTGTAATTCTCTGGGAACATGCAATAGAAGAAAGTTCACAGAATTTAAATATCTGAAAATATACAGTACAACTCAATTATACTTCTTTAAATTCTTAATCTTGGCGAAACATCTTTCTCATCCAAGTTCTTGATTTTTTTCTAATACTCTCAATAACATTTAAATCATCCCTCCCTCAATTTAGGTCTTAATTCTAGGACTTGAACATTTACCAATTTTTAAAAAATCACAATAGATTGAGAATATGGCAACCTCAATCACTTCTTTGATTAATCAATTTAGTCCAAATGCGGAGTCTCTCAAGCTACTGTCTGATTAGTAAACCTCTGACAGAAAAGCAAGTTCTTCCAAGACGTTAAGCTGAAGGAGGTCAGTGGACCATATCAGTTTTTAGGTGTTTCCTGACGTCACCGTGAATGGCTGACATCCTATGATGATTAGCATCTTTAGAAGTTTCCTTCCAGAAGAGACAGCTTCTGATGAAATATTTGCTGGAAATACCCTGTTGTTAATCAAACACTAGCATCTAATATTTATTTGTACTTAAGCGGGGCATTCCATCAGATATTAAACATTTTAGATATGGGTTTTTCTCCTTTAGAGAAGACACCCCAACAATCAATCAAGTACTCTAGTAGCTACTGTGAGCCACAGCTTTGCAAGGCACTGGAGCAGTGTATTCAGTGACTCTGGCCATAGGCATTTCTTCACTCCAGATCGCCAGTTGACCTCGTTATGTCACCTTCATTTTCTCTTGTCAAGTGAATTGTGCCAGATCTAGCCATTCTTTTATTTTCCAATAACACAACTCTCGATTTTAACTAGGTATGTGGCTGCCCCAAAGTTAAGATGACACCTCTCAGGGCAAAGAGATAGAGGCACTTAGGTTCCTATGAGCAGAGAGCTGCCCACTACCCGGGGACCTACTCAGAGCTACGTCTACCACATCTCCCCAGCACCAGCAGCTGAATCCAATTCTAACCTACACAAGGCTGACAGTTAAGTTGGCAAACTTGTTGCAATAATATTGCTAACCTTTTTCAATATCAGAGGGATTATTCATTATGAATTTGTACCAACTGGACAAACAGTAAACCAAGTTTCCTATCTGGAAGTGCTGAAAAGATGCATGAAAAAGTTAAACGACCTGAACTTTTTGCCAGCAATTCATGGCTCTTGCATCACGACAATGTACCAGCTCATACAACACCGTCTGTGAGGGAGTTTTTAGCCAGTAAACAAATAACTGTATTGGAAAACCCTCCCTACTCACCTGATCTAGCCCCCAATGACTTCTTGCTTTACCCGAAGATAAGGGAAATATTGAAAGGAAGATATTTTGATGACATTCAGGACATCAAAGGTAATATGATGACAGTTCTGATGGCCATTCAGAAAAAGAGCTCCAAAATTGCTTTGAAGGGTGGTCTAGAAGCTGGCATCGATGCATAGCTTCCCAAGGGGAGTACTTCGAAGGTGACCGTAGTGATATTCAGCAATGAGTTATGTAGCACTTTTTCTGGAAGGAGTTCACCAACGTAATTGTCCAACCTCATATATCAAGTGTACTATGAGTGTGAGATCTGGAGCCAGTGTGTTGGACTCTGATCCCAATGCTGCTATTGATTAGCTGGGTGTCTTTGGACAAGTTATAGAACCTTTTTTATAGCTCAGTTTTCTCATCTGTGAAAAGGGAATGATTTCACATATTCAAAGTGCTTGTGAGCATGAAATGAGTAAATAATATGCAAAGCGGGGACTAGTAAGGGCTCAGTCGATGTTAGCTTTCATTCCCACTGCCGCCACCACCCCGTCAGTCAGTCCCGGGTGTGTTACTCCCTGGTACACCAGGGGACAGGACAGGGGGCAAACGGGAATGAGAAGGTGAAGCTTCGTAACTGGCACCCTTGCTCCCTGCGCTTCCTTTCATTTCCTCCATTTCTGCTCCCCAGAGACCCTGCCCCTTCCAGTGACCTTGTTATTCCTCATGTAGAATTTCCACCCTATTCCTTACAGCAGACTTCACCCACTGTAATCCCTCCTAGTTTTGTTCTTCTCACAAGAAGTTCTAGCCTATGTGAATTTATGCCTCTATATCTTTCCTGTTGTGAGACTTCAAGGAAATTGTATTACAAGATTCCCATTGGGGAGATTGAGAAACAAGGGACTGCAATGAAGGAAAAATGGAAATAAAGCAGAAGCCAGCTCTCTCTCTCTCTCTCTCTCTCTCTCTCTCTCTCTCTCTCTCTCTCTCTCTCCTCTTAAATGTAATGCGGTGACATTGGTTAGTAAAATTATACAGGTTTCAAGTTATATTGAAATATATCAAGTTATATTCAAAATTATATATGTTTCTATGATATATCATCAATACCAGCTTTTCGGGAGGGTGAAAGAAGGCCAACAAGAGCAAACAGAGAACCCTGGCTTGTGCTCGGGATTTCTGGGAGGGGAATCAACACAGACGTGTGACGTAGAAAAGGCTCAATGCTGTATGTTTTGGGACAATGCTGTCAGAGTTGGATCTAATGCTTTGAAACCTTCTGTGCTGTGGAGAGGGAGTGAGCTTTGCTGAGGTTACAGGTTATCCAAAGCTTTATTCACCTCAAATACCACATTAATCTGCCTCAGAGCAAGGTGCGGTCTTGGAAATAGAGGGCAACTACTTCAAATCATGAAACCTAGAAGGCATTTCCACGCATCAGATGAATGGCAGAGACAGAAACGAACTTTTGTCTAAACTTGTTATGAGGAATGATTGGCCAATGTGTTCCTGACAAGACTAGTTGTGACCTAAACATTTATTAGGGAGCCCAATGTGCCTGACAATAATCTTACTTAGACAAGAGTCTAAAGTATAAACCAGTCAGTCATTCAGGTTAGCACAAAACCTGATTTTCACGTAACTATTGTTCCCTAGTGTTGACTCAAAAGGGAAGGTAGAACCATAGGGATTTCTTTAAATCTTCTTATTAGCAGTCAAAGTTCTTCAAATTAACCCCCCAAAGGGCAGTGTACTGTCCAGAAGTAAAACTCCAGCACTACTTTCCCATTCCACAGTAGACCAGAACCAAAGTGAGAAACCCTGAAGGGCCAACCTGGACAGAAAGAGAGTGAGAGTCTGGATGGAGGGGCAGGGAGGCCTGGGGAGGCAATGTCCAGTTGCCTCCAATCTACCCTGAGGGTCTTCCCTGCTGTTTGGGGAACTCTTGCCTTGGAGATTGTCAACAACAGTGTCTTGGTGACAAGGGAAAGATCACAATTGTCCCTTAAATAGCTGCTAAAGGCCAAGCACTGTGTAACACTTTATTCACTATTATTATATGTTCAATCATATACAGTATATACAGTATACATATAACAATCATATACAGTAGTTATAATTTCCCTCCATTTTATGGATGAAGAAATAGCTAGTAAGTAGTACAGTTCATATTTAAAAGACAATCCATTCAATTCTAAAAGTATGAATGAACCATGCATTTCATTTCCTGTTCCAGAAGGTGAGGATAGGAGGAATTTCAGACCCTTCTGAGACCTGTTCAAAGACACCCTATCTCCAGTTCGAACTCTGAAGGCTCTTGCTCATTAAGACACTGTGTTAGTTTTATAGTACTCGTACACATGAGACAGCACTATGCCTCAGCTACATTAGGAGTCAAGTGGGCTTTCTTTTATTAGCCCAAGATCACAATCAGCATTTATAACATTTTTATGATGTTGTAGTCCAAAAATAAAATTGAAGACTACAACCTATCCACTCATTCATGCAAATATTGCAGTGCCTATTATGTACTTGGGAGGTGGCAGTGAACAAAACAGGCAAAAGACCCCTGCTCTAACAGGGAAATTTCAACTCTAACAGGGTCAGAGTTGAATTAAACTACTGCATGTTTAGCAGGTCTTTTCATTGTGTAGTGATTATATGGAAAAGTGTGTCCTGATCAGTTAGAAATGTATACTAACGTATTTATGGGTTAAATAACATGATACCTGGGATTTGCTTTTAATATTCAAAGTGGGGGAGACAGTGCCAAGTGGGGAAACATAAAACAAGGCTGGCAAAATGTTTATTATTGTTGAATCTGGAAGATGGGCACCTGGGGGCTTATCATACTATTTTCTCTACTTGTGTTTATTTGAAAATTTCCTTAATCAAAAGATGAATTCCTCCCTCCATGGAACTTAAAAAGATAAACATTAATTTATGGTATGTCGATTAAACAGATATAATGTTATGCAGAACAATAAAGCAGGGAGGAGAGGTGGGAAATGCTCGGAAGTGGTGGATAAGTATTTCTACCTGGATGTAGTATTTATTTATTTTATACAAATAAATTAAGAAGACATGAGTTGACAATTACATCAGTGTACGGCACTAATACACATGAAGCTGAATAAAACGGTAATTAAAGGGTACTCAGTTATCTGAGAAAGAAGAGGGCAATTTGAGTTTATGAAAGATGTGTTTTAAAGAAGTGTTTATGAAAACAATGGCTGATATTTACCTAACTTTTCTGTATGACAGAACTAGGTTTTGCAAGCATGTTAAAGAATGCTTGGATTTCATCCTCATCACAACCCCGGAAACAGGTAGGTATTCTTTCCCTTATCTCTACGTCGCTGCGCCTAAGCTCAGGGAGTCTAGACAGCTTGTCCAAGGTCACCCAAACTCTAAGTGGTGGAACGGTTTAAATGCAGGTGGTCCAGCTCCAGACTCTGACTGTTTAACCGTCACACCACAATGCCTATTGTGATGGATCAGCAGCAGTTGATAAATGAAGAGTAAAAGAGTAATCATAAATATCAAGCAGCAACTTGGTATTTCCTGAGTGTCGGCCACACACGAGATGTGTGGTGCTGTGGGTACTGTGGAGGAATAAGGCAAAGTATGGGAGAGCAACCTGCGTGGAGTGGAGGCAAATATGGGGGAACAGCCCAGAGCAAGCTTTTCTCGGTAGGATGGCGCTAGGAGAGCACACACTGCAGGCAAGAGGCCCAGTGCCCTCCTCCCCCCCACCCCAAAGGAAATTTCTTCAGAAGCCCAGGGGTATGAGAGCAGGAATGGAGGAAGGTGGGGTTGTCTACAACTTGTACACCTACACACCCACCACCACCACACACATCTATCCACACGCGGCACTGTCGGCGGCTGATCTCCATCTATTTAGAACGTGGTATAACAGTATCAGATAACCAGAACTTACCTGACTTAGAGGCAAGAAATGGTGATTGGTGAGGTGATACTGATTTATTCAAAAAATGTTTAAGCTTCTGTCTGTGCTGAGCACTGTTCCTAAAACATCGGAAATGCAGTGTGAACAACACAAGGTCTCTCCTCTCATGAAGGACAGCGAATAAACACATGTTTCCTTTGTTAGACACATAAATCCTTTGTTGATAAATGCTATACATAAAAATGAAGTCGGGTAAGGCTATGGCTTTCAAGGCATGGGGGTTCCGAGTTTATGAAGCATGATCTGGGAGACTTCTGTGATAAGAGGACACTTGAGCAGGGTACTGGAAGACGGAAGACAGTAAGGCTATAATACGTATCTGGGGGAGAATGTCTCAGGCAGAAGTCAGGAAAACACTGAGGCTGGAGCTTGTTCGGCGTACTGGGAAACTGCAAAGAGGCCAGCAAGGCCAGAGTGAGCATGTGGAGAGGAGCAGGAGATGACGTCAGAGGAAGAGGACAGAGCAGGGACCAGACCGGGGAGGGTCTCAGAGGCTGTTCGCTGGACTTGCTTTTGACTCTGAGTGAGATAAGAAACCGTGAGAGGGATCTGAATGAGTCAACATACGAACAGGATCACTTTAGCTGTTGTGTAGGAAAGGGATGGTAGGGGGCATGGGTCTAAGCAAGGAGACCAGTTTGGGACCTATTGCACTTATCCAGGGAGAGAGGGCAGTGGGCTGGACCAACCGGGAGCAGGTGGAGTGGTAGGCACTGCATGTTGTGGGTAGAACCCACAAGGTTTGCCTGTGGATTGGATCTCAGGAACGAGATGGGGCATGTGACCAGAGAAACACGGAAAGCTCCCTAACTGGGACTTTTATCTCTACCTTAAGTTCTATCATCAATCCTTTCCTTTGTGTTAAGCCATTAGAAGAGGCCCCTATGAAAATGCATTCACCGGTCAGATTTGTGTTCCAGATGTAGCAATCAATGTCAGCTCAGCAATTATTCTACTTGTCTAGGCAAGAGATAAGCGTCCAAAAGGGTGGGAAGGGGGCATGAATAAGTGAATATGGACTGAGAACTACTTAGGAAGTCATTGCTAACTGACTGGACAAGGGAGGAAAGGGAAGGAAAGCGGCTTGCTGTGACCAGTGAATTGAGTGCTATTAACTAAGAATTGGATAAGGAGGGGAAGAAAAACAACCCTAGGAAGTTAGAGGTAGGTCTGCAAATAGAGATTATGAGTCCAATTCTGGGTGGGTGACTTTGAATCAGCCAATAGATAAATCCCAGAAGGCATGTGAATAAGGGTGGGAGGCTCAGACAGGCCCGTTGCAGTTATTCTCTTGATTTATTTGGACACAATAGGGCTTCACTACTTGAGCCAGAAAGTTTAAATCTGAATACTCTAAGAGGAATTTCATTTCACAATTTTTTAATAGGCATCGTAACCAAAACTAGGCTAAATAAAACTAGGAATCCATTCCCTTTTAATATGATGGGATCCTTCGAAGACCTGTCTTAACAGACTAAATTGACAAATAACCGAGCAATTTTTGTACCAACGTTAAACAATGTGGTTTGGTTATATTCGTTTGTGTTTTTTTCCCCCCAGTAAGAGTGCTAAATTATGAATAGGAGAATGAAAAATAGACTTTTTAAACTTTTTAAATGTTTTTACATTTCTAAGTTCTAAGTTGGTAAACTAGAATTCAGATTTTCACACCAAACTCACACGCCACCATTGACCATGAAACTTCTCAATTCCACTCTACAGTGGAAATTGGACCACACTTCAAGTCAGACAATTGATTCAAGGTCAAAGTGTGCCCGTGACCACGGTCTCCACTGGGAACACAAGGATGAATATGGCATAATCTTTATGCCCCAGGAGAGTCACAACCCACCAAAAGGTCTGAGGTGCCCTCGCCATGCATACGAGGGCACGTTTACAGGGTTGGAGTAGGGCTGATATCCTGTCTGGAAATAGTAGTCATTCAACTGGCTTGGAACATTACAAAGATTTCTTACCACTACAGTTTCTCTGATAGTTATTTCTACTCCAGAGTAAACACTGTTGAGTTTCCAAGTGTACTATAAACCAGTGAAAGTCAGGCAATGGACAAAAATACTTACTAGCATTGCATTTACTGCAGACCCATACAACTTTCAAACCTATGCTACTGAACTGCCCTGATAGAAAATCATGTGAACAAAAACCCTTTCCTCGAGGAACCTTTATGAAGTGTTAACTCAGAGTACATTTAGATTGCTCCCGTGGGTTTCAATTACCTTCCCTTTCCTCATCTTTCCTTCTCTTCTCCTTTTTCTCCTTTCCTCCTTCCTCCTCTTCTTCCTTCTTCTTCTTTAAAGATTTAGCCACCTGTGCAGAATTTCCTTTCTTCAATTTGTGAAAACTGAGATTTTTGCCTAAATTTTTTCTTAAGGCTCATTCCAGGTAGTAGAAGAAAATGTTATTTTGTTCAACCACTTGCTCTCAGGAGCTCACAGTCAAGTGAGGGAAGGCAGACAACTAAATGGTTATGGGAAATGCCACATCATAAGTACTAAAAACGAGGAATCTAGGATGCTAAGGAGCTGGAAGGAAGGGGTACTTACCATGTTTCTCTGAAAATAAGACCTAGCCAGACCATCAGCTCTATTGCATCTTTTGGAGCAAAAACTAATATGAGACCCAGTATATATTATGTTATGTTATGTTATGTTATGTTATGTTATGTTATGTTTGTTATGTTATGTTATGTTATACTCTTATATTAAAATAAGACCTGGTCTTATATTAATTTTTGCTCCAAAAGACGCATTAGAGCTGATGGTCCAGCTAGGTCTTATTTTTGGGGAAACACAGTAGTTCTGAGGGGACCTGTGGGAAGGTGAGTTTATCTGTCATGGCTCACAGATAGCATCACTCATGGCCACGTGCCTTCTTGGTTACTTTACTTGAGAGAGCCAAAGGAGAGGGGGATGGAAGTAAAAGGCGGAGCCTGGTGAGCATGTAGGACAAAGCAAAGCAGAGTGGCCACACAGCTTCTTAATTCCCATCAATTCCTTCTCCTTGAGCTGCATCGCCTTGGCTGACATTCCCATGTGGCTGACAAGCCGCTTCCCACCACCTCCTCTGCTAGGATACTCTGCACCACTGCCATCGTTCCCAACCGCGCTACCTCAGCGATAACTGGGCGCTCATCAGGCATGTCACTCCGCGGCTTGCAACCCAACAGGGGCTTTGCGTTGCACTTTTAAGCCATGGAAAGGCCTTTGATCTTATAAAGCCCTACACAGTCCGGGCCCTGCCCACCCCTCCGACTTCATCTCCCACTTACTGCTTGTTCACACACATAGGCTGCCTTTCTTTTCCTAGAACACACAGAGCTTATTTCTCTCTTAAGGCCTCCATACATCTATTTTTTTTTTTTCCTGCTTAGAATGTTCTTTCCTCAGACCATCTCTGGGTCACTTTTTATTATTTAAACCTTGGCTCAACATTACCTCTCACGTGGGCCTTTCTGACCACCCAGGCAAATAGAGTGCCCCACCCCCATCCCATGTCCCTGTTTTCTTTTCTTTAATACACTCATTGCATAGTGATTTCCTCCCTCCCGTTCACTCCATTTCTGGTCTGTTTTGTTCATCACTGTATCCTTAGAAATTAGGGAATTATATTTATTGAATAAACTAATTCTAATCGGAATTCCCAAGTGTAATGAACATAATTATGTCTCTACTACAGTAAAACAAACAAAAAAATGTGCTCCTCTTTCCTCTTTTTTACCACTGACATTTGCCTAAGGAAACTGAAAGCCCTTCTCCAACTACTTGGATGGCTTTTCCCAGCATTTTCATGTTGGTTTATTGTTCCAGACATCTAGGAGCAGGGAATAAAAGTTAAGTGTGATACCCAGTAAACACAATAAAAGAGCCACTATTTATTAATGCCTTATTATATACTAGACCCTATACATACATTACGCATTCAAACCCATAAGATTTTTATTACATGGTTTTTATCCCCAAATAACTTTCAAATGACATATATAGACTGCCTAATTCCAGACCACTAATACAGTTCAACTTTGGGTTTTCAGACCTTAGAAAAACAAATTGATCTCTTCCATGCATACCATTTTCCCCATAATTAATCTCACAGAAACAATGTTTGAATTAGTACTACGAAAAGTAAGCAAAGAGAGCAAAAAGCATTAACTATGATTGCTATATCTATTATGCACATTGAAGTATCGGATAAGAATTTTCTCAGTCAAGAGTATGGTACACATTTCTGAACATTTGCAAAGTATGTTTTCTGCACAGATTAGCAATCCAAAACCAAAGGGATTTTCAGAATAATTATTGCTAGCTATTGTGTCTTCAGCGAGCACAGGAATTATAAAAGAAGTTAGAAAGAAATACCTGTGAACTTCCTATTTGGAAATTTCTTAAACTATAGTATTAGATTAGACAGTATTGCATCTTGATAAGGCAGACCATAAAGCAAACAAATCTTTCTGCCCCTCAGGGGTACTCTGGATTTTGAAAGGCAATGTTATGCTGGAGCTCATTGCAACTCAATTTTCAGAACTTCATAATATTTGCTCTCATAGGAGGATAGTTCCAAAAAGAAAGACGAAAGAAAACATGAGTGCTTCATAATAATGACACTTTTTGGAAGTCATCTGGATTCTAAGTTTCTAAAGGTAATGTTTCATTATGACAGAGGACGCCTGTGGCCCACAGGGTTCCACGTGCCACAGAAACATTATTTTCACATTACTTTCTTTGCCATTTTAGTTTCAAGATCAGATCGCATTAAATGTTGTGATTAAATGGCATTCCTTAGAGTTCAAGCTAAACAACTGCTATAGGAGGCGGGTAAATAAGCATGTAGCTTATATAGACAGCCAAGAAAAGTGGAAAACAGCCAAGACCACCAAGATTTTCCTCCATCATTATATTCCAAAAGCTTCCAAATATTTCCCCAAACACTTTCTTGGACTCAGCAGATCCTAGTCAGCTCATCTGCACACCCACTTCTGTTCCCTGCCCATCTCATCGCCCTTACAGCCTGCCTTACCCTCATTATCCCTTAGCAACTAACCAACTCTCTAAAAACCCTGATCTAGGATGGGAAAGGCATGATATAAGGGAAGGGTTTTCTTTCAAAAAATTAACTTTTCAAGTCTATGCCTCCCTGTAACATGCTCCTCTCCCACCCACCCTGTAATCCCATATTCCTCATTTTGACTCTTAGGCTTCGTATTTCATGTACTTAGTTGATTCCAATTTTTAAATATTCAGTGAGACACCCGAATATTTAAACTGTAAACTATTTCAGCCCAGCTCCCACTTCCTCCTTTGAGGCATCTATAATGTTCTAGCACAACATAGATGCTTAACCTAATAACAGGTTTACTTGGCTAGAGGCAGCAAACACAGGATGGTATATTTATGCCCCAGATTACAGTTTTTCCTTTCTCGCAGCACATCAGAGAAGCGCAGACGTTTGTGTTTGAGGACTGTCTATAATCACACAGCCAGAGGGCTGAATTCTGAGATGGCCTGGGATCCGCCGCTCCACCCCTTCACCCCTTCCACCTGGTGTCCCATCTTCCTTCTCCATCCCCCTCCACCCCAACCTGCAGAGACAGCCTTCATTCATCCTAAGGCTGGACACTAGTGAACATGCATCCCTGGAATGCCTACCAATGGCCTTTCCTTTGCGTCTACTGGTTTCCAAAGACTCGGATTTCAGCTAGAGTTGATGTTGGTTTTCAAGACCAATTAAAGCATGAGGGCTTCAGTCACATGAGAAGGTGGAGGGAGGAAGGAGGTGGCTCTGGAAGGAAAAAGTCTGCACTTTCTTCCTCCTTGGCCAAGCGGCTCCCCACCCCTCCCAGTCAGGCAGGGTGCTGGGCGGGCGAGAACTTTGCTCAGGCTTCAGCGCAGAGTGGGGAGAGGACGGGAGGAGCTGGAAAGCACCCCCAAAGGAGCAGATTCCCAGAGGGTGTCAGGAAGGGCACGCTTACCATGTGTGGAGGGCCAGCATGGGTGGCATGTTGAAATTAAAATCAAACAGCATGCAAGCACACTTAATTACAGCTACAAATAGCCAAATGTTGTCAAAACTCCCAATGAGTCAGAAACTGAGGAGTTAAAGAATCCTGGATGGAAGGGGGAGCTGGAGGAGAGATGACAGATGTCAAACTGGGTGCAGGAAAAGGTCTTAAGGAGGACTCAGAGTTTAGAGGGTGGTCAGAAAGCAGACTTAAGTGGTATCCTACTCTCTAAACAGGGAGGAGGCTGGGGAAGTATTGGAGGGGAACACTGTCTGGAGTATGAAAACCCAGAGGCTTGCCGGGGGAAAGGGGGTTGGCTCTAAATGGAGCCCCTCCATTTCTTTGTCAGAAAGGACTTACGTGAGCAGAGGGATGATCAGCCCCTTTGGATACCGGGAGAGGAGTATTTATGTTAAATTAAATCTAGAAAACAGAAGGCAGTGAGCGCTGAGCTAATGCCTTCATTGCCCTTCGGAAGGCATTTGTGTGCATTAAGGACTCACCCATCTCTGCAGACAGCTGCCAAAAGGAATTATCTGGCTGCAAGAGCTGCTCAACCTCCCTCCTACCGGAGAATCTATAGGTCAGTTTCACTTAAACAGGATTCACTGATACGTTTTGTTCATTCAAATGATCAAAGTTTTAAACTTTTTAAAACACATCCCATCACAAATGTCTTACAAAACTTTCATTTGCTATATTATTATTTAACTCTTTTGACAGGTCCCAGTCAACCTCCCAGAGCTAAGAAACAGAAGAGAGAAACTCAGTTACAACATAAACCATTGGAACAGAATCTTGTGAGCAACCATAGTGTAAGACTAATTTATTCAATGGATACTTATTGAGCACAAATATTAATGCATTATATTGATGCTAAGACACACTTTTTTCACAACTTATAGAAGCATCTCACAGGAGGTGGGGTCAATTTTATCAACAGCATTTCTTTTCTTAGTAGCAATTTTTTAAATGGTGTATTTCAGAAGTATCTTAGGTTTGATGAAACAGGAACTCATCAATATCATTAAAGTCTCAGATCAAATGTTGCCTTCTCTGAGAGGCTTCCTGGAGCACCAGTCTGAGGTGGCCCATCTATCACCCTGATTCTCCCACTTTGCTGATTGCATCTCTATGGAGACCATGTCTCTTGTGTTCACTGCTTGGCCTAGGACAGCATCAGGCATCATTCTTGGCATAGTAGGGTCTCAATAAATGGCTCTGGAATGAAGAACAGTTACCATTTATGGAGCAATTACTACATGTCAGACCTGAACTAAATGCTTTACAGAGGAAAATCTTATTTATTCCCAACAACTTTAAAGAGGGGGGAACCTGAAACAAGTAAGTGGAGAAGCCAGGACGAGACCTCAGTTCAGCCTGACTTCAAAGTCAGACACACAGGCAACATGTTGTACTGTGTATCACATACAAGCCTTGGAAAGTTCTGTGTTGAATTCTGAGACTGGTCCAAAGATGTCTGGCAAGATCCCTGAAGCGACAGAGAGGAACAAAGCTGTTCCCCCACCCTTGAACATCCCTTGTCTTTCTGAGTACTTCATGTATAAGGTCCTGTGTTAAAATAGAGATGGAGGTATCTACATCTCTACCCAATAAGATGAGAGGCTCCAAGGAAGAGATGGAGATTTAAACTTGTATGGAAGGATCCCTCCATCGTTGAGAGTGAACACAGCCCACCTGAGGCTCTGCAAGTTACCTCGAATGACAGCAACATAGGGTATAAGTGGGGAGGTGCTAGAAGAAATGCAGGTACAAGAGCTTTGGGTGCCATGCTTGGGAGTCTGAACTTTGTTTCATATGCTCAATGACCTTCATCAATGACCTATTTCAATGTGGGCTTCACCAGTGTAAAGACAAAATAAAGAAAAGTGGCTGGAAAAAAAGAGTGACAAAGGAAATCTGATTATAAGTCAGTCTATATAGAAATCAGCTTAGATAGAGCCTATGAAATTTGTCATTTTGGGTCCCCACAAAAATATTGTAGGCTATCACAAACATAGACTATGTTACTTGGAATAGAATTGGAAAAATCCAGCCTGCAGCCTGTTTTGTATGGCTTTCGAGAAAAAAAATGGTTTTACAATTTCAAGGGGTTGTAATCAAACAACCCCACCCCCAATCAAATACTATATGACAGAGACATACAAGGACCACAAAGCCTAAAACACTATCTGGCTCTGTACAGAATAGGTTTATCGCCCCCTGATCTAGAACTTCTCATCATCCTCTGCTGTCTCTATTCAGACAAAGGTCACTTAAGGGCTCAATGTGACTAGACGCATAGAGAACTATTAATAGATCCATTTACCACTTCAATGATTAGAGCTAATTTCATGGTATGGTGATTTATTGACTTAGTAATTCCTCTTATGAAAATTCTAAAGTTTCAGTGATTATGAGACTCATACCCATTTTAATTCTGTCATGGATATTTTAAAAAGATGTCTTTCTTACACTTAAGGGCTTGCTAGCTTTTGGTCAAATGCTGTAACTGTTTGCTCTTCCTAATGCTGGTGATAAGGGGCTTTTGCAGACTCTAAAGCACCCTGGTTATTAAAGCTTTTACCAAAACAACTTTCTTAATTAAAGACCTGTGAAAACCCTGACTCTCGTCTCATCTCATCGGGTTAGTACACCAAGTGGGTGTAGCTAGAATCTTTTTAAAAACAGCCTAACATTAACATGCTTCAAGTTGCCTTTCCTCTAAGATGATTTGGGAAGGGGGAAAGCAGAGGAGGGTTACGAATTTACAGTTCCATGAATCCAACATTCTTTAGCTTTCCATCAAACAGTAATTCAATATTTACCAAAAGAAGATGTTTAGGTTTGGAAATTTTTACTTGGCTTGTATCTCATCAAAAACAAACAGACAAACAAACAAACCAAAAACACCACCTTTTTTTTGGTGACCTTGTGTATACAGATTGAAAAGATACTCAAACATGACTCCAACATGAAAACCATAGTAGATATAGTATACAGTCAACCCCTCGGCCCTGGGATGGGAATCACACACGCATCCTTAAAGCTGTTGTGCAGCGTCTGAATAACCTGTGGCCCCGGTTATTCTGCAACAAACCTGGGCCCCCTTGCAAGGATGGTTAGGCTATATTTCTATCACCTTTGCTAAAGCATCTGTTGCTTTTCATCAGCACGAGCAACATAAAGAGGAACATGCTGTCAGCTCTTAATTACTTGGCTCTGCAGTAAGTTCTACTTGGCACAGACGCCCATGGATCTGAAGGCCCAAATAATTTGGGGTTAGCTTTTCATTTTACAAAACAAGGCTGATACAGGCTGTGATAAAACATTCATGTTTGAGACGCCCAGCACACCCAAGTACGAGATTGTTTAGGGTCTCTGTCTAGAAAATGTTTCTATTCCCATTCCTGCTTGATTGAATACATGAACATGTTGCCTTAGAAATCATGGTTTTCATAGGTCAAAAGAGACGGCATTGTTTTTCCCTCAAAGACTGACCCATTACATTTAATTAAAAATGCCTCCATGCTACCATCATTTCTAAGTAGGGCAGTTCAGGCGAAAGAGAAGTGAGCCTGGGTTAAATCATAGCTCTAGCCAATGTAACTTCCAGCAAAATCACTCATTCCTGGGACTCAGTTTATCAACAGCCATCATTTTTAAAGCACACAATGTGCCAAACTCTCGGATTATTTCATTAATCATTGTCAATGCTCCGCATGACTCCAGAAGGAAAGGCCTTTATTTCCTAAATTACAGAGGAAGAAATGAGCAAAGGTGAGATAATCCAGAGAGAGTAATCAACTATGATTGTTATATTTTCCTGATTATAAATAATCTATGTCCAAATAATTTCCTTAGAGGGGTCAAGGTCTCAGTGCTAATGAGCTAGAGGCAAACTTCATACACAGGTCGGCTACTTGCAGAGAGCACTGGATCTTAAGCGCTGGCACTTTCCTAAATCTTTAAGATGTAGGGGCTGGACTAGATCGTCCAAGATTTGGTGCATCCCTGCATTCTAGTTTCAATATTCCATGGATCTAATTATACCTGCAGGAGGATGAAAGGTGATCATTGCTTGACCAGCTACCAGCAATGAAAAGGGAGTGGGGCAGGAGGGGAGAAATCTGCAAAAAGTGGATTGCAGCCATTAAGCATCACAGTATAGATCCAGGAATGGCTTTTAGTTTACTAAGGGCTCAAACGATGTGCTACTGAAGCATTTCCTGTATTATGTCAGACTGAGAACCATTAAATCTTAATTAAATCACTTAAAAAGTCATCTCACAGGAGGAGAACAAAATAGTACTGGTTATTCTTGGGTTTGCAAAATTATTGCCACTTCCTATGGGTTTGTGAAAAAGTGATCATTTAACCTCTTTGAAGTACAGTTTGAATCTCCCATGGAAGTATTTAAGCTTGTATTTGGTAACAATCATCCCCCTGTTATAGGCACTGAAGGTAGCTGATGCCCACGGGAAAGACGGAGATGAGCAGGAACATTGGATCCAGGACAAGCAGGATGAGGGCATGGGTCTGACAGCCAGAGAACTGTTTTTCACTGTGCTTTGCCCTTCAGCAGAGACACTCAGGGACCCGCTGGCTACCTGAGGGAAAAGGAAGGTCATGCAGTAATGGCTGTGGAGGCCCTATGGAGGATGAAGCCAGTGAGGTCCCAGACCTCTGGGGAAAAACATTTCTTCACATCACCGGTGGCTTAGATCGGGGCTTCAAATAAGACAAGAAGTGAGGAACTGAGAAGGCAGAGGGTCTTATAGCAAACCATCACTTTTGTATGTTAGTCTTAAATACTGTAGACCAAATAAATACACAGGGCGAGGGGCAGTGGAGTGAGGAGTGAGCATGCAGCTTCTGGAGCCACCTGGTTCATACTGGTATCAATCACTTTATGAGGGCAGCAGCCAAGGCCACCTGAGGTCTCACCTGGCAAAGCCCAAGTTACAACGTAGTTTTCTTATTCCCTGACGGAATGGGCTTGGAAGTGTTTTAATAATGTTACATCAAAGTCCAAAGTCTATAAATTCTTGAAAAGTACGGCAACTACAGAAACTGAAAATCCAGAAGGTGCCTATTTTAACACTTGATAACTATTTTTACAGCACTGCACCACCTATCTGGGCCTGGAATTCTGTTCGATGACAAATCTGACCTAGAGTCAACATTCTGGTCTCCTTCTGGTTTAAATAGGAAACACAAGGTAGTTCTGTAACCAATCTGTCGGAAAACCCCCAAACCAACTCTCCCTCGGAGACCGGCAGTGTCTTTTGTGTTGCTGGCTGGAAACAGCCTCCCACCGGACTCACACTCAGTGATTTAAAAAATATGTGCAGTAGCCGTGGCCACCTGAGGGTGGTACAAAGGGAGAGCTAAGGACCAGAACTTAATGAAATGCCGGCTCCACAGACAAGACTCTACCAAAGCATGTAAAAAAAAATGTGACCCACCTCATTGTTTCCAATGAACGCTCTGAAATTGAACAGCCTAACGACTTCTCCCAGCGAGACCCTCTTTAGGCTTCTGGTGTACGAACCAGACTCAACGCACGACACAAAGGGGCGAGCTGCCGGCGTCACCCGCAGAGCCAGCCCCCTACTGTCCTCCGAGGCCAGAAAGGTTGGCCAAGTCCCAGAGGAGACCAGGTGTTACCTGTTGCCCCCGTGACTGACGAGACGCCGACTTTCGACGTCCCGCCCCCAGGCATGTTTGCGGAGCTGGGGCGCTCAGGTTCCTACAGAGGCGGGGGTCCTCCGCCGCCCGCCGCTGTTCATCGGTGCTGGGGCCCAGGCACCGGACGGCTGTTGGGGAGTTGACCCGGGGTGGCTGATGCTCGGGTACCGTTCTGGGACTGCCTTGTTTGCGTGGTGGGACTGGGTTTTGTAACACAACGGGGTGCACGTAGACGCTCCTTCTCGGAGAAGCCAGCGTTGCAGCTGCCGTGGCTGCGGGTGGGGGGGCGGGAGCACCCGGCCGCCAGGTCAAGGCTGCGCCGGGGCTCGGGGGCCGGGAGCCGGGAGCCGGGCGGCGGCGGGTCGCCCCCTCCAGGCAGCAGCCGGCAGCGGCGGGCCCGAGGTCCCGGCGGCGGGGGCGCCCCCAGCACCGTCTGCCCCCACCCCGGAGGGAGCGCGCAGGGGAGAGGGGCCCCGGCATCGCGCGGCGTCCGTCTACACCTGCGGACCTGGAACGCCCAGCCGAGGGTCTCTGGGTCCCCTGTCCCCCGATCTCCCGGCGGGCGATCCATCCCTGGGAAAGCACCCCGGGTGTGAAGGCAAAGCCGGCGCTTACCCGGAGAGGGGTGTCTCCGCAGCCGGGGCCGCGCTTCTTGCAGGTCCGGCGGGGAAGGGGCGGCTGCGCTGTGCGGGGCTCCGGCGCCCGCCCAGCGCCCTCACCGCCGCTCCGGCTCCGACTTCCTCTTCCTCGGGCTCGGCCCCGTCGCTCGGCCGCGCCCCGGCCCGCCCCTCTCAGCGCGGGGCTGTGGACTCCGCCGGCCTCGAGCAGCGGATCCCCCCCGTCCCGCCTCCCCTCTGCCCTGGGGCGAGGAAGGTGGGGAGGCGGAGGGGGAGAGAGAAAGAGAAAGATTAAGCACTTGGACTTGTCTCTGGAGCGCTGCCAAACAGAGCAGTCAAATTACAGCCCCTGGGGCGGGGGGGATTTAAAAAAAAAAAATCCTGCTACTGTTTTTGCAAACACGTCACTTTTCTTCATTTTCCGGGATCCTCAGGTTTTATTTTTTTTTTCTTTAAAATAATACCAAAAATAATTCTTTTAAGTCAACGTTCTAGTGTTACACAGAAGCTCGGGGTAATGATATGTACAAAAAGGGGGAAACTCAGTGTTTTCCAGGCATCATTACCCTAATCACCTCAGTTAATGTACCAAGTAACCTTTGCTTAGAGAAAGTAAAAGTGAAGAAAGGAGGCCAAGAGGACTAACCTTTGTGACAACCAGATAGATGTTTAAAGGCACCGCTTTGTGATAAAATTAGGACTTGAGTTAAAGGTGCCTATAAGATGACCCTCAAAGGCAGGCGCAGAGATTTCTTAACACCTCTCCCTTCAAAGGCAGCCATACCATCAAATGTGCCTACTGACTCCACTGGGTTTTGTCATTGGTAAGAATGCACTCTTCCATTACTTGTTCACAGACTTGCAGCTTTACCAACTCCTAGCTGTGAGGCCCTGAGGGAGTTTTTAAGTCTGTGCCTCAGTATCTTCATCTGTAAAACGGGGAGAATGATGACAGTACCTGCCTCATGGACTTGCTGTGGTTTCAATAAGATAATGCGCAGGAAAGGCCTCGCAGAGGACCTGGCACACAGTAAAGCCTGGATAAATGTTAGCTATTATGATTGTTGATTTCCCCTTTTTATCTGCTTTTACGCATGTACGTGGTTATGGAAATTATAATAAAGATTTGAAACAAAATAAGGTTTTGTGCAGTAGGGCCACACAGTGGTACCATTCTCTCCCTACAACGTGCACTTTATGTTCAGTTTTACAATTTATTTTGTCTCCACAACTGACTTGTATTACCTAAAGCTCTGAGGGTTATGCTTGGAATACATTCACGGCGGACGATTTGCAATGGGACTAAAGCAGACATTTGCCATCTTCAAAGCAAAGTTTCAGTTGGTCTTGTAATCACCATGTGAGGTCCACAGCACAGGTGCTAGTTTCCGTTTACAGGCAGGAAACTGAGGTTCAAGAGGCTTCATCAGATTCTTTCCAGTACCTGGAGCTCACACAAAACTGTGCGTGTCACTCCATCTCTCTATGTTGTTACTTGCAATAGAAGTGAGCAGAGCACCTCATGTGTCCAGTACATTTTGGTCTTTTTCAATCCTGTGAGCTAGGTGCTCGGCCTCTCTGGACACTCAAAAGACCTAAGGTTCAAAGAAGCTAACTGATGAATGCGTCTGTGTCTGATGGATGGCGGTTGGGGACAACTTGGAGAGGAAGGGAGGAGAACTAGGGTTTCCTGATTCCTTGAAAAATGCTGTCTCTGCTACCGTACTCTCTGGCCCCATGCAATCACACATTTCTTAGTATAGATGACGTAGAGTGAAACAGTGTGATCTGACTGCCAGCTGCAGACTCTGTCACTTACCAGCTGTTCACCTGAGGCAGATAACAATTCTGAACTTTGATTCTTTATCTATGGAATGGTTATTATAATTCCTGTCCAGCCCACTTCACTTCAGCTTTTTATTCCTGAGGTGGGAGGTGGGAAGTGGCAAAAGGAATGGGAAATCTCTTTTATTGACACTGAGTAACAAGCACAGACCTAGGCATCTAACCCTCATTGTCATTCCTGATTCCCCAATAAGTGCGCTCTACCCTTCTGATCAGGAGAGAGTGATCTTGAAATCACCTGTTCTGACACACCTGTGTATCCTTATCTGTGTGTACTCAGCACTTAGCTCAAGTCCTAACTCACAATAGATACAAAATGTCTGGTGGGTGGGTGGATAAGAGGACAACATAAGAGTTGTGAAAACGCTATTATGTAGTATTCCACGTGAGTAACATGCTATTCTCCCCCTTTAAGGAGAAGAAGCCAGTGAAATGACTTTCTAATGGCATATCCAGTAACCGGAAAATTCTTTAGTTGAGAGGCCTTAACACTAACAATACTAATAGTAATACTAATCAGTCAAGGTCAAAAGAAGGAAACAGAAACCACTTAAAGTATTTACGAAAGAGGGACTTTACTGCTGAGAATTGGCTCCACAAGCACCAGTGATGGAAAAACGAAGAATCCAAAAGAAGACAGTGAGGCAGTCCAGAAATTAATAAAAGCAGAAAGCTACCACTCCCCTAGGATGGAGGGGCAGGAAGAGGGGGTGTTCCAGATGGAAACTGTCTGTGGGAGCTGGAGATACAGCCCACTGCCTTAGACACTGGCAGAGGGGGGGAGAAATACCCTGGTTTCTTGCTTCCTTCACCTTCTAATCCAGTGCCTTCCATGGGTTGAACCCAGCTGACAGAGGGAATTTAGCACACTCAGCCTGCAGGGGTGTCCTCACTGCCACCCCTGCAATCCTGTGATACTGTGCAGGAAAAGGGCAAGATGGATCTGAGGAAACCAGCCAGGCCTAGCATAGCCCTCAAATCAGGGCTCTGCTTTCTCAAGATTGAGTCTATCAATTAGATTGCTTTGGAGGAAATGTTTTTGCTTTTTGAGATCATTGAGTGTCTCCCATTGCATCTCATTTATTCCCCCATAGAGACCTGCTAAGGTAGCTATTATAATCCCTGAATTACTTGCAAGGTCACAGAGATTCAGGAAGTTTCAGTGACTTGCTCAAGGCCACACAGCTGCACATGGCCGACCAGGTTTAGAACACGGAGCTGTGCAGTCCAGTTCTGTGGCGTGTCCCACTAATTCAGCTGTTTCTAATGGAAGACAGGGCAACCACACACAATCTCATATAGAATCACATTTCAGGGTCACCGATCTACACACATACGGGATTTAATGTTGGCAACGTTTACAGAGTTAAAAGTCTGAATCACGCCTTGCTTTTATTTTATGACTTTTGGTGATAACTTTTATGAGGCTGATGATGGCTGGACTGAATTTATGATCACACAGGATTGGAAATATCATGTCCACTGGATTATAAGAGTACCTCAGAAAAACCTCACCTCAGGTAGCATTTATCCTGTTTTCTAAAAAAGCTATTTAAATATCAATTTTGGTTTGCAATGACCAAGAGTATTGTGACCGTGTTAAGGAGATTAGGGTAAGAGAAGGGACTTTTGTGTAGAGTCTCATGTAAGGACGACAGAAAACCAAGAATATCAGTAAGTGTGTGGTACGATGACCCTGACCCATGTCTTCAAATTCCCTCAGCAGGGAGTGACAATCAGAGTCTACGGTGGGAGTGGTGCCCCTTTTCCTGAAGCCTCTAATTAGCTAGAACATTGAAAACTGAAGAAGCTGTGCTCATCTCAAAGAGTAAGATAAAATAAAAAATGTTCGTGATTACTAGGATCTAGCTGAGTTGGGCCTACGAGTAGGTAGAGGAAATTGAGACACCTGGGAATCCTTAGCCTTGAGAATATCTCCATTGCTGGCCTGCAACGTGGTACCTAAAATTCCCCTCACTAGTAGCCTAGCAGGGTAAGCCCTGGTGTTCAGGACCAAAGTGCAAATTCATTATCTATCAAGGATAATATAGGGAAGGATTTTCCTGCCTACTAGCAGACTCGCATAATGAGTGCCTCAAATCTTCTTAAAAAGTGTAATTTCCTGCTGGTAGAAAAGAACCCCAGATACCACCCAGGGCAAGAAGAAAGCAAAGGGGCACCAAGAGATGCAAAAAGGACAACAGAAAAGTGTCTGGATAACAGAAATGTGTGAAAATAAGGTGTGTAAACAGCTCATGGTCAATATCATAATTTTATCTACTCCTCTAAATGTCAATTTCCTCAATTTTGACCAATACAGTAAAGTAAGAGGTATGTGTAGATGCGTTGTAAATAAGGATATTTGCAGGAAAAAATTCCAGAACCTGAAACTTTTAAACTTAAACTTAATTCTTCTTGGTTAAACAATCCAATATTATTTTACGCCGATAGCCTGAAGAAGATCTTTGTAATAGAGAACATTCTCAGTTGTACTATGCTGAAATAAGGCAACATTGGACAGTTTATGTATCTGCTTCAAAATCAGCTTTGTTTTCAAGTTCATAATAGAGTATATTTGGCAGGTTTTGAAATTTAATTTATTTTTTGAGCTGTTTTCTCTGTCAGATATGTTAGAGGGAGGGGCTACTTTCGACTTTATTTCTCAAAAATGTTATGTTTAGAAGTTGTCCACAGGAGCAGTACTACACCCCTTAGAGTCATTTGGAAATGTGTGTGCAGGGGTGTGTGTGTGTGCTGTGCTGTTTTTGGGGGTCACTATGGGAGGGGGAGTCTACAGGTGGTTGAATGCCAGGGTCACGAAACTTTCTGCAATGCGGGGACAGTCCTACACAACAAAGACTTGTCACATCCTACATACCAATAGCAGCATCTCCTTAAGCACACACTGTGAGGAGTTCCCTTAGAATCGGGCATCTCAAATTTAAATCCTTTCAGGGGCTGGACCAGGTCAATTTAAAAAAAAAAAAAAAAAAAAAAAGGTCCAGCAGCTCAGAGTTGTGAGGATGTGGTATACACTAGAGGCATATGAATTCAAATTTTCTTAAACATCGTTCTGGCCAAACAAACATTCCCTTAAAACAAGTTCTGCTTGTGGACCTGCAGTTTGCTCCTTCCCTTTCGCTCCCAATTGCTGTTGGATAACTTTCCAGACAAAGATAAAAGAAGGAATGACTCCTCCCCGCCCTCACCCGCCCACCTCCTCCTTTTTTAAAGACATGCGGTTAACTGCACAGGAAAAGATTGATAGAAAATACTTTGGCCTTCCTCCAAGAGTTCAATGCCATGAATGCTATAATTAAAATAATAAAATGAGTGGGGAGAAAATAAGACTACTTTTACCCTCGAAAATGTAATGAGTCAAAAATGTAAACAATACACTGATGACAGAGGCCTCAAGCGTGTTTTCCCATTCATCCTTCTGTATCGCTTCTCTTTTGCAATTTTACAACAAATCCCTACAAGTTGGTAGACGGAACGATGATTGCTACTGATTTTTGAACACTAACCATGTCCCAACTCTCCATGAAGTGCTGTGCATGCATTATCTTATGTAACCCTCCCAGCAAGGTATAGTCTCTCCATTTTATAAACGAGGACACCAAGGCTTAGAGAGCTCAGGTAATGTGGCCAAGGTTTTATGAGGAGTAAGAAGTATGGGAATCTGGAACCAGGTCTGTGACCCCAAACCTCTCTCTTATGTGCCACATACCACTGACGTTTGTCGGTACTCTGTGTGTCGGCCATCTTTCCCCGTCCATTTTGGTCACCTTCTTCTACGCCTTCTGTAGTTGTATAGTTCATGGACAAATGAACACGTGTACCCTGCTAAGAAGCTACTCTAAACAACGACAGCTCGCAATCTTTTTTCCTCAGTTCTAAAATCCAACAACCCTGTAGATGGGAAGTTCTTTTCTTAAATTATTTGTAACAAAGGCAGCCCTGCCCTGAACTCATTTCTCAATAAAACCTCACCTTCCATGGTTGGGTACTATTTGTAGTTTGTGTTTTTTTTTAATCCCATGTAGTAGGGATTTCTGTTCATTTAACTGCAGAAATATTAATATTAAATGTTTGATTTTGGGGTACTGCTCCAAACTCCAGCAGGACTATTACATAATATATGGCATATGCACTGGATCGGCTTTCTAAAATCTCCCATCAAAACCCCCTAAAATCTTGAATTAGAGATTATGAATCGGAAGTTTGAAAGACCCACAGTATATTGAGTAGATGCTACTAAAACTATGCTTATGAGTGTAAGAAGCTGTGGTGTGTGGGAGTTGGTTTGTACTCATTTTCAAGAGCTGATTGTTAAAATTTCAGGAATTTTGTGAGCCAGTTTATGTCAAGTTTGTAACTTGAAATCAGCCATGGCGGGACTATACACCACGGAAACCGGCAAAGGCTACAAATCAGGGCCTCCCTCCTCCCGCTCCCCCCAGCTGGTTGTTACAGCCCACCACTGGAATAGGGTTAAGATAAGAAAGGCGGGAAATGTAACACTATGAGCTCTTACCAGTCTACCTTTCCCTGAAGGTTGGAAGGTGCTAAGGGAGGGTCTAGGATGGAGAAACAGAAAATGTCATTTTGGTTTCACTGAAAAGCAAACCACTTTTCGTAGACGATTTTTGTCTTAGGGTAATTATAACAGGACTAGAACAAGATTGCTTGGTGTGTCAAGGCTCATTAGGAAACCAGGGCTTAGACAGCTTAGGTAACGTGGCCAAGGCTTTATAAGGAGTGAGGAGCAGCGTAAGAATTGGTAGGTACAAGGGAATAAGGAGCTGTACATTTGTGGTACATTTTACTGATCCATCAATAAAAGCAGATCCTGTGGAATTGCCTTAGAATGCCCATCCATGTTCTGCCTAGAAAATTCCATATTGCCAACAATTATTGTTGTTATGATGGGGCAATCTCAGTTTTACAAGTGTTGTGATGAAGACTAAGATGGGAACTTCTTCCCCCATTTCTCTCTCTCTCTCTCTCTTTCTCCTTCTCTCTTTTAAAGGAAGGCATGAAAAATAGTAAGTTAGATGGTTCACCAAAAGCCACCGGAAGCACTGTCCCCCTGGAATATTGGACAGAACAGAGGACCAGTGAATGGCACCACCTATGGTGTTGCTAGCAGGTCACAGGGATTTCTGGGTCCCATCTCTTTCCACAGTCAAGATGTTTGGACCTCATTTGCCATGGGGAGTGTTTGGGTAGAAGGAAAAGCACGTGGGAGGTTCAGTTAGTACCTGAACTAACACAAATCTGGAGGGAAAAGATTTGCAGCCCACAGACGCCCTTGTATGCTGCTCCCTTCAAACGGAGTTTAGTGATTATCTAGTTCTCCTTTCTTTTATACATCTTCAGACTCAACCCTATGACCTGTGAAGAAAGGAATTTTACATTCAAGGTCTGCATGCATGTGCTGTAGACAGGAATAAAAAGGGAACTGAATAATTATACGATTAAAGAACAAGCTGATCATCAGAAAACAGAAAAGCCCCATAGTTATCCTTATTCATTAACACCAAAAAAAGGTCTTTGAAACTGTAAATTGGCAGTGCTCTTTCAGACACAACGTCATTTTAGAAATAATTATCTAGGGCCATCACTGAAGTCTCTATAAGAACTCTTTAGAAGTTGCTGGCAAATTTGGAAACGGGATATTCCATAGAATGGTATTCCTTTTTTTCCATTTCCCTTTTAAATAGGAGCAAGCTGTTTCCAGAATAATAATAATAAATACCTTATTCCAAGCAAAAACTCTAGAAGGAAAAGTTCCAGTGAAACCAAGATTTTAAGGTTGTTTGCGCAGCAACTGAAAAACGTTGTTTAAAATGTTTGGTAATAGGAATAAAATGTTCTAAAACTGGATTTTCGTATTAACATATTTAGTAAATTAAAACACAAACTTTTAAATATAGCTCAATGTAGTGCAATCGTGAAAGACAAATGCAAAGTTAAAAAATGAATCTCATGAAATTTTTACAAAAAAAGGAAAATTCATTTGGATGGGGAGCATTTGTTTTTGAAATTATGAAGAACTAAAATTTAATAATTTAATCAGAGTTTAATAATGAAGAAAGCCGCTACCAGTAGGTTTATAATACTCAGTCTTGGAAGAATAGTGTGACAATATGGGGAACAAAGATGAGTTAAACAGCAAATGAAGAAAGATGTAATTTCTGCTTTATCTCTGGGAGCACCTTGCAAAATGAGAATTGAAGATGACATCATTCTAACCCCAAGATACTTTTCTCAAGTTAGCATGATGAAACTTTCTGATTTGCTATTATGGTAAACTGAGTTTTTGTCATATGCACAATTTATAATAAAATAACTCAAACTCATTTTTCCCCCCAAATTGTTTTGTTACTTAACATAGGAATGATTTTATTCATCACCTTTAGCAAATCAGACTCTACTAAAATAGAGTATCCTGGATAAACTTAGGAATTATTAAGCATAAGTTTTAATAAGTTCCTTTGTGATATACCCTAAATATTTAGAATCACATTTGCATCAGTTAAAGACCGTGAGATCTAATGGTTTCATTTGTGCATATCACTCTCTTCAGAATAGAAATAAAATCCACTTCCCCATCACAATCATTTGCATATGTGTTTTCACCTTCTTGTGCAGGTCCATTCTTCCAGACTTCCTTCCTTTCTTTCTTTTAACTTCTGAGCCCTCTTTCCCCTACAAACCTCAACTTTATTCACATTATCAAATCCTTATTCCCATTTATGTTTTCCTTTCAGCTTAATTCAGCAAAACCTGATTACATATGAACATATTGGGTATGAATTCTGAGATGTCCCACTTTTCTTTGGAATTTTGTGATAGAACCAATTAAATAAGAAGCCAAAGAAGCATCGTGCTTTTTCTAAATTTGCTGTCTTAACAATCATTCTTTCCAAAATTGATTTCTTCATTTTTATAATTTCCCTTGACCTAGTCACCATAGCTGGACAACTGACTAAGTACCATAAAAAACCGTCTACCAAATATCTGGACAGAAATGTGACAGAAGATGGAATCCCCACAAATTACTTGGGCTCAACTGACCACGTAGATTGGAGTCCTTTGTAATGCGATTGACTTCAGGCACACTGATTATACCGGTTTCCAAGTCACTTTTTCTGTAATTACAGAAGGACTTTGTTTATGAAGAACCCAGTTTCACGGCCGCTTTCCAGCAACCAAATACTTTCTTGAGAGTTGACTCCCACATTCCTAGCAAGATGTTTTGAGGTCCTATTTCTTTTAGGAAATGTATCCTTTCACCTTTCAAGAACAAAAGGGGTCTTTTAAAACTCTTCAGTAAGTAAAAAAGAAAGAAAGGAAAAGATGACCTTGATATGGGCTAATTAAATTAACAAGCACCTCCTGTAATCTTGCAATTAAATATATAATACCTGAAGATGAAGCACTACCATTTATTTTTTCTTTCTAGTCCTACTCTGGCTCTAATTCCAGTTCTTATCACATAATTCCCCAGCTGGACTATATCCACTTTCCAGCTCCCACACATTATACGTGCCATTGCTGCCAGTCTGATCTCTGTAGGATACTATTTGCATAGCTAACAACACATAAAGGGCCCCACACGGTTAAAAGAAAAACCAGGCTTCAGACAGGAAGGACTTTGAAAGTGTGACCTGAGAGTAAGCAAATATTTCTAAGTAGTGGGGAGACTTGCCCAGTGGCCTGCAATCTGTGCATTCTCTCTCTCCACACCAACCCCTGGCCACTGCTGTTCCCAAGTCATAGACTGTATCATCCCCTTCTCCCCCACATTGCTGTGGTCTTGTCCAGAGAGGAAGCTGTTCCCTGGGCCATCACTGGGAGCTGGATATCACATTGGAGAACGTGCCTAATTAAATGTCAGCATTGTCTAGGCTCGCACAGGGGTTAAGTGAAAGAAATGTAGCTAGAGTTTAGGATCATATTGAGGAAATCTCTCTACTTACACACTTAACTTTGAGAAGTTGCAAGCTTGATAGGAAATTGATCTCTGAATTATATCGTTTTATCCCTGATGCAAGGAAATAATCAACCCATTGTGGATTATCATGGAATGTGGTCCAGTTAGGTCCCTACAGGGATCACCAAATTATCATAAGTGAGAAAGAAGAGCTTGACAGACCTGGGACAAAGACAGTTCTCTTAAAAGAAGGTGATGGGTGTGGATCCTCATATCACTTAGTCCTATTTGTTTCACAAATGTCTTTGTAAGAAAGGCTCAAAAACTGACTGGGATGTCTGTATAGTATTTGCAGTTTGGTGGTTACATACTTACATTCTTGCTTTAAGAAACTGTACATGGGCCATCCCATAATGTGGATATGTGAATTGTCAATTAGTTTCTTGTCTGATGACTTCACAATATTATATGTTCAAAGAGTCCCTCAAGAATTGTTAAAGAAAGATATTTGGATCAGGGGACCCCACTCTCAAGTTGATGCTCAAGAGTGCACCGACAGGTAAGGAGCACCTGCCCTCATACAGCAGAGGGTTGGGAGTACCTCGCTGAAATGCACACCAGCGACACCTTGAACAAACTTCAATGGTTGCCAAGTCCAAATGTCTCAGCCTGACATTCGAGGCCTACTAATCTAGCCCCTATCTGATTACCTTTGTGGTTATTAGTATATTATTATTATTCCCCCAAAACTTTCCAATTAACCAATCTACCAATAAGTAATATTCCCATATTGTGACATTGTGTGAATTTCTGTGTTTGGGGCTGGAATGTGTTTTTTTAAGGAGATGTACTCTTTAAGGAGATGTGCTCTTCCTCCAACTGGTTTTAGTTGCAGGTCCTCTGTCAGATTTTCCTAACCAACTCAGGAATAAGTTCCTTACTCAGAATGAATAGACTCATTGCCTATACCCTCTGCCTCCCCAAACTGCAGCAAGGACCAAAATACTTTCCCTGGTGTGCTCTCAACGTGTGATTATTGACAATGATAGGATAGGACAGGTGAGACATTTAAGTTCATAATAGTCAGGCTGGCCAATGATTTTTTTTGTTTTTAAAAACCCTCAGCAAACAAATATTTATATAATTGAAGCTAGCTATTCATATAAAAAAATGGTTCTTTGATGGGTTCTTTAAAGCCACAGACTCTCTACCAAAGCATTTTTTAATTGATGGCTAACTAGTTGGCAGAAGCATAGGGGATAAATAAATTTCAACTAGATTAAAAGTAACTTTTGTTCGTTACTGGTGTCCCTCCCCATAGAGGGGGACATTGTCCTCGTAACTTTCTGGAACTTGATACTGTTTGTCTTCTTTCAATGAGTGACGATGGCTGCTACACCTGAAATGCAAAACCAGGAAATCTCAGGCTGACAGAATTTTTCAGAACTGGAAAGAAACTTAGAAACTGTCTAGTGCAGCCTTTCAAACAATTTATGAAATAACACTTGTCAAGAAAAGAAAATAAAAGTGTCAGTTTTTTGGTGAATGACTAATATGTGGAGCAGTTTTTAAAACTGATTTCTTCTGTGAGAAGAGATAGACCTAGTCACGGGAGTAACTGTCTACGCAGCAGCTTCCAGTGTGCACCTGGGTTAGAGCAAGGGACCTGGGTGAGGGAGAGAGTGGCTCTTTCTCAGCAGATCTGTAAATGCGAGCAGGTGAGAATTACCGTCCACACCAGCCCATGAAAGGGAACAATTGCTTGGGTAGCACAGGGTGCTTTCCAGTCAGGATGGCGACCGGATGTTTTGCAGGTGGTGATGTAACATTTTTACTGGAAAGGCCCTGCACTCACTTCTTGGGCTTGGTATATCTAGGAATGGTAGAGGTAGAAAGATATGGTCTAATATTGCCAAAGTACCTTCCCCGGCTGACCACGAGGAGGGGCAATCATTGATGTAATGGCTGTCCTACCTAAAGAGTAACTACAGTATTTCATGCATGTATAAATGCATGAATGCGTTCATTAATTCATCCAATATTTGCTGAGCTCCATGTATGTGCCAGGACCATGCTAGACACAGGTGAACGAAAGAGATGCTGTTCTAGTCTCCATGGAATTCCATACAATGGGGGAAATAGACTTCAATGACTTAATACCCAAATTAGTATAAATTGCCAGCTGTGGAAAGTAAAGGATATTATGAGGATGTCTACAGAGAAACTGACTCACCCTAGAGGTTCAGAGGAGTTGGCTTTAAAACTGACCTTTGAGCTGGAACCAGAAGAATGAGTAAGAGTTAACGTGGCAAAGGGGAAGAGTGAAGGCAGAGAGAAGGGTCCAGACTCAGAGAACACTTGCAGCCAGTACAAAGGACCTGAGGAAGGAGGGGTAGCCACTGGGGAAAAGGCTAGAGGGCCTTGAGTGAGGAAGAGACCTAAGTCAGAAGGATGTTGCTTTGGATGGATGCTATTGGTGCTTGAGCTGAATAATTGGCTGTAGGATGCAGAGCAATTGAGGTCAGATGGCTGAGCGAGAAGGAATTCCAGGTCAGTGTGCTGCAGAGAGTAGAGATTGTGAGGCCGGTAGATTTGAGGCGCAGGGCATGTCACTCGATTTCTCTGAATTTCCTTTGCTTAATCTCTAGAAAAAGATTGCATTTGGAGGAAAGCCAGAATTGGTTCCTGGCTCTCCTGCTTACTTACCAGGTGACTAATAGAAAAATCAGTTCCCTACTTTCCTCTTTAGATTTTTCATCCAGAGGGTGAGGATATATGCCTGCTCTGTTTGCTTTGCAAAGTAGCTGTAAAGAAAAAATTAGATAATGAATGGGAAAGCACTTTCAGAAACTGGAAGCGTGATATAACAAAGGTAATAATATGAATAACAGTAGTAATAAATAAAGGTTCATCAGCAGAAATGTGAATATTCCTGAGGATGAAGGGGAGGAGACAAATACTAACCTAATTTTCCTAACCTGTTACGGAAATGAGTTCTTTATTCCCCATTAATCTATTGAAGCTGGCTTTGTGATTAGGTTGGAAGTTGTCTTAACCACTCAGTTGAAGCCTAATGGAGCAGGGTTTGAATCTCAGCTCCTCCACTTAATTGCTGTATTAGTTTTCTATTGTTGCATAACAAATTCCACAGACTTAGTGAATTAATACAACACCCATTTATTATTTCACAATTTCCATAAGTCAGAAATCTGGCATGAGTTCTCTGCTAAGGACCTCACATGCGAGGTGTTGGTTAGCTGTGTTCTCATCTGAGGTTCTGGGGAAGAATCTAGTTCCAAGCTCATTCAGATTGTTGGCAGAATGCAGTTTCTTGTGGTTGTAGGACTGAGGTCCTGGTTTCTTCGCTGGCTATTAGCTGAGGGTCATTCTTAGCTCCTAGATGCATCTCTCTAGTCCTTGCATGTGACCCTAACCATCCTCCATCTTCAAGCCCGCAGTGGCACATGGGGCCTTTTCATGATTCAAATCTCTCTGACTTCTTTTTCCAGTAGCAGGCAGAGAAAAACTGTGTGATTAAAAATTGATGTGATTAAATTAGATTCATGGATAATCTCCTTATTTTAAGGCCAACTGAGCCCTATGATACAACATAATCACAGGAGTGAAAACTCATATTCACTGGTTCTGAGGATTAGGAGCTATTTTCAGCATTCTGCCTCCCACAACAACTCAAGGTGACCCTGATGAGATCGTTATGTAACGTCTATTGGTTTTAGTTTTCTCATCTGTACAATGAAGTGAAGTCATACTTTGAAGCATCACGGTGTTGATAAGTAAAATAAAATAGACATTGTGCCTAAAACATGGTGGGTATGCAACAAATGTGAATTCTCTTAGCCTGACATCGCACATTCAGTTTTGTACATTGACATCCTGGCTGGTTCCTAAAGCCAGAGCTCTTCTATGTTAAAGAGGAATGGGTCCTCTCCCTTATAAGTTTTGATGTTCTTTCAGAGTTTTATGCTACTGTATTGCATTCACCAGGATTTGATTTCTCTTCAGTAGCAAAAAACTGATGTATGCTGTATATAGGCATGAATTAAGCACTTGAACAAGAAAGGAACTTACCAGAATTTAACCTTGAGATGTTTATGTTCGATCTTTAAAAAAAAGAAAGGAAGGAAGGAAGAAAGACGTTATGTCTTGACAGTAAAAGTAACCTCTTGGTGGTGGTGGGTAAGAGGAAAACAGAAGTTTATATATAATTGCTGGTGTTTAGTTGGTCCTGTAAATTTTATGGGTAAATTTCTCCAAGCCTACTTACTCTTAGGACCACAGAACCTGATGAAAGAGAGCATGGTTCCACCCCGCTTTTTAGTTGTGAGGATATAACCCTTGCACTGTGATGCTTCATGCATTCCTTCCATGCAACACTAAGTTTTTATAAAGCCCCTGTCTTTATTAATACAAATAATGTCTTTCAACAAAAGAGCCAACAGCCCTTAAACCCATCAACTGGCCATAAATCTAAGCAGCTGCATTAGGAGTCACTCGGAGATCAGCACAGTGAATGGGGTACTGTGCTTCCACCCAGGGGACAGAGCACGGCCTCCCTGAAATGGTCATTCTCCCCTAAACTAGTAATAGTCAAGTTAGGGGGAAGTCAGAACGGCAGCTTTTCACAAGTCTTCAAAGGCAACGTGGTAGGTGATGGGGAATCCACAAACCTAGGTGTTAGTTGGAGAAGCATAGCTCCTATTGTGAATTTCAAGTGGCCTTTCAACAGCTTACTGTCCGTCATTTCTCCAGCAATAGGAAGGAATAAATAATTTCTGCATATTAATATTTGCCTCATAGGAGTATTTTCAGGGTTAATGTAATTGCATTAAAAAAAAATGCTTATCTAGTGATTTCGTATTTTCTGTGCTCTACTGCAAGGCCTAAGCCATGGATAATGACTCATGACACGGTCTTGGAGGAGGACAGAGAAAAAGAAACATGATGTTCGCTGGTTCAACCGCATGCAGCCGGAAATCTTCTAATCCAGAAATGTTCTTCCTAACTTAATTCAGTAAAGTCTGGATTAAATAAAACCTTGGGAAATGGTGCATTATGGCTCACTGAACGTTTGGGTCACCAGAATTCCCTTCCTTTTGCAACATATTCTGTAGAAAATCTTCAGATATATTTGTGTTTTAAAATGTTGTCTTAAAATAGTTAGACCTTTTTCTCACTCATACAGATCTTGTAGCTCAGGGTTACCTTTCTGAATATTAGTTCCTCCCATGTAATACTGTGGATGACCGTGCTGAGGGGAGAACGTGCTTAGGTCTCATCATAGGAGTCACTTTAAAACCCTGTGTGTCTGGTAGGTTATTTTCTTTTAGTTTACTGCTGTCTCCATTAATGGAACACATGCAATTAATCTATTTAACTGAGGTCTATTTAGTATCTGGATGACTGCCACAGGCTCTAACATCCTATTATCTGGCATTTTTTAATAACTTGAAAAAGGACAAAAATGTACCCTATGTTCTGCAGAATATATAAAAGAACATGGGAGATGGAAAAAAAATTTAATAACGCCTACTGTTTATTGACCGATTTCTATATTGCTAGGTACTGCTAAGTGCAGTCACCTCTATTTTGCTGATAAAGGTGAGAGACTGAGAATTTTCCCAGGGCCACCCAGCTGGAAGGTGCTGGGGCTTAAATTTGAATGCAGTTGTACTTGACACTGATGCTCTAATGCTGGTGACATATGTGCTCTGTGATGGTACATAATATAATGGCATGTAACAGCCTCCTTGTTGAAGGAAAGCTATGCTTTAAAGGCAAGCTGAACTCACTGAAAGGCCTTTTCTTCTTCAGAAGAAACCACACCAGATGGACAAGTGAGGTTATACTGAAACCCTTTGGTTGGGTTTGGTTGAGACCCATCCCCTGATGGGGCCTGCCAGCCACTGGGGATGAGGGCTGCATGGAGATGCCACAATCCTGGTCACCGCAGGCTATAGATGCCAGAGAGGGGCTGTCAGGCAGCCACTCAGGGTAAGCACTGAAAACAGGGCACTCATTTTTCCCTCAGCCAAGCCTGAGGTGGGGTGGGGGGGAGGCTGGGGGGAGGGTAAGAGTGGTGCTCTGCCCAGGAAGAAGCTATAGAATTCTGTAGAATCCCATGTGGAGATGGTGTTCCGGGAGGCACTGCAACACTGCCCCGCCCCCTTGCTTTTCTGAGAATGGTGGCCATGATTAACAGCGTCCCACCATTTATGTCTCCTGAGATGCTCCAGGGGTGACCGCTGGCTGTGCTTGTCACTCTGAGGAGTAACAAAGGAAACACTAAATCCATTCCTTCCACACATCAGGTTTATAGTCAATCCTCTGGAGATAACCTTTAATATAAATCCTGGACACTGTAGTACGGAGCTTTAAAAATTAAGCAAAAGTTATAGTTGAGCGCAGCTGATGTTTTGTAATTTACAAGGCTGTATAACAGAAGGTTATTTCAGAATAGCACAATGCTCCTTCTTTCAGAATATATTTTCCTGATGCTGCCATATCAGATGGGACCTCAGATTCCAGAATCTGCTGTGCTGCCTTACCACTCACTCACACGCAAGACAACAAGCAGCTCTAGGAGGCAAAGGGCTGTCTGACATCCAAAGTCGATGCTGCATTTTGTGGGCCACTGGGACACTGTCACCAGGCAGGATCCATGTATTGATGAGGAACCCATGCTAGGTGCTCAGCAGACATGGAGACGCAGTGGGGAAGATTCCTCTTGTGGATTATAAAGTCACATCAGAAATAGAATCTGTGAGGAAGTTTGGAAGGTAACAGCCTTTTGTCTCCATATAGCACATATCAGCATCGAAGACCTCCAGATTTCATGGAAACGCTTTAGAGAGACTGGTGGAAGAAAAACGTCAGGCACCTGGCCTATAATATCACTGAGCTACGATAATATCCATGCAGTGACCTCAGGATGGCCTCATGACTGGTGTAAAGAACCACCTGAAACCCATCAGAGGATTTTATCATCTTCATAGAACCTGACCCCAAAACAATTTGTCATTTGCCTTTGCAATGAAAGTAGCAGGAATTTTTGTGGTATTTAACAATAATCAACAGGAGCCACATGGAAATAAAAAGGAAGACAAATTGTTGGGGAAGGATGACGTGCCCTTAGCTTGCCTTCTAATGAAATTGTCACCGGTTAAATAAGCTGTGTCACTTTAGGAATGAGGAACAGAAGAAATAGTTCATACCCCAGAGTGAGAGCTGATCCTTGCTAACAAGTGAAACGAAAATGCATTTTAATTTCCTAAGTTTTTATGCCTTGGGAGTTAACACTTTTACTAGTCATAGGAAGTGCAAAAGAATTCAAAAGTGCTCAAGAGATGTGCTTTATCATCCAAGTGAAGAAATCTTCATTGTTAAATTTATTAATAGTTCACCTAATATTTCCTGTCTATGAGTTCTCTAACCAGCCTGCTTGTCTTTTTCGATGGAAAGCCTCTATCTGCAGGGCTTTTGAACCCTGTGTCTCCTAGTATGAGAAGAGAGTTTTGAGTTAAAAGAAGGCAAGAGAACTTGCCCAATATTACTATCAAACTAGAGACCTAAGCAACCCACAGAGATGAACTCTCTCATCTGTAGTCAGAGACAGGTTTTCCGTACTGAAATGGTGAGTACAAGTGTCGGCAGCCCCCAGCAGCCAGTGTCCTTCCAGCAGGTGGTGGGGGAGGAGGGTTCTCCATCTTTGGATGAACAGAATGGGTGACAGCTCTGTCACTCCATAGGTTTCTCCTTCTGTTTATACCTGTTGATGTTCTAATGACTGTGTGGACTGGGGACTCTAGCTGAGATTTCCAGGAGGGCATATGGAATCCAAGCAGGAAAATACAGGATCAATTTTGTCCTTTCATATATTGCTGGGCATGGATGAAAGTCTAAGGTTAAGTGGGCAAATGCATTTATTTTCACAATATGAGAAGCTTCATATTTCCAGTGCAATGTGCATTCAAGGTTCTGTTCATTTTCTACAGTTAGGCTTTTCAAAAACTAATTATGAAACCACATAAGCAATATATTTAAGTATATGAACACAAAACACGATGAAAAACTTTCAAAATACTAGGGAAAAGTTCTGCAAATATAGAGAAGAGAATGATAGTAATGGCTAACTCAGTAGAGGGATGGGATTGGACAGATGGAGGAATGAGGCTGGAGGAGGGGTTGGTCAAAGGGGACGTCAGTCTTATTTGTAACGTTTTAATGTTTTACATGGAGAATATTGTTTTACTCATTGGCCTTATTCCTAGAAACCTCTGCAGGCTTGCCAATTATTCTTACACTTCAGCATTCCCCACTTAGGAGTCCAGGTGAAAAATTCAGATTTGGGGAGTCGAGTGTATACTTTTTGACCAAAGGACTATGTTATTAATCATTATCAATTTTATTAATAAAAGAAAACAGCCTCTTGGAGTTTGATAGAATTGTTATATTCTCCATATAGTCTTCCCCCAACTAGATAACAATCCATTCTTTTCCTCCTCTACGGAGAAGGCCACCTCAAAGCCTGATTTCTGGTTCTAAGTGGAAAGCCATTGTTTCAGGCACCGCTAAGTCTAGTTACAAGCGCAGATAGGAGGCTAGGAAAGTCCCTCCATTTAGTTAACGCAGAGGAACTGATTGCCGGAGCCAGATGAGAAACAGAGGCGGGGCGACACGGAAGGCGGCCACAGCCTTTCACCTTGGCCTTCCTGCTTTCGCAACCAGCACAGCACTGCTGGAGGAACCCACGTCCTCCTAGCATCCAAACCCCACCCTTGCTCTGGCTCCTACTGTTCTTTTATACGCACCTCGTGCTCCAGCCAAAGGAAACCACCTCCTCTTTCCTGATTATTCCCGTGCTTTCCTGGAGCATGCCTTGTTCACGCCTATTCTGCCTACTGGAATCTCACCTGTCCTTCAAGGTCCATCTCCAATGCTAGAATCTTCACTTTCTGAATCTGTCCAACCTGATGTCATGTCTTTCTCCCCCCACCCCTAACCCATGTCATCATCTGAAGTTTCCTCATGTCTAGTTAGAAATGCTCATGTGTCATTGTCCTCAGAGAATGTGAGCCCCCAAAGGCAGGGCAGTATTTGAGTTACTGTCATGCAGGGTCTCTGGTCCCGCTGCCTGCATAAGAATGAAGGATATGGTGAGGCCAAAAAGGAACACCCACGGAGACATAGATAGGGGGGTTATACCACTATATTCCCGATGGCGGCTGGTCGAGACACAAAAGCAAACATCTGCCAGTACCCCAACAAGGGGTCTTCCTGCACCCCAGGCTCGCTGGCGGCCGGGCGAGACACAGGAAGTAGGATCAACACGATCCGCAATCCATAATCCGCTTGCTAACCGCACTTGCTAGCCTCGATCCGCAGTCTGCTTCTCTGCCAACCAACCAACTTGCCAGCATAGCCACAGCAGCTATATTAGTGGCTAATGGCTAACCAGTAACAGCTGATGGCCACCCAAGCCACAGCAGATGGCCATCTGATTATAGCTGGTGGCCATCTACTACCTGAGCCAGCACCTTTCCACGTGAGGCTGAGAGCCTGGAAACTGCTCTCTGGAACTCTGTCCCCACAGTTATACATTCCACTCCTTCCTTCCCATATGCCAGGCATATTCTAAGATTTGGAGACATAAAAATGGTCAAGGAGTTGTCCCTATTCTCCTTGAGCCCATAGCTTAAATATTTGAATAATTATTTACATTGTCAGGTAAGGACAAAGGACCTTCTGTCCCCAAATTCACAGTCTGCATCCACTTGAGTCACTCCAGGAGCATGTGAGTCTGACCTCTTCCTTGCAAACTCCATGCCTCAGAACTGAGAAGAAGGCTTATTCTGCACAAAGCCAATGGACCTGAGAGGAGTGTTGGAGAGCAGTCCACCTTTCCAGTAAAGAGGAAGAGGACAACGTGAGATAACACAGAGATAAGCAATTTCATCACAGAAGCAGACATTAGTACCTCATCTATGTAATCACTGGGGAGAGGGTTAAACACGACAAGTTCTGTGCTCCCTGGTGTGCATGTGTCTGAAAACCAGCAGCTGTTGGAAACCCGTGATGCTCCAAGTCCTCACTCTGCCTTCCTCCCTAGAAAGGTTGGGGGGCCTGGCTCTGGCCACAGCCTGCTGGGTCCTGGGGACCCTTCCCCTCCAATGGCTTTAAGGACTGGTCTCTATTGCAGGGTGGATGGAAGATGCAGAATCCAGTCCCACCCCACCCAGCACCTTCCAGCACACACCTGAAAACACATTTAGTCTTTAGAAAAATGAAGCTATACTGTGCCCTGGGGAGCTGGCAGGTGAGGGCAGAGATGAGAAGGATGTAGTAGTTCTGGCTGTGTCGGTGTCCCGAGAGGAGGCAAATCTTCTACTGGCCTTAGGCAAACCACCTTAAGCAGGGTAGTCAGACATCTGGCTGGGAGAGTCTCGTGCTGGAGTACGACTGCCTGCTTTCGAATCCTGGTTCTGTCACCTACTGGCTGAGAGCCCTGTGGCTGATACTTTAGCAACTCTGGGCTTTAGTCTCTACATCTGTGAAGTGGGGACAGTAAGTAGACCCTTCTCGTAGAGTTGCTGTAAAGGCTTAAAAGTAATGTGCTTAGAATAGCACTTGGCACAGTAAGTATTCAGTAAATGGTAGCTGTTTTCATTAGAGTAGAACACAATCAATTCAAGGTTACACTGCCTCTTTCTTATTAATCTAGTTTGACCAGACCAAATTCAGTCACTGTCAAGGAGTACATTAAACAACACCCCACCCAACATGGAAGTGCTTTTTCCTCCTGTCAGCCAACTCCAAATCCCCTCCCCCTCCCCCTCAGGTGTCCAGGGCCCTCAGTTGTCTACCTAGTTGGTACGGTAAGGTACTCCTACTGGGTACTCCATCCAGGGATGCCCACACCAGACAGAACCCTGATTCTGGAGTTAGTGTACCAGCATCTCCTACCATCTTAAAATTTTAGAAACACTTTGAGGACGAAGGCAGTGTCTAATTGCTTCCTTTCTTTTTTTCCCTTCACATTTTAAAATCACTCCCTCTTTTTGTCAGATGCACAAACAGTTGTTTGTCATCTGTGTCATTCTTCACTGCAAAGGAACAAGAATTCAGTTGTGCCAATGAGTAAACAGTTTCTCATTTTAGCCTGAAACTCTTGCCTTATCTACATGATGGTGACATTTTCAGTGTCACATAGTGGATAGAAAGAGAGAGAGAAGTTTTGGGGAAGGAAGTGTAAAGCTGGTCCAGAATGATTCTTGCTAGCTCTTAGAGTTACCACCATAGGCAACTTGGGGCTCTGCTCTTGTAAAAGTCTCCCCTGATGCTCAGAACAATTGAACAAGCTCCATTTCCTGCACTTACCAGAGGTGATTTGAAATAAAATTAGTGTGCCCTCATGTCAATCAATTCTAGATAATATATATTTTTCACATTCTAAAGCATAGTATCTGTACTATCTTAGAATCTTAAAGAAAAATTAAATTTTGGATTTGGTTTATGCTCAGAAGAAAGATAATACAAGAAGAATTGTTTATCAGGCCATTTTCCATAAGTATGTTATTTGAGGCATGGAACAGATAAGCACTATCCTACCCATTTTACAGATGGGAAAAATGGGATGCAGAGGGTATCTGGCTGTCCTTGAGGACTTGACTTTTTGTAGTTGTCACACGTGGCAGTAGGATGCCACAATATCCTACTGCCTGTCATGGGAGGCAGAGAGGGGGAAAGGTGGGAAGGAGAGGTATGCAGATAAGCTTGAGGTGAATGCAGAAGGCCGCTGGCATGGGACCAGCAGGGGACAAAGTTGTCAGCACAGCTGTTGCAACTGCCACTCCTTTCCCACAGGGCAAGGGCCGAACATGGCTGGCCTGCCGCACTTTCCGGGTCTGCCTTCAGACACAGGCTACAGCCTGCTCTCTGTGGACACGAGCCCATCTGCTCCGTCACCAGGAAAACTGTGCTGCTGTCGCTGAAGCTGCCACTGCTCAGAGGCCTCCTCCACCGCCATGCCCTTCCGCTGCTTCTGGTTTTCCACCTCTGCAACAAAGGTTTTGGATTGTTCTGTGCCTGTTCCCTCGTCCTGCTTCTGCTGGCTGACATTATTGACCATGGTCTCTGAACCGGGTCCCTGCACAGCCTGGAGGGATCCTCAGTGACGCTGGGAAACAGACCTGTGACCTCCGCCGGCCGAGGGACCGTGAACTTTCTGGTGGTGCACAGGTTCGTCAGAACAATGTCAGCAGGGCCAGCGGGGAAAAGTGCTGACAGTCGTGGGCATTCGCAAGGCAGGCTTCTCACACAGAACACTGATAGTTATCTGTCCTTATCTCAGCTCTCCCAGCCTCCACAGTCCGGCCGGTGGACTGTGAGGGAGCAAATTGGACTCGAGGTCACCCTAAATGAACCAGTCTTGTTCTCCAGGTCATTTTCTCTGGGGAAGAGTTGAACCCAAAGAACGGTATGTGTTCTGTGGGAGGTTAATAGATCTGTGCTTCTCCTGGTTTTCCCCTCCATTTTTCTCTTCCTTGTGTTACTTATACTCTTATACCTATTCTATTGTCTTTCACTTATATTTAGTTTTCTGTTTATACTTATAGTCACTTATATTTCGTTTTCTGGACTTGAGGGCTGAAGCACCCCATGCAGGGGTAGTAGTACTTGCAAAGGCCCTGCCGAGGGAACACGCAGGGTATGTCAGAGGAGCACAGATGCGCCAGTGCGGCAAGTGATGGAGGAGACGAATCACAGGCCATGCGGCTAGGGACACTGCTGGGGCCAGGTCACGTGGCGCTTGGTGCAGCGCGGTAACGACTTGGTATTTGATACCAAGAGTGAAGGGAGATGCACAAGTGACACAGAATCAGACAGAGAGAAAGGCCAAGGACATGGAAAGTAAAGGAATTATTTTTAAAAGGACGTAGTGGTCAAAAAGGTCCAAGATCAAAGAAGAGCTGAAAAGAATGAGACATCAACCAACTTGCTGAGTCTGAATTTGGGAGAGAAGGTAGCGGGGAGAGAGTGGGGAAGAGAAAGAGAGAGACAAGTGAAAGAGGAGGAGGAAGGAAGAAGAGAAGCGTGAAGAGAGAGAAAGAGGTCACGGAAGACTTTGAAAGACCCCTTTCCTTGTTATCTAGTATCCTAATCCTCATTGTTCATATAAATAAATCTATGTTTACATTATAATTATGTGTATAGAGACAGCTATTGGAGCCCCAAAAAAGGGGTGGGGTTAATTCCATCAATGTGAGTTCGGTGGAAGCTTCCTGAAGGACAGTGGGTACATTAGACTTACAAAAATAAACTAAAAAAACCTCAAAAACCTCCACCCAGAGGTAGTGGTGCAAATTTTAGGGGTTGAAGAAGGGACAGAATGGGTTGATGCCGGCTTGAAGCTTTAAGCAAGAAAATGACAGAAGCTGGATAGCAGGTAGGTAGATGAGGACTAAGATTAGGCAAGGGCCATTTTGGGGGGGGTCCCTAAAACTACGACTGGAGGGAGGCAGCAACGACTGCCAGCCTTCAGCAAGTGGATGATGGCATTGAGCACGTAACTGAACCATCCAAGCTCTAAACGAGGGTTCATTCCCTTGTTTAGATGCATAGGGCTTTGCCTGTCTGGCATCCTTCTGGGCCTGACGCAATAATAAATTATGTTACAATATCTGGTGTGACTAAATGTTCCTTTTAAGGTAAACTGACATAAAGAAATAATTGATTGATTACCAGAAAATGAAAACCTTAGCATCATGAGATCATCTTTCTTTCACCCTTAGGGCCACATTAGATGCTGAGAAGTCCCAAGACTTGGTAACAGGCTTCCTATCCAGGCCATTTGTTCTTAAATGGTTCTAACCAGTCACCTCGTTCTGCACAGTGTTCATGAATCGAGCCTCTTGACATCTCTTGGTTATGTGGCCCATAGATTTCCCCCTTTCCAGAAACTAAGCATCTTGTTTTCATTCTCAGCTGGTCTGTGAGGGAGTTGACTTCCGAGCTGAACACACACCCACGCTCGCTCACTCTGCATTTATCTGAATCAACAAGCTCGCCGGCTCAGTGTCAAGGGAGACAAGCGCATTTTTAAGTCTTTCGTAGTCTGGAACCTTGGAATTATAGCCACAATACAATAAAAACCACAGTTTCCCCTTCAGTTATGAAAGATCTTTTAGGGTTACATTGGCTTGTCCTATGTTTCATAACACTAAAAATCAAGCATTTTCAGAACTTCTGGCACCTCATAAGCATTTTGAGGATGAACTTAATATGTATTTTAAACATTTGTTCCTTTGACTCAAGTGTAGTCCATTAAGGGTTCCTGAGACAAAGTCCTTATCGATGTCTACACAGTTTGGAAAGACAGGGACACATTCCTTTCATAGCTTAGTGAAAAGGACAAACAACAGCTGAACAGGACTCCTTGGCTTACCTGCCAAACCACAGCACTTTTTCCTTGAAACTGATGGGAATATACATTAGGATGGGTGATTCACCCGAGCCCTGGATTGCCAGCGAATCACATAACATGGGTGCTCCAACACTGAAGACTAGTCCACAATTTCAAATCCCATCCTGCAAATCCCTTCCCCCAACGGAGGCTTTGTGAAGGACTCCACAAAGTAGCTAGGAACACTCTGTCGATGACCTGGAAGGCTGTTGCTCATCAATGATGCTGACAGCAGTATCTCACTCATCCTTTCACTGGTTGGCATAGGAGAGCTCGCCTCTCCCCCCAGCCCGGTACCTGTCAACACGCCTGATAATGATGTGCAGGTCACAGGTGAATTGCATTCCTGCCTACAGGATGACAGCTTCTGTCAGATCCCGGGTAGCAGGGCCTCTATTTTCCTCCCTGCTCTTTAGGGCTGGAGGATGGATGGAGGACAGGAAGTCCGTGCCTGGCTGGGGCTCCGACCTCACTGGCAAACTGTCTTCTGCCTGTTGAACCATATTGGAGGTGCTATATGGCTCTCCAGGAGAAAAAAGTGTTTCTTCCAAAATGACTTGTTTGCAAACGTTTTCCTCACCTGTATGTATGGACTAGGGAATACTTTAAATTTACATACATGAAATAAAGTAGAGAAATGAAGCTATTATCCAAGGGGGGAAAAAGATATTTTTTGTTTGAAACATTCAGATAATTAAAGCCAAAATCTGTATGTAGGGAGTAAAGGGCACACTTGAATTACAAAGATAATTGCCCCAATTCACCGCTTTACTTTGTATGTGTGGACACAAAAGTGTACAGTATTTAAAGTATCGTTATCCTCAGAAATGAAACCTCAGCCTTTGTGAACTTACTTTATGTTAAGAGGCAGTGTCCAGGAACATTGGACGGCTGCCAGCACCATTGTTTGCAGTGCATTTTAGTGTCACTGAAGTCAGAGAGAAATTTGTTTTAAGGATAATGTGCCATGTTTTTACGATAGGGCTTTCATATTGAAGCGTGGGAAGATTGAGGTCTCATGCTATTCACGACAAGCGCTTTCGCCCTGTCTTGAGGGAAGAAAGACGTACATTAAGTGACAGAGCTGTGCTTGGAAAACATAACTTTCAAAGGCTTCAGTATTTCAGTTTGTAGAATATTAGCATTTGTCTTTGACTCTGTATAAGAATTATGTGATATGGTAAAAACATTCAAACTGATAAGGATTATATCTACAGTGGAATCTTAAGAGTATCTCAAATAGCAAAGGTTGTTCTAACCTCTAACTTGCTTTAAGAAAACGTTCTGGGGAGTAAAAGGGGGTAATGTTTAGTTTAGAAAGGAGAAAAGTACTTCTGGGGAAAGGTAAAACAATTCTTTAAACATTTCTTTCTTCAAATGATCATTTTTTTAAAGAAAAGCAAGGAATTTAAAAAACAAGTCTTTCTGCAAATGAGAATCCAACAGAACAGGGTAGGTATTAATAAACTAGATAAGATAGTTTTGTGCTGAAATTGGAACTATAGAGCACAAGGGGAGATGAGAATAATCTTTAAACCACTTATTCATTACAAGAATGGGATTTCCCCCTCCAATCCTCTTTCCTTCGTTTCTTCCTTCCTTCCTTCCTTCCTTCCTTCCTTCCTTCCTTCCTTCCTTCCTTCCTTCCTTCCTTCCTTTTATCCTTCCTTTTTTTAAAATCTTCCTAATATTTATCTCCAGCATTGAAAAATTAGTAACCATTTCTCACTACTGAATAGGAGAGACAGAAACATGAGCACATCATTGAGAAACATCATGGACAAAGGTTGCTGGGTGTTGAACCCCAACAGACAGAGTTGAGACCTTAATGAACAAAGTCAAGATGTTATGTAGTTCCCAGAACCAGACAAAAAAAAACAAACATTTTCTTGGACCATGCTGAAGTGAGTTGCAGAACCAAGATTTTGACTTGGACAGGCAGACCTAAAGACAGAGGTGTTGGAAGCCAAACAAGTGACTATTCATAGTGTAGGGGGTAAGTGGATGGTTTTGAAACCCAAAGGCTTGGCTTTGAAAACTTGTGCTCTTACTAATGCTAAGTGGGGCAATTTACTTGGCCTCTATATATCTCATTTTCCCTGCCTATCAAATGAGAAAACTAGAACCTATCCCAGAGGTTGTTCTGAGACTTAAATTGGCCAACATATGCCAGGTGCATAGAACAATGTTTCACACATCACAGGTACGCAATAAATGTCAGCTTCTATACTTACCTGGGTGAAGGTTGGACTATGTGATAAGCTGGAGCTGCTGGGCTAATGTCTGGTCCATGAAAGTGCCATGTTCTTCAGATTCCATCATGGTCTGAAATTCAAAGTGAGATCAGCTAACTAAGCTTTTTTGTTCAACTGGCATCCAATACTAGTTGCCATTGAAGGTTTTGAACAAGGGTGTGCAGATATCTAAGTGTCCATATTAGGAAAATAGGTATGGAAGGGAGAGATTGAAGGCAAAAACCCCACTGGGAAGATATTAGATTAGGTTTTCTCTGACAGGGTTGGCATTACAGAAACCTGAAAGGGAAGGAGGTCAGATATGAGAAGATTCTGAGCGGGAATTCAACAATATCATAAAACAATGACTTCACGGTTTCCTTCCTGGGTGCCTGGGAAAATGAGTGTGCCAATCAGCTCAATAAGAAATGTGTAGTTTCCAAATTTAGCTGAATCTTCATATGGTTCAGTTTTTCTTTGATTTACCCCTAGGCAGCTGCCCTTCACTTTTCCTGTGGTAGATGTGCCAAGTCCTTCAATAGATATTTGTAATGCATAACATATATCTGATAAAGAACTTATATTAGTTCTAGCATTTCTTTATAGGTTTCATAAGATTTTATATGTACACATTCATGTCATCTATGAATAAAGCGGGTTTAAAATGTTTATTTTCAACTTAATTAACTTTTCTTTTTTTTCTTGTCTTATCGGAGTGGCAAAGACGTCAAATAAACTTATGAATAAAAATTGTGAGAACTGACATCTTTGCTTTGTGCACAGTCATGGGAGAAAAGTATTCAAGGGGCTTCTACCATTAAGTTTGATGGTAATTATAAGCTTTTTCCCATATCAGATTGAGGAAGTTTCCTTCTATTTCTATGTTAATTTTTATCATGAATATGCATTAAATTTTGTCAAATGATTTTGCTACATCTATTAATATGTTTGTATGTTTTTTCTCCTTTCTTCTGCTACTATGATAACTTATATTGATTGATTTTTGAATGTTAAACCAATCTTGCATTCCTGGAATAAACTTCAATTGGTCATGATATATTATTCTTTTCATATATTGCTGGGAATTGATGTGCTGATATTAGGTTAAGGGTTTTTGTACCTATGATCATGAGGAATATGTCTGTAGTCTTTTTTCATTGTTATATTTTTGTCTAGTTTTGATATCATGGTGATAACTGCCTTCATAAAATGAGTTTCAAAGTGTTTGATACTTCTCTATTTTCTGGAAGAGATTTATGAGATATATTTTCTTCCTTATGTATTCAATAGGATCAAGGTCTGGAGGTTTTTTTGTTTTCTTTCCTTCTTCCTTCTTTGCTTGCTTCCTTTCTTCCTTCCTTCCTTCCTTCCTTCCTTCCTTCCTTCCTTCCTTCCTTCCTTCCTTCCTTTCTTTCTTTTGTAGGAAGGTTAAGTATAAAATCAATTCCTTTCGTTGATATAGGTCTATTCAGGTTTTTTATTTCTTCATGAGTCAGTAGTGGTAATTTGTGTATTTCGAGAAATTTGTCCATTTTATCTAGGTTGTAAAATTTATTGCACTAAACTTGTTTGTAATATTATTTTATTTTCTTTCAATGTCTGTTGTATCTGTAGTGGCATCTCTTCTCTATACTTCATGTTGTAATTTATGTCTTCTCTATCTTTTTATGCTAGATCAATCCAGCTTATGTGCGCCAATTTTTATTGGTCTTTTTAAAGAACCAGGATTTTTTTTCATTAAATTTTTCTGATATGTCTTTATTTTCTATTTCACTGCTTTAGCTACATCCCACAATTTAATTTCCAAATATTTGGAGATCCTCCAGACATATTTTTGTTATTGATTTCTAATTTAATTTCATTATGGTCAGAGAACATGGTTTGTATAATCTAATTATTTTAAATTTATAGGCTTTTTAATGGCCCAGCATGTAGTCTACCTTAGAAAATGTTCCATATACACTTGCAAGAATGTGAATACTCTTTGTGTGGAGTACTCCATAAATGTCAATTAGGTAAAACTGGCTGATAATATTGTGCATTTATTCTATCAACTATTAAGGGAAGAGTGTTAAAATACACACACACACACACACACACACACACATGTTAGTCTATTTCCTTTTTTTGCTTCTGTTACTTTGCTTCATGTATTTTGAAGCTCTGTTAATAAGTGCATATGTATTTAGATTAGTATCTGTCCTTAATGAATTGACTCTTTTATCATTATAAACTGTCTTATGTTTAAGACTGCCATTTTGCTATTGATCACATCACCTTCTTTGTTGTTGTTTTTTTCTTATTTTCCTTCCTCCTTTTGGATTAATTGCATATTCTGTATTATTCTATTTTTCTTATCTATTGGCATACTACCTATACCTCTTTGTTTTAATTTTTCAGTTGCTGCTCTGAATATTTTACTATGCTTCCTTAACTTATTACAATCTACCCTGAATTAATATTACACTACTTCATGTTTAAGAACCCAAAAACATTATAACTTCCATATACCAGCATCCTTTATTTTACTCTTATTCTACAATTTACTTCTTTATAAAGCTCACAGTATATTGTTATTATTTTTGTGCTAAATAGTTCAGTTATCTCTTTAAAAAATTAAAAAAAGAAAACGTAGTTATGACAGTTACAATTTTTGTACTCTCTGTTTCTTCATGTGGATCCAAGTTGCCATGTGATGGCATTTCTCTTTAGCCAGAAAACTTCTGTTAGTATTTTCATAGTGGAATTATGCTAAAAGAAAAAATATCTTAGCTTTTTTTTTTCTTAAAATGTCTTATTGCTTTATTTTTATTGTGATTAAATACACATAACATAAAATTTATCATCTCAACTATTTTTAAGTATAAAGTTCAGTAGTGTTAACTATATTCACATTGTTATGCAATCAATCAATCTCTAGAACACTTTCATCTTGCAAAACTGAAACTCTGTCCTCCTTAAACAACTCTCTATCCACCACCACTTCCACCCCCAACCCCCACCCCAGCCCCTGTGGCAACCACTGTCCTACTTTCTCTTTCTATGAATTTGACTACTCTAGGTATGTCATATAAGTGAAATCATATAATATTTGTCTTTCTGTGACTGGCCTATTTCACTTTGCATAATGTCCTCCAGATTCATGTAACTTGCAGCATGGATCAGAATTTCTGTCTTTTCTAAGGATTAATAATATTCCATTATATGTATAAACCAAATTTTATTTATTCATTTATCCATCAATGGATACTTGGGTTGCTTCCACCTTTTGGGTATTGCAAACAGTGCTTCTATGAATGTGGGTGCACAAATATCTCTTTGAGACCCTGATTTCAATTCTTTGGGGTATATACCCAGAAGTGGAATTGTTATGTCATATGGTAAATCTATTTTTCATTTTTTGAGGAACTACTATACTGTTTCCACAGCAGTTTTATCATTTTTCATTCCCACCAATAGAGCACAAGGGTTCCAATCTTTCCACATCCTTATCTATACTTTTTATTTTGTTATTCTCTTTCTCTCTCTTTTACTACCCATCCTAATGGGTATAAAGTAATATCTCATTGTGATTTTGATTTGTATTTCCCTTCTAATTAGTGATGTTAAGCATTTTTCATGTGTTTGTTGGCCATGTGTATATCCTCTTTGGAAAAATGTCTATTCAAGTCCTTAGCTCATTTTCAAATTGGGTTTTTTCTTGTTATTGTTATTAAATTGTAGGAGTTCTTTATATATTCTGGATAAAAGACCTTAATTTTATATATATATATATATATATATATATATATATATATATGATTTTCAAATATTTTCTCCCATTCTGTAAGTTGTTTTTTCATTCTGTTGATTATGTCCTTTGATGCGCAGACACTTTAAATTTTGATTTATCTATTTTTACTTTTGTTGCCAAATCCAACATCATAGAGCTTTCCTCTGTTTTCTTCTAAGAGTTCATAGCTTTTGCACTCACATTTAGGGTCTTACAATGGGTATTTAATCCATTTTAAGTTAATTTTTGTGTATGGTATAAGGTAAGGGTCCAACTTCATTCTTTTGCGTGTGGATATTCAGTTTTCCCTGCATCACTGGTTAAAAAGACTGTCCTTTCCTCGTTGAATGGTCTTGACACTCTCAAAGAAAATTATTTGACTATATGTGAGGATTTATTTCTGAGCTCTGTATTTCATTCTATTGGTCTATATATCTGTCTTTATGCCAGTATCACACTGTTTGATTACTGAAGCTTTTTTGCTTATTTTTCATGGATGTTTTCTTTAGCTATATCATTTTAAAATAACAGGTTTTTATTTGCTTGTTTGCCTTGGTTTTTTTAACACTGTAAAAATGTTGTAATATTGTTTTCTCGCCCGCATTGTTACTGATGAGAAGTCAGCCACCATTGTTATTGTTGTTCCCACATATATAATGTTTATTTATTCATTAAGGTATGTTGAAATTTTTGCTTAGATATGTAGATAGCACAATGAACTATTTGCTTACAGTTGTAGATTGCAAAATGAATTAAAGTCTCTGTATTTTAGGTTTTTACTGATTTAAAGTGGTCTTTTCTCAAATTGGCAGAAGTGCTGAAAATTAATGATTGTATATTAAAATAATGATTGTACATAGTCATAGAGGATAGATCCTATTTTTAAAATACATTGAAATATCTGAGTTGGTTTCAAATGAACTGTAGGTGTTTATTTGTACAGGGCCCTGGTGTAAGAACAATACCTATTCCAGAACTATTTGTGGAATTCTATTGTCTAGTAGCTGTTTCAAGAGCTGATCTGAGAATTATTCTCTGGTTCACGTGGCAGGTGGAATGTTTAGATTGACGAGACACTGTTACCCAAGAGGGGTATCACCAAGCCCTCATGTTCTGCCTTCACACTGGCTTCTGAGGATGACTGAGATTGTGGATATCTATTCCTGCTAGCGATCCTTCTCCTGTCCCCAGCCCATCCACGGGGTGTAGTTGGGGCCTAGAACATTTCACAAATGTCAGATTTAATATCTTGTGTACAACACCAAATCACACTGGGGCATCTCAGTAGCAAGCCTACTGAGGTGAAGAGCTGGATTTCCTACATTCCTCTTTGCCCAAACCCCACCCCTTCTGTAAAGAGTGCTCAAATAGCCTGTATGTTCCCAGGAAGAAGCGACAAAGAACAGGCATAAGCTAAGTCCAGATACAGAATAGCTCACATACACCTCACAATGGAAACCCTGACTCACCCCGACACTCTCTTCAAATTGCTATTTTCCCATGCTTCTCTCTTTTCATGAATGGAACCCCATGAACTCAGTTTTTCATGCCAGAGGCATCTCATTTTTAATTCCTTTATTCCCTCATCCCCATGTCTAATGGCTCAGTAACTCCTACTGTATCTTTTCCTTCAGGAGCCAAAGCACTTCGTATCAGTTTTCTTCTCTCCATCTCACTGGTCAAATGATCATCTCCTGCCTAGACCTAGCAACTGCCTCCCAACTGGTCTCCACCATGTATCTTTGCCTCCCTCTGATCTGTTCTTCCCAGCAGCCAGTTATCTTTGCCAGATATGAGCTGAAGTGCGTTGACCTTCTGTTTAAAACTGTACAACCGTTTCCTGTTGCATTTTGATTAGAATACAAACCCATTTCCATGCTTACACAGTGCTACGTGATCTAACCTCTATCTGCCTCTCCCACCTCCTGTCCTTCTGTCTCACACACTGTATTTCAGCCACACTAACCTCCCCTTTCATTTCCTTGAACAAGCTACGTGTCCTCCATAGCTCCCCAGCCCTTTGTGCATGTTGTTTCCTCTTCTTGGAACATTCTTTTGCATAGCACACCCTTTCTCATCATACTCCGATTAACACTTTTTTCATTCTTTAGGTCTTCAATTTCCATGGCAATGAATACCTTGTCCAAATTGATCCTCTTCTCCTGTTATCCATCAGGGATCCTGTTGGTTTCCTTCACAGCAATTAAATATTTGTTTGGTTACATAATTATATTTATAGTTGACCCGTGAACAGCACAGGTTTAAATTGTGTGTGTCCACTTTTACACAGATTTTTTTTTCAATCAATACTATAAATGTGTTTCCTTTTCCTTGTGGTTTTCTTGATAATGTTTTCTTTTTCCTAGCTTACTTTATTGTAAGAATACAGTACAGAATACATATAACATACAAAATGAGTATTAATTGTCTATTGTTATGGGTAAAGCTTCTGGTCTACAGTAGGCTATTAGTAGCTAAGTTTTGGGGGAGGGGTCAAAAGTTATATGCAGATTTCCGACTGAGCAGGGAGTCAGTACCCCTAACTCCCGAGTTGTTCAAGGGTTATCTGTATATTTCACTATGCTGCAAACTTTAGGACAGCAGTGACTCTATTTTGTTCACCACTATAACCCCAGAAACTATAGCATAGGCACTTAGTCAATATTGAATAATTGAGTTAATGAACTAAGATGGCCTAATTAAGCAGTTTTTGCATAAAAACGACATTTTACTCTAATGTAAAATCAAGCCTTTATATTCAAAGCAGCATCTACTTACAACTTCTCAGGTAGCAATTTTGTTCTAGCTTCAGAAAAATCTAAAAGACTGTTCTCTGTAACACATATGGCTGCTACACTAGGAAATATAAATTTCTTGTCTTGAGAACATGAATGGTCCTTTGGTTGAATTGCACATGCTTACTGATCAGAAATTGTCATTGATAGCAGTTAGGCCCTAGAAAGAGGCCTTTCTTGGCCCACATACGGTTTGGGAGACACACAGCGTGGTGATGGGACATCCCACTGAAAGGCTTTGCCTGCCCAAATATACTTTCCACCCATCAGCACTAAAGATTCTGCCCATCTGGAATGAATTGAGCACTGTCAGAATTGCTATTGTTGGTTAAACAACAAAATGCATATATGAATTTGACTCCAAAGGCAATGGAAGTAAAAGCTAAAATAAACGAATGGGACTATATCAAACTTAAAAGCTTCTGCACAGCAAAAGAAACCATCAACAAAATAAAGAGGCAACCAACTGAATGGGAGAAGATTTTTGCAAACAGTGCCTCCGATAAGGGGCTAATATCCAAAATATACAAGGAACTCATGAAACTCAACAACAAAAAAACAAACAACCCAATTGAAAAATGGGCAGAAGACCTGGAGAGACATTTCTCCAAAGAGGACATACAAATGGCAAATAGACATATGAAAAAATGCTCAACATCACTAATCATTAGAGAAATGCAAACAAAAACCACACTGAGATATCACCTCCCCCAGTCAGAATGGCTATCAACAACAAGACAAATAATAACAAGTGTTGGAGAGGCTGTGGAGAAAAAGGAACCCTCATACACTGTTGGTGGGAATGCAGACTGGTGCAGCCGCTATGGAAGGCAGTGTGGAGGTTCCTCAAAAAATTACGAATAGAATTACCATATGACCCAGCAATCCCTCTCCTGGGTATCTACCCCAAAAATATGAAAACGTCTATACATAAAGACACGTGTGCTCCAATGTTCACTGCAGCTTTGTTTACGGTGGCCAAGACATGGAAACAACCAAAATGTCCTTCGATAGATGAATGGATAAAGAAGTTGTGGTATATATACACAATGGAATACTATTCGACGGTAAGAAAAGATGATATAGGAACATTTGTGACAACATGGATGGATCTTGAGAGTGTAATGCTGAGCGAAATAAGTCAGACAGAAAAAGCGGAGAACCATGTGATTTCACTGATATGTGGTATATAAACCAAAAACAACAAAAGAACAAGACAAACAAATGAGAAACAGAAACTCATAGACACGGACAATAGTTTAGTGGTTACCAGATGGTAAGGGAGGTGGGGGTGGGAGATGAGGGTAAGGGGGATCAAATATATGATGATGGAAGGAGAACTGACTCTGGTTGGTGAACACACAATGGGATTTATAGATGGTGTAATACAGAATTGTACACGTGAAATCTATGTAATTTTACTAACAATTGTCACCCCAATAAATTTATTAAAAAAATGCATATATGAAAAATGCAATGATAAATGCATATTTCATAAAGGAGGCCCCAGTGTGTGTGTGTGTGTGTGTGTGTGTGTGTGTGTGTGTGTGTGTGTATGCACAGAGAACACCCTTAACTAATTTACTTTTGATTCAGAGAAGGTTAGAGCTACAAGGAATTTAAGGATTGACAAAACCAACTTGTGTACGGATAAGAGGTCAAAGGCCAGTTGTTTTAGGGAACAGGCCATATTCAGTGCAAGGAGGGATCTGGGGAAAGGTGTAACCGAGGACACCAAGGCAGGACAACAGGCTATGGTTTAGGAGAGCTGTGCCCAGAGGTGTGTGGCACCATCAGGGAACTGGTCAGGCCCCAAGCAGGGCAAGGCGGGGCAGCAGCTTGAAGCACAGGCTTTCTTTCCATCACAATCCTCCTTCCCACCCCACTTTTCCAGACTGGTTCAACAAAGAAGAGATGTAGTCACTCCAGAAGAATTTTCCAAGGCAGAAAGTGGATCAAGAGTGGTGCACTTAATTAAAAAGAGAGCAGATGGGCTTTCTTGTCACTGGAATGTGGAGAACTTCGTTATAGAATGTGATGAAAAATTCACATCAACAGACTCCCTGGGAAATGAGGTCATTTATTCAAAATACAGTGATACAAAGACAGCTTAGCAGGAGCGCCAGGTACTTCCTCCCTCTGCCTACTCCCCAGTCTTGCCTGTTCTTTGCCATTTCTTCGCTCCCCATCCTTTTGAAATCTCTTGTAAGTAATTGGAAGGGGAGAAGCTGAGTTAGAAGGAGAGGAGTGATAACCAAAAGTGGGAGATGGGGTCAAGGAAAGGACAGGTAGAGAATGAGAGCCAAGAGATGGGGAGGGGGGAGGGGGGCGGAGCATGAAGCGTATTGAAGTATGATTAGGCCTATGACATCCTCCAAAGCGACAAAGCATGAGAATAAGACCATAGCTACTTTTTCTCAAAGGAGAATGCATCCTGGTAGAAAGCTCGCTGGGCTAGCCATGGGGTCCACGAGCATAGCGCTGGGCTAGCTTGACTGGCTGGGGAAGCCTGTGCGAATCTGCAGCCTCAGCTCCTTCTGGATAAGGAGAAAGTTGGGTGAAAGGACTCGTGTGGTCCCCTCAGCTCTGACTTCTAGTATTTCATAATATGAGATGGAGGGAGAACCTGGCTGGTGGAAGGCCCAGCAGGCGGAGTCCTTCAGGACTGAGCTTTTATCTGAGAGTCGCCCATGTGCTATGAAGGGGTCCAGAGAACCAGAGCTCAAAACTCTCATCTGACCTAGACTTGAGGATGATGAAAAAACACATCCTCATGTGTCATCAACTTTCTAGAGAAAAAAGGGCCTATGAGGCCAAAGGTCTGAGAGCATTGTTGGACTGAAATGTGAGGATAAGATGTGGTCTAGATGGTTTTGGAGCCTATGGCTTTTATAAGCTCCCAGTGCCCTTTTAGGGAGGATTTTTGAGTTAAGATCCTCAAAGGCACTAGAAAGATGCGTGGATGTTTCTCTGTCCATAGCTGACCTAATTCTCCCTGGGGCTCCAGGCCTTGGGCTGCTGTAAGGTAGGATGGACCCGCCAGAGGATGGCCCCTCAGACACCCAAGGAGAACCTCTTTACCCTTTTCTGATAATCGAAGACATCACCTGGTACTTACAGACATCAGTCCAGGCTGAAGGTGGTGCCATGAGCTGGAATGGCCTTGTTCTGCCATCCATTCAGGCCATGAGATGAGCCAAAATGCCACTTCCATCTGCTCTGTGCCTCAGGAGCTGACTCTTGGAGACAAAGCCAATGGGCTCCTTTACTCGCTAATACTTCCTGAGCTTGGTCAATGGGAGATAATGAGAAGAGTGGGAAGAGAGTGAGATCTGAGTACGGGCTCCATGTCTTCCATTTATCCCCCACCCCAGATCCACTTTTTCCATCTCTAAGGAGATGTCCAAAGAGAATACACATATAACTTTAAAATTGTACATATTGACATTCACACATATTCTAAATGACATAATGTATGTATGTGGTCAGTACAATCAAATCTTGGAATTCAGGAAGGTGGATTTGAATTGACTCTGACAGACACCTTTGAAGAATTCTGTTGGCTCTAAGCTTTGCTTCTCCCCTTTCTCATTGTAAATACCCCTCAGGCAATAGAAATAGAGCTTTGGATCTTTCTGTGGATCTCCCTCTCATGGTCACAGGCTATTCCAGTTTATTCCCTCGTTTCAAACACCAAATAATCCAACTTTTGAACTTTTCCAAATTGTGGTTTCCCATTGTCATGAGCTTCAAATTTTGACTTAAGTTAGAACTAAAGTCAAAGACACATGGTACAGAGATTGAGCTTGAAGCCATAAAATCAAGAGTCTATTGAATCCTGCCACAACTCCTGCACCGAGCCTCCCTTGTGAAACTTTTCCTAGTTCTCACATTTTCTGTTTGCCAAGTATACACCAGGATTGAATAGGAGACATCCCTCCAAGGTCATGAGATTTCTTTCCTTGCCAAAACATCACTTCAAAATCCATCTTCAGTTTTTCAAACTCTTCCCCAGGGATTGCTTTCAGTCAGTTTCTAGTCACATTAGAAGCTAGCGTCTGATCACACACATGCTCCTTTAGTCTTCTTCTCTTTCAACTCTAAGGACTGCATGCTCCTTGGCCCCATCCAGCCACCTCCTCTCTTCTCTCCCTCCCTCTCTCCTGCCCTTTCTTTTTCCTTCCCCCCCCCCCTTCTCCTTCCTTGGCAGCTGCCTGGACACGAGACACAAGGACTCAGAGAAATGAAGTGTGCAAGTGTTGGCACAGAATTGAGATCCATGTGGAGGACAGAACCGCATCGTGGCCTGGTCCCAGAGGAGGAGGGCACACCTGACAAGGAGCAGCACTCTGGAAGCTACCTGATGCATCTATTGTCACATTTTCCAAAATGCTGAGCACAAGAAAACACAGGGAATTAGGAGGCAGCCCTGGAAGGCCATGTTCTTCTCTGCTCCTAAGATGATGTACAAAAAGCAACTTATGGCCAAAAGGAAAGAAGAGAATCCTGGACAAAACTTAAGGTAGCAAGCATACAACAAACCAACATAATGTGGCTTCATGGCTTATGCTGGAGACTTTGTCTTCAAGAACAAACACTTTGTGGGCCTGATCACAAATTTGCCCCACCTCTGGATGAGTCAGCCTGTTCATTTTTTAATCCATCAAGGGTGAGCAAGCTAAGAAAACAACAAGTAGCATAGTTTTCCTGTTTAAGCAAATACACTGGAAAAGAATAAGAATGAAAAGCTTAATTATGAGTGGTAAATTACAGATATTAAAAGCTGTCATGAAGGTGTGGAGACACAGGACAAGCACTGATGCTTGAAATCCAGCTGTTTGACCGTAACCAAAAAGCTGCCCCTGAGCCTCGGAAATGTCCAGTCCAGAATCAGATGGCTCACAGGTGTAGTTGTGTTTTATTTCTCTTTTTCTGGGAGATGTTCTCTTTAGGGGGGGTAACTTATCTTCTGGTGGCCCACGTCAAGCGGATCAATGTCAGGAAAAAACAGTGTTTGTTTCTTTGTATTTTAAGACTTCCTATTTTTGGCATCCTTCCTAGGATGGCTTTATCTCAGTGCTGAGACCAGGAAGTCAATTGTGTTGGCTGGAGCATCCTCTGGGCCAACCTGCATGTCAGGCTGCAGACGGCCTGCTCAGCCCCTGGAGCTCTTGGACTGTTTGCCAGGGCCCCAGCACAGGCTTTTCCAAAATTCCACATCTAACAGTCCCAGAGAAGTCACAGTGTTTCCACCTTGTTTGTGAAATATTATTTTTCTTCATCAGATAAGGAGGTTAAGCTTCATCTTATGCCACATCCTCTTAAGTCATCTCTATTTTGCGGTTCTCTTAGCCAGAAGTGGACAAGCTCCAACCTTTGTGTCCCGACAAGCAAACAACATTTTCTCAGTTTCATTACTAACAATAGAACAAACAACACTGTGAATGTCCAGGGAATTTTTGTGGCATATTATAGCAGTGGGTGGATGGGCTGACGAGTATAACTGACAGTCTTCCAAATTCGGTTGTTATGATGAGTTTTTAAAAGTGTTATTTTTATGAAAATGCCTCAGAAAAATTACTTCAAGTTTATGTGGTTCATCTACAAAATATGAATTATTTCCCCTCAAATTTAACAGTGCCTTACTTTTAAAATATCACCCTTTAGAATGTTTTGTTTTTCTTATATTTAAAAAAAAATTTTGCATCCTAAAAATATAGAAGAATAATATAACAAACACTACACACATGCTATTTCCCTCACCCCAAATCATCAACTTAATATTTATTACATTTGCTTCTAGTTTTTGTCCTTCTCTATTTTTTTTAAATAATTAAAGCATGACAAATGATAGCTGAAGTTTACTTTCACCACCATCCTTGGTCCCTTCAACTTTTGTCATACCTACCACCTCCACTATATAAGTATATAACTACACCATGACTTTGATGAATTAGGTGTGTATAATTCAAACCTGTTTTCATATTTTACATGTAATATGTACCCATAAAATGTAGGGTACATTTCGTGTGTATTTTGTTTTTACTGAGCACTGTGTGTGTGTATGTGTGTGCGCGCGTGCGTATGTGTGTATGTGTTTCAAGCCTAAATATCAGAAGTTACAGATCAATAAATTTCTATGCAGCAAGCATATCTATGTATCCACCACTCAGGAAAAAAGAAAACAGATTTCCAGTCCCCCAGAAGCCCTCTTTGTTCATCTCCTACTCATACCACCATAGAGTATTGTAACATAGGGTAATTTTGCTTGGTTTTGAATTCTATGTAAATGGAATATTTTGTATCTTGCTTCTTTTGGTCAGCATTTATGTGAAATTCACACATGCCTTTGCATATACCTGTAGTTCATTTATTTCTATTGCTGGATAGTATTCAATCACGTCAATACATTACAATTTGTTTATCCATTCTACCATAGATAGATATTTGGGTTGTTTCCAGTTTCAGGTCATAATGAATAGTGGTGTTACAAAAACAAACCCGTTTTTTATGACCCGTTCTAACTGACATATAAAACAATAACTCTAAACTACTATGACTTTTCCATTATTTGTATGCATCACGTTTTATTAATTAATGCACCTATTGATAAATGTGAGGCTTTTTTCATCATTTTGTGTTGCTAAGAATGCTGCCTTCAGCTCTTGCTATAAATCTTGAATAAAAGGACAAGAATTTGGCTGATAATAAGGATCCCGTGTGGTGCCAGTGAAACATCTAGATTCCCAGGCCTGCCCCTGGTGATTGAGAACCAGTGGGAGAGGGGTGTGCTCCGGGAGTCTGTGCTTTACCCCCATTCCAGAGTTCTTACAGTCAAGGAGGTCTGGGAGTGCTGCCCTAGGCTACATACTCAAAAGTGGAATTGTCTGATTGTCGACTGGGCCCATTTTCAATGTTACTAGATACATGACATTGCTCTCTGAAGGGACTGTTCCATTGAATCGCCACACCAGCTTTTGCCTAATAGACATATTTTTTCCACATCTGTATTATTTGCTATTTTCAGACTATAAAAGTTATTTTTTTATTAATCTGATGGGTAAAAAGTAGTATTTTTTCATTTATATTTCTCTGATTACCACTGACAATGATACTTGCTGACATTTGCATAGCCGTATGTGCCAGCATTGCTTCAAGCAATTGGTTTGTATTAACTTATTGCATACTCCCAATCCAGGAGTCAGGGAGCTTGTTTACAAGGAAAACTAGACAAAGAGATCAAGTTACCTGCCCAAGGTCATTGGCCATCACATTTCCTCTACCATAAATTTCCTATTAACACATTTTTTGCGGGAAACGAGTGAACTCGTCATATCGCTTTTTATACCAAAGCGCGGGAGACGAGAATAACACATATTTTGCACCTCTTCTTAAACTAAAACACTGCAAGTTTCTTAGAAAAATATCAAACAGATCGAAATATATGAACATTGTGCGGAAAGTCTAATTTTGGCGAAAAAATGTCAAAAAAGCCCCGCGTTACGACGCGATTTGGCGGGAAAATGCCCGCTTACAATTAATACTCGTTACCCATTTTTTCCCATAGTGTTGCTGATATTTCCCTTATTGATTTCTAGAATTTAAAAAAAATATAGTACAGATTCCTTTTTTTGTCTATTCTACATGTTGTACACAATTTCTCCTAGATTGTTACTTATTTGTGGAGCTTGTTTATGGTGATATCTTTACATTTTCCAAACCATTTTCACATATAGTATAACATAGGCTGTACCAACGATTCAGTCATTCATCAAATAGATATTGCTCACAGTTCTTGGCACTATTGAAGCTGCAAAGATTACAGATATCTCTGCCATGATAAAACCTATGTTTTAGTGGGTGATACCAGAAAATACACCACTAACAAATAAAGTGCAGGCCAGCTGGTGATAAGTAATATGGAGGAAATAAAGCAGGGGAAGGGGACAGGGGAGCCCGATGTGGGTAGGCTGGGGTGGAAAGAAGAGGGAAGGGGAGGTCATCGCTCTTTTATACGGGTAGCTGGGGAAAGCCTCCCTGATAGGTGGCACTTGGGTGATCTGAGGAAGTATGGGAACAAGCCTATGGATTTCTTGGTGAAGAGTGCTCCAGGCAGAGAGAAGAGCAGGTGGAAAGGCCCAGAGGTGTGTTTGGGGAATAGCAAAAAGCCTAGTGTGACTGGAATGGAGTGAACAGAGGGAAGAGCTGTAGGAGATGAGTGCAGAGGAGTAGAGGAAGGAAAGGCAAAGGGTGTAGGGCTCTGCAGCCACTATCAATACTTTGGCTCTTACACTGAGCTATGTAGGAAGCCCATCAAGGCGATTTAATCTTCATAGGTTGGGGGAAGTTCCATGACTTGCCGGGATCACATAGTAAATGGCAGAGCCCAGTGTGAAATCAGAGCTCCTGACTCCAGTGTTCTTTCATCACCTCTCAGGTGTCTGAAGTCCCTGTACCTTCTTTCTCCTCAGAGGAAGAAACTAAAAAGAGAATGCCTATTTACATGCAGAAACATCTGCTAGGGTCACCAACTATCCTGCTTTGCTGGGGACTGAAGCGTTCTCCAGGACACAGGACTTTCAGTGCTAAAACTCAGACAGTCCCGGGCAAACTGGGACAGTTAGTCAGCTAATGAGTTGAAAAGCGGGCGGCATGTACCAAGGAGCTGCTCCCACCCCTGGCCTCTCCAGCGCCCTTCTGTGCTTCCGTTTGTAGAGGCTGCCCAAGCTGTGGAACCTTCCCAAGCCAACCTCAGGTCCAGCACTCAGGGTCACTGTTGGCACTTACTTAAATGTCATTAGAATTACAGAGGTTAACCCTGGGGGATAGGATTATGCAAAGTTTCTTTCCTTCCTGCATGTGTACACTTTTCATTCTTAAAAATTTTTATCATAAATACCTGGAAATATTATATCGATGACCAAGAAAAACATAATGTGGTACAGTATTAGTTCATCTTTATTATCTTTACCCTGAGTGCCCAGCACATAGTAAGTACTCAATGAAATTGTTTTTGAACAAAGAAATACACCTGAATGGAGCAAGGCACTTTAAAAACACCAGTAATGGGTGAAGGCTCTGAAAGATGAATACGATCTTTAGTGGTTCTCAGATTTTGTTGCATCAGAATTACCTGGAGGGCACGTTAAACCTTCCACCACTGGGCCCAGCCCCAGAGTTTCTGATTCAGTGGATCTGGGCTGGGGCTCCCTGATCTGCATTTCTAACATTTCCAGGTGATGCTGTTGCTGCCACTGGCAGTGATGAGGTGGGAGGGAGACAACCAGGTTTGAGACTAGCTGATCTATATTGATTAATTAGTTAATTAATTATCGCTTAATTGGTTTTTGGTGCTACTGTGGTCGTTTAACCATCAGATATACACTTGTTGAAAAATTGAGTTCAAATTCTAGAGTAACTTACATGAGAACTTATTCCTTCTTCATTCCCCATTCAGCAATCATTTGTTGCGCTCTCCCCTGACAGTCTGGAGACACCTAAAGATGAATGGAACACAGTTATTGCCCTTTGGATACTGAGAGACTTCCAGAAGTATTAAATCATTTTTTTGTTGTTGTTCTTAACTGCCTGAATAATAAATTAAATTTAGAAAGAAAATAAGAAACTTTAAATAGAATATGTTGTTCATTGTCAATTCAAGAAAATTGACTGGCTTTGATAAATGTCCCGCAGGCTTAAATGTAGGAGTGTCCTTTATGAATTCAGCTGTTTAGAGTATTGGGCACACGAGGCCAACTCCATGGACTCGGGCCAGCCAATCAAATGGAATCATGGGTGGAAATTAACAAGAATAAATGTAGAGTCTTATGTTTGAGTTTCTTTGGTTTTTTTTTTTTTTTTGACTTTTTTTTTTTTAAGTCAATAACTCAAAGGCAGCTCATGTGAAAAAGACCTGGGAATTTTAATTGGCTTCTAGCCCAAATCTATGTACAGCAACTCAACTTATGTAGCTTCCTTGGGATTCATTTTACAACTAGCTTATGTTGGAAGGTTAACCAGGAAGTAGCATTGCTTGAAATTAGATTTCTATGGACTCTTTGTGTATGTGTGTATATATATATATATATATATATATATATATATATATATATATACACACACACATAAATGTACACTTCTATGCATAGTAAGCGATTTGTACATTTTGCTTTGAAAAATTTCTTGACAAAGTTATGCTAGCCAAGCTCTCCTTGGTAGTGTTTCTTAAAGTGTAGTCTGTGGTCCACCCCCAATGAGCACCACCTGAAAACTTGCCAAATATACAGTCTCCAAGGTCCCCCACTTGACTTCCTAAACCAAGATCACTGGGGATAGACCCCACAATTGGCTTTATTTTACTGAACTACCCCATGTGATTTTTTTTTTTTTTTTTTTTTTTGCATGTTAAGAAGCTTGAGAACTCCTGCTTTATGCCAAAAAAGACAGTTTTCTTAGGAAAATCTTAGCCTTATCCACAGGTATGCTCTCAGCACACCTGTGGTTAGTTTGTCTTCTGACTAAATTTCTTCATTTCCTCAAGAGCATGTCAACTCTATTCCTTCTCTCTTCCCTCCCACTTGGTGCACTTGCTGTTAACCGTCAATATAGAAAACCTATATTCCTGATTTTCTTCTTTGCTTTCGCTACTGGGGAGCTCACCCTCAAATTTGGGGTCTGTCATAGGCAATTGCCCAGGAGTTTATGGCAAACATTTTGTGTTCCAACCCTACTCTTGGCTCCACCTTCTTTTCCACACCTGTTTTCCCTTTCTATTGTTCTGCCTGCATTTCTGTAAACCTCTTCAAACACTTCTGTTTGGGATGAAGTAAGGCTAGAAATAAACAATAAAAAAAAAATCCCAACAAACAAGTATTTATATTGTTTTCAGGCAGATACGCACTCAATAAAATAAGGTCTACTCATCATCAAAAAAATAAAAAATCATATTAAACTCAACAAAAAAATGGTGGGACTAGGATTTGCCTATGCTGAACACATTGATTTTTATCTTTATCTTGAGGTGGATATGAAATAAAAACTACATTAGGAGCCCAAGTGTCATGGAGGGTGTCATGTGGGGGTCTCTGGTCCCACACCCCACATAAGAACGCAGTACATGGTGAGGCCAAAAAGGAACACCCACGGAGCCATAGGTAGGGGAGTCATACCGCTATAGTCTCACTGCCGGCTGGGTTAGAGACACAGGAAGCAGGATCCACTCCACATGATCTGCAACCTGCCTTTAGCTTCTCTGCCAACCAACCACCTACCCCACTTGCTAGCTGCAACCCGCAGTGCTAACCACAATCCGCACTTGCTAGCTCAGCGACCATCCGCTGCTAGCGTAGCCACGGCAGTTATATTAGTAGCTAGTGGTTCACTGGTTATAGCTGACGGCCAAATAGCCACAGCTGATGGCCATCCGATCAGTTGATGGCCATTTATTACCCGAGCCAGCACCTTTCCACGTGAGGCCGACAGCCTGGAAACTGCACTCCTGGCTCTGTCCCCACACCAAGTAATGGGCTTACCCTTAACAATCTGCATCTTTTTGGCATTTCTAACTCTTAAGACATCATATGTTGTTATGGAGTCCCAGCCCCCAAATTCATAGGTTGAAGCCCTAACCCCCATGTGATTATGGAGATGGCGACTTTATGGAAGAAATTAAGGTTGAATGAGATTGTTAGGGTGGGGCTCTGATCCAATAGGTTTAGTATTCTTATAAGAAGAGATGCCAGAGAGTGCCCCCTCCCCCCACCTGTGACGATACTGTGAGAAGGCTGCTATCTGTAGGCCCTGACGGGAGCTCTCACCAGGAATCAACTCTGCAGCATCCAGATCTTGAACTTCTTAGTCTCCAGAACTGTGAGAAAATAGGTATCTGTTTAAGCCACACAGTCTATCATATTTTATTGTGGCAGCCTGAGAAGATTCATCGATTATAGATGGATAGATGGATAGATATAGATAGATAGAGATTTTTAAATAGACAAAGAATATGAAAGATAAGGAGTGTCAGCTCCTTGTTACTGAACTTCATCTTTCAATGAAAAAATTAGGTACATAGTGAAAGAAAATAAAACCAAGAGAGGAAGAATATGCTCCTTTCAACAGCTCTCACAAGTTCTGGGTTACAGTGCATGGGAATTTACTCTTCCCCCTGCATCCAGGACATAGAAAGTCAAAATAATGAGCCTATGCCTTCTGTTTAGCAACCTGCCGTCCTAATTCAGCGACTTGCTTCAGTTGAAAAGGTGCTGCCCTTGGTTTTCCCAAGTTAAATTTGGCGTGGCCTACCTGTAAGTGCCTATTAATCAGAATGCGTATGACGAGGTGATTGTCTGGTGTCAATCTTCTCCTCTTGATCCGGATGTGGGAGTCGTCACTAGAAAGTGAATCCTGTGTTGAATCATCTCCCAAGGCAAAGAGAGCCGTCCTGGGACTGCTGGCTTGTCAGGTCACTGACAACAAATCAGGCCAGCTGGAGCCACTAATTATAGGTGACTGGGACAATCCCAGGTTTAGTGCTTTTATCTGCAATCACAACTGTACTAAGACAGGTTGGAAAATCACCTAATCGCCACTGGAAAACATCTTTCTAACAAGGAGACTAGGGCCATGTAAACTGACAAGAATTTCTTTCAGGGCAGATATAAGAATTTCTTACAGCTATATAACTCTCTATACAGATGTCCTAGAATTCTTATTTCTGATTCATGGTTAGTTACATGTCCTCCCTTGGGTGAGCATTTGCCTTTAATTCCTCTCCTCACTCCGCAAATCACCATGCTATAGGGGAGTGTGACCTCCGTGTGAGTTGTTGGAGAAGCAGCTAAAGTGGCAGGGGAGCTCTGGCCATTGAACTTGGCATCTGTGACAGTAAGTGCCTATGACAGTACTAGACTCCAAAGAGGAGGAGAGAGATGGGTCCTAGAGAGGAAAGAATTACGAAGTAAGGTTTACTGATGATACCATGAAGGGAATTGTATCCAGGAGGAAAGCAGCTTTACTTTTGTTTGTATCATTCTCTACAACAGGTTCTTATTAGAGTTTACGAATGCCCAACCCAAACTACCTTATCATCCTGGGAAGTGTGAGTTAATAGCTAATCCCTATTCTAACATCGGTAGGTGAAGGCGGGGTTTGTGGTAATTAATCCCACACTCTGCTGCCTAACCATATCCGCCCCCTTTGTGATTGCTTCTCTTCTTAACTTTCGCTGCTTGTCGCTTACCTCTCCTTTACACTTCCTGCCATTTCTGGACTCCAGAACCTTCAGGTCTACCCCTTTCTGGCCACAAGGTAACAAGCACCCACATTAGTTAGTGGGATGGGGCCAGGCACGGTGCTAAGGCCTTTCCTTACATTATTTCACACACTGCTCACACCAAATACCTAGGCTAAGTACTGATTTTCTCCCCATGGCACAAACAGGGGAACGGGCTTGCAGAGCAATGTGCCCAAGTCACAGAGAGAGGAACGTGCATTCCTCTGCTCTGCCATCCCCTCCCTCATTACAGCAGAAGCCTTGTTCCTTCCAGCACACACGTCTCCACCTGAACATTTCCTCCGCTATTCATCCCTCCCTAAGAAGTCAAAAAAGAGATGTTTCACCTCTGCTCTCAAACTAACAGAGCCCTTTCCCTTGATTCAATCCTTTTCTATGTTGTTCTTCTTCCGACCATTTCCTTTTTTGTACCTTTGAGCTTTCTTTTTTTTTAAATTGAGATATAATTGACATATAGCATTATACTGTTTTCGGGTGTACAACATAATCATTTGACATTTGTATATATGCAGAATGATCACCACAACAAGTCCACTTGACCTCTGTCACTACACACAGTTATACATTTTTTTCTTGTGGTGAGAAATTTTAAGATCCATTCTCTTAGCAACTTTCAAGTATTCAATATAGTGTTATTAACTACAGTCACCGTGTGGTACATTACACCCCCAGGACTTATTTATTTTATAGCTGAATGTTTGTACTTTTTAACCCCCTTCACTCATGTTGCCCACCCCCACCTCCTTTGATCTTTCATTCTCCACTCATTCCTTTTCATGAAAAAGGTTGTATCCATTTACTCCCTGTGCAAAACAACATTTAACTTGAATAGGCAGTCCTTTCAATGATTTATTTAGCAGAGTGCTGACCTGATGAAGCTCCGACTCTGGAAGGGGAAATGAGATATAAATAAGCACGTCATGGCCATGAGAGATGCAGCCAGTGCAATCAGAGTTCAAGGAAGGGAAAGTCCTTGTCACTTGCGAGGTGATAGGGAAGGTTTTGCGGAGGACCTGAGCTGGGAGGCTAAGTCTGGGAGCATTTCTGCTGGCAGAAACTGGAAAGGGGGCATCAGGCAGGGGTAATACCATAAGAAAAAGCACAGAGGCAGGAAAGCCTAGAGAGTATCTGGCAAAAGGTATTTGACCAGTTTGCGTGAGCACAGGGCACATTGGGGAGTAGTGAAGATACAGCCAAATTACGGAAGTTATGCCATGCTAGGATATCTTCCTGTAGGTGATGGGTAGGAAAGTGACACTGTGACAATGTGAATTAGGGAGATTATTCTGGTAAAGTGCAGGATGAACCAGAGTGTGGTACTATGAAGGTGAGAAACTAGTTGAGAGGCTACTGCAATAGTCCAGGTAAGAACCTGGGCTCCTGTCCTGACCTTGGATGGTATCAGCAGGAATAGAATAAAACCAATGTTTGAGAGATTTTGGAGGTGACATTCACCATTGTCTTAGATAAGGGGTACAGGAATATCAAAGGTAACGTTGAGCCTGAGCCCGTGTGATACACAGATGGCTGTGTCTAACAGAAATGGAAACTCATGAAGAAGAGCAGGCTGAGAGGAGGAGGACACGAGTCCAGTTCTGAGCATATTAAAGTGTAGTCGTCAGTGGGACATTCGGGATGAGACTGAATCTAGCAGGTACCTAGATTGATATGTGACTGTGGTTCGGGAAAGCCGTCAGGGTTGGAGATATACAGTGGAGAACATTTTGCAGGTAGACAAAAGCTGTTAGAAAGCACAAAACACTTAGTAAGGGCTCCGTGTGCGAGGGCAACGCTACTGAGCAGAGACTTAGTTATGTTCATCTTTTTCATCCAAACCCATCCTTGCTTGTGATGAGCGCTCCAGAAATGTCGAAGAAATGAATGAATTATGTGATGCTCAATATATGTTGGCAGAATTAATAAATGAAAGAAGTGAATGAAAAACATAAATGACTGGATGATGAGGTTACGAAGTCCTGTATGGATGACAGAGAAGAGAGTAAGACTGAGGGCACTGTATTGGGGATATCATGTAGAATGTATTTTTACAAAATTGTACTGAGAACCTGAAGAAATCTTTGATAGAAAAATAGCTGGGAGGGTGTACTGCAGCATGCTTACTTGCACAGAGTAGCCCGTGTGCCCTCTCTGTGCCTCATGGGGATTTCTGGGGCATTACAGAGGTTTTCTGGCTTATGAGCCTCTGTTTCCTGGCTGCAGTCAAGCTTTGGGCCATCTTTTGTTTCATTCAGTTTCAAATCAGAAGATCCTCTTGGATGCTGGCTCTCAGCTGGGAAATGGAAACTATTTGTGCTGTCATGAAGGAAGCTTTCGGCATCTGGCAGGGTCTCCAGGCTGGAACCAGCATAAAGAGAAAATTAGGAAATAATCAAGCTGGCTGCGGTCTTAGTGTATTTCATTGTTAGTATTCCAGTTACTGGGAGGATGTCTAAAGCTCTTCCTGGTTTACTGCCTTGAAAATTAAAAGAAAAAAAAAAGTCTCCATATAGCTCAAATTCATGAGCATGAGTGTCCCAGTGAGAAGATCTGTGTAAGAATCTGTGAATAATGCAAGATGGCATGGGTGGTAAACATGGTCTGTCAGAACATTTTTCCATTTGCTCACTGCTCTGCTGGCACAGGCTTGCAGCAGAACAAAGCCTATTTTGTGCTTCTCAAAAAGCACCCTGCTGACTTTCGAGGGTTTTTCTTTTCCTCAGAAGTCAGCTTGAGGCATTTTTAGCCCCTCCCTTCAAACAAAGAACTGAATTAGGCCACTGCTTTGCTTTGCTCTGCTGGCATTTGGTATGATGAGACGCCGTCTCTAGCTCATAATGCGTGCATATTCCGTGGAGGAGACAGAAACCTGTGTGGTATATTTAAGGATAGAAAATCTCCCTCTGCTCCAAAATGTGTCCCCAACTCGGATGCTAGAGTGTCTGAAACACTACTTATAGAAGCCATCTGTCTTACTGCTCCTGCTCTATGTCTCAGTCTCTGTCACCTCCAGGGGGCAGTAATCTGATCCAATTTGAGGAGCTCCAGGTACAAGACGCCACCTCAGGAGACAGCCTGCTGCAGGTACAAACAATGCTCGCTATTTTAGAAAATTTCAGCTCACACTGAAATTAAATTTACCTCCCTGGGTTATATTTGATACTTCTTCCACATAACAGCCCTTGAAATATTTGAAGAAAACTAGTGTGTCTTCATTTGCCAAATTAAATGTCATCAGCCATTTCCCATTGGTCATAGTATTAGCACAGATTAAAGCAGATCTTGTCCCCCCCCACCCCCTTCCTTCCTCTCATTTGCTCCTTTTCTTTCTCCCCACAAATACTTCTGCACATATATGTGCCAGACACTGTGCTAGACACCTTTCCCCTCCATTATATAACATGTACACGTGTATTTACAAGAGAAGTGCAGAACTCACCATAGACTGAGTGAGGTCATGAAAGACCATAGACTTTGGAGTTATATGCATGTGAGTTCAAGTTCCAGGTCTGTTCCTCCACTTAGCCGTGGGGTCCCATCAAGTTTCTTAGCCGTGATGAACATCACTTTCCTTATTCATAATGTGGACACCATAGTCCATATTTTGCAAAGATAGAGATAATATGTACAAATGGCCTGGCAATTGCCTGGGCTGAGCAGGAGTACAATTAATGAGGACCACAGGGCCAATCATGCCATGTTATTAGGTCAGATAAGAGCATGGAATGGCCATGATCATCAAAATATACCAGCTACAAATCCAACCATCTGTGAGCTTGTTCAAAATGCCCTCTGTGTTTTCCTTTAAGTTATTGATAAAAAGTGTTGGCTAGGATGTGGCCTCGGAAAGAGCCCTATGACCCTTTGCAGGGACATCATCTTCTTGTGTCTTCTTTCCTTAATTAGCATTCTTTGGTGAGGAATACTGAATGAGTTATAAATAGGACTCTGCTCTTTTCTGGTCTGTGTTTCCCCATTTCTTCCACATGGCTATTGAGAGCTTTTGTTAATTTCCCTGCTGAATTCCAGATGGTCTATGTCTGTATCATTCCCCTGGCATAGTAATCAGAAGATCCTCTCTGTCCTATGCATTCTCTGTTGAAAGACAAACACTCCTGGGAGGGCTAACATCATGCATTAATTCGCACTAACATTGTAGTGATCTAACAGACCGCTTTCTATTGACTCAAGTGGGAGTGGAGAAACCAGTGGATACTTGGGGGAAGAGAAGGTAGGGTTAATACAAATGTAAAAAGTGTGTAGTCACAGCAGAATGTGGAATGAAAACAAATGTTATTGACTTAGCAAATGAACTCAGAATGGATCCATGCACAGATCCACATTTACAAAGAGATCAAGATGTATAATTGATTAGATATTCTCTGAGGAGTCCAACACACACTGATAAATATGCTCTTCTCCTTTCTTCTGTTCTAAGAAACACCAAATTCAACAGGTATCGTCAAATGCACCTTACACACCCTTCCTCCAGTCCCAGCAGGGGACAGAAAAGTGGTAGGTCTCTATTGTTGCAGATGTTCAGTTCAACCTTAGAATCCCTATTAATGATGATAATAGAGCCAGCATTTATGGAGGGCTTAATTACAACATATGCATTATGTTGTAATCCACACAACAGACCCGATGAGGAAGGGATTGTTGCCATCCCTATCTTGCAACTGGGGAACTGACGCTCAGAGAGGCTAGACAATTTGCTTAAAGCCATAGCTATGCAAGAACAGAGCCAGGCCTGCTTCACTCTAAAGAGCGCTTAATCTTCAGACACATTATGCCTATAAGTCTCATTTTAGGGTTTCATTGTTTGACAAGTCTGGCTACACAAGCAAGGACTAGGGGTGGACCCAGAGAGATGGTTCCACTGGCCCCTTTTGGCTTCCCTCCACCTGCTCTGTGGAAGCCCCATCCTCCTGGATATTGAATGGTACTATGTGTCCTCCTCCTGTGTGTCACAGCTCTAATGACCAAAGTAATCTGGAGTGGACTCTGCCATTTTAACTTATGGCTCACACCCAAGGAGACATCTGCTCTCTGGAATTCATACTGCTGGGAAGCTGCCCTCAACATTGTTTTGGAAATGGGCGGTGGTGTCTTGGAACAGCTTGACTGGGGGCTGAATCTCATTACAGACAGAATTGTGACCTTTCAGCAGAATATGGAAAATGCCATTGATATAATATGCAAAAGTGATGTCAGTGCTATGATATGGGAGGGAAAGGGATGGCCCATGTGGGATATTTATTTTAATGATATCACCATCATTTGTTATGCGGTTTGAATTAAATAGAAGTCTTTGAGTCTAAACCTCACCAATGATCTCTCAAAACATTCCTTTGTTTTGTCTGGTGTCATTTAGCACTCAATCGGCTGTATTTCCTGGCTGAACAGAGCCCTTGATATGATTTCTTTGTTCTGATGACTTAAACTCAGAAATAAGGGGCACCAGTCATATCAGATTAGACTCTACCTTAATCACCTCATTTTAACTTAATTACATCTTTAAAGACTTTATCTCCAAATACCATTAATTTTTGCAGTACTAGGTAGGGGTTAGCATATCAACATATGAATTTGGGGGTGGCGGCATATAATTCGATCAATATCAGAAAGTAAGAAGTATATAGAGTGTAAGGAAAAACAGAAGGTACATGGGGGCCATGCCACATTCATTCATTCCACAAGTATCGAGTGCCTGCTCTGTGCCAGGTCCCGTGCTCCAGCAGACTGACCCATCACGACTCATAGGGAATCTCTGGGGGCTATGTGACCTTTACAAGTCCCAGCAGACTACCACCAATGCTGGTTCCACAGAGCTGAGAGAAGACAAGCCCAGCACCAGTACTTTTTGGTGTGCATAAAAAACACTTAGAGAACTTGTTAAAGCTCACATACTTGAGCCTCAGCCTAGTGATTCTGATTCTGGTTTAGGCCCAAGAATCTGCATTTCTAGCAACCTTCCTGGTGAGGTAGACACTATTGATTCACAGACCACACTGTGAGTAGCACTTCCAAATAACACACTGGGAAATTTGTCCTTCTAAGATATGGCTCCACTTATGTTATTTAAAAGCCTCAGGAATATGAACAATGTCTAAAAGCTGTCTGCTTCAGGTTAGGCCAAGAGTGCAAACCAAGATAACATTGTTCGCTTTGCAGACTTGAGAGCTATGGTTGTACACAAGGCATGAGTGATCCATGCTCAGTTCTCCCGAGATGGTTTTAATCCTCTTGCGCTTGTACAGGTAAAGACCATAAGGAATAGAAGAGTGCTAGTCTCCATGAAAACAGAGAACAAGTGTCCCACCATGCTTTCTTGCTCAATTCAGCCATATTTATTCTTTTGCATATGTACAATCAGAACACAATCGACATAGCTAAGGAAGGAGAACGTCATGGCCCTGGCAGGACACACTTCCTAAATGCTTCATTTTCAGTATTTGAAGCTAAAAGAAGGGTCTGTATTCTGAAACTTCATTTGAAAGCAGGTCATTTTGTATTCAGAATAGCTTTTCCAAAGAAATAGTTATAAATAGACCATTCACAAAAGCCCATTTAACCTGTAATGTGACTGAAGTATTTTCATTATCCCTAACCACTGTTTCTTAGAGTATGGATAAAATACATTTCAAGTGCCAACCAAGAATACCCACAGCAAACATTTCCCTCAGTGACTTAGGTTGGGGAGGGGAGGAAAAAAAGCCAGTAAGTAGAACTGAAATGACGGGGGGGTGGGGGGTGGGGGGTGGGGGGGCGGGTAACAACTTGTGAGAAGGCAAGAGCTGAGCTTTGATTGCTATTGGCACCTCAGTGGGTGGGATTGATCCTTAGGTTGATTGGCTTGGGGTTTGGCCACATCCACAGCTTACAGGCTGCTGTGTGTGGGGCTTACCCCACTGAGTGGGATTCACTCCCGCAGGCACTGGTGCCTGTTGAGAGCACCCTTCTGGTGTGCCACTTGTGGGGCTAATTGGGTGGTGCTCTGATGTGGTGTGAAGCCAACCTCCAATTATGTTGGTTCTGGGGCCTCTTGGGAGGGGCTCCAGTGCAGACCCAGGTCACCCACTGCCTGTGACTGGCCAGGGACTCCTTGGTAGGAGTTACAAAGTGATCTGTGGTTGTTTGCTGCCTGTGCTAACCCTGAAGGCACATGGGAGAGGCCATGCTATGAACTGAGGATGGCTGCCACAAGTACTGGGCCTGGGGTAGCTCTGCAAAAAGCCAGGGCACCTTAATCCTGCTGCTACGTGCTGGCTCCCTTCAGGTTCAGCCCCTGATAAAGCCTTCTTGTGTGGTACACAAATTGGGTGAGGCAGGGTCTCAGGGCATCACCAGAGAGGGAAGAGTTGGGGTCAACAGGTTAATGTAGCCTCTGGTTTGGTGCCAGTGCAAAGCCTGGAGCTACTCAGCAAAAGTCTCAGAGCACACTGAGGTCTGCCTGGGGCATGCAGACTCCGACAGTTTTCCAAGAAAGAGTGCAATGCAGGTGATGCTGGCTGCTCATGGAGAAAGTGCCTCCAGCAGTGGGGGAGTTGGGTAGGGCAGGTTTCCAGTGAGTCAACAGTGTGTAACAGCAGATCTCACCAGGCCAATCAGATTCAGATTTGGCCTGTGGGGGAGGGCTCAACACAGAAAAGATGGTGCCCACCTGCCAGCTGCATGGGAAAGGACCCTACAGAGGGCAAATGGTGACTGTCTTCCAGCCTTTTCTCGGATGCCCCCTGTATTACTGTCCCTTCGGTGGAGACCAAGGTGAGTGCCTGCAAGTGACAGTCTGCACGTGAACTGTTTAAGAAGATGTTTGGAACTTGACTTGGAAAAAAGTCCTGGAAGTACACACTGTTCTCCAATAAAAGTCCTGTTTCCCTTCCCCAATAAAATCTTAAAAAAAAAAAAAAAAAGGTATTTGGGTTTCCCACAGCTTTCTATCCCACCCAGATGGTTGGAATTCCCACTGCTTTGCTCAGCCAGATATTGTGGGGGCCCCTCTTCCTGGCACCAGTACTCAGGATTTGGGAGGCTGGTGTGGGGCTGGGGTCTCTTGTTCCTCCGTGGGGAACCTCTGTGACTGAGATATCTCTCTGGGTTCTCAATCACCACATGGAGGCTTGGGACCAGCCCATTTTGTGTCTCCATCCCTCCTACCAGTCTCCACGTGGCTTCTTCTTTATATCCTTAGTTATAAAACTTCTGTTCAGCCAGACCTCAGATGGTTCTCCAGGTTGATTGTTTTATAATTTAGTTGTAATTTTAATGTGTTCATGGAAGGAAGCAGGCACAGTGCTTATCTACTCTTAGATATCTTGGGGTTGTTCTGTTATTATCTCCATATTAAAGTCGAGAAAAGGAGCAGAATCTCTGCTGGCAGGAGATAGGACACGGGGTAGGAAAATTGTGCAGAGGGTCAACTAAGAAGGACAAAGTCAGAAAGAAACAGTGAGAAAACACAACCAGGGCCAGAGGATGAGAGGAGGTTGGAACCGTTTGGAACCATTTGGATCAAGGAGAAGAGTTCAGGACTAAGGTCGTGGACTCCAGTTCTTCTTCATGAAACAGATGTGGCAGTTGAAAGACAGGTTCTTTAGAGAAGCTCAGCGCCATATTGTATTAAGGAAAATGGGTACATTTCAGTTTATGATTCTACTATTTGAGAGATAACCATGTCTTTCTATAAGGTGTCACTTACAGTCTTTGTCAGACACCAAGTCCTGGACTGGATGAAACAAGGCTCTGTGCATGTGTGGAAGTCATTATGGTAAGCAGAATGCTGGACTCCTGGAACCCGAGGCCCACCTTGCTTGAATATAGAAAGCAAACATTTTTGAAGTCATTGTGAATTATTTGGCTCTGCATTTATTTAGATTCCCCATAGTCATGCTTCCTTCCTAGGAGACAGTAGAACAGAAACAACTGAAAATTGTTTTTCTTTCAGAATGATCACATACTTTTGCCATCTCACATGGTGAGAGAAATATTTGCTCTTTTCTACTCTACTAAGCAGTTGTGCAGCTTTTCCATCTGTCCGTTTGCGGTGAATTGCATATAAACTGAACTGATGAAAATGGCCAAATTGGCCTCTAAAACCCCCAAGCAAAATCCATTAGATGTCCTTAGCTAGAGGAACTGCTAGGTTACAATGACTGTTTTAGCACTTTTTTTTCCCTCCTGTTTTATATCTGCTAACCAAGACAATCATAATAACCAAGATAATCAAGACAACCAAGACAATCTCTTTTTTGAGATTTTCCCATTTTACAAAAAATTGAGATAACATTGGTTAATAACAGTATATAGGTTTCAGGTATACAATGTTATAATTCCATATCTATATACTCTATAGTGTGCTTGAGATTTTCCCATGTTTTTCCTGCCTCCCAACAGCATTTGGGTGTCAGAGAACTCTAGGTTGTCTCTTCTGTTCTGGAATAGCTATTTCAGAATTATATTTTATGTGTCATTCTTAACAGAGTAGAAAGAATATTTGATGATCTCTAATTTTTATATAAATGAAACATCTTAACATTTTTTTCAATAGAGAAGATGATTTCTTTTAGAAAGTATATCCACTCCCCAAATCTTTAGAATTAGTAAAAGTGAGAATTTGGGAGAAAGAAAAAATAACTACATATGCTTTGTAGTATAGGACAGCCAGTACAGAATGATAATCAGAATCACTTTTCTGATTAGGAAAGAGAAAGTTCCATTTTGGAGAAAAAAAAACAAACATCCAGGCATAGTATCTCTGCATTATATGGAGATTAAAATGCTGTCCCAAGCCCAAATCTCTTGTGACCTCTGGGGAGTAGGAAGGTACCTGCCTGGTGATTCACTTTAGAGTGGGGATGTTTGGAGTGTAAAGAATCACAAAATCCACTTGGGTGTGGATGCCATATATAGGTAAGGTGACACTCATTCAGATAGTATTATTATTAATTATTATTGGTATTGTTATTGTTTCTGTGTGTTTGTATTCTGGGACCTCTTCTGGTGTTTGCAGCTATATATACTTGTGTTGGGCCACAGGTACCCCACTTTCCCCACCATAGATGTTTGTACTATCTACCAAGGCAAAATCTCTTCAGAGAATGAAGATGCAAATAGTGGGTATACAGCATCAATGAACATGCATGGGGCCTCGGGCCATCTCTCTGGGGTGTGGAAGAAGAGAGGTGAGTGCCCCTTGGGGAACCTTACAGAAAACTGGAGTTGTAGGGCTAGATTAATCAAAGAGAGGTGTGTTGTCAGGGTGTTAGAAACCAACATAGCAAAGGTTGGAACCAGATAAGTGGGGACAAACTTCAAGGTTCAGGTAGGAGGCAAGAGTTGAGACGATGAATAGAATACACATTTAAACAGGGCACTGTGGAGCCAGGGACACAAACTGAGTTTCCTCCTCCCTAGTCTGGGAGATAAAAATAATAAAAGACAAATGAAACCCACTGGGAAACACAAGATGCTGGATTGTATGTCTGATGATTCTGTTTTTTGACTAAGACTTGCCAGGTTATCCTCCCAAGTCACCCTGGTCCACACAGTTGGTTAGCAATGGCTAGTGGTGCCTGGCCCAATGTCTCCTGATCAAAATACTGTAGATAAATCCCTTCCAGACACAGGACTGGAGAATTTTCACCCGTATGAGATATGATTTGTAAAATGGAAAAACAACAACAACACTGTATTAAACCAATTAAGAACACAATTTAATTATCATATTTAGCAAGATGATCCATGTATACAAAACTTTAAGAAACACCCGTCGAAGAGAAGTTATGAACCAGCTTTCTGATTTTCATCTATTATCAATTGCTGCTCAGAATAGCCACTCTTAAGTGTGTTTAATGAGTTATAAAATGTCCGGGGATTGCTTCCTTGTTCCTGAATGTGTGGGTCTTCCATGCAACTTTGCTCCCGAAGCACCACAGAAGCCTTTCACTCGGCCTGTGCTTGCCACGCATCAGGAAGGAACTGTATATGTGGCTCTGTCACCACCTCAGTTGTGTGTTTCCTCCATCACTTTTGGTCAAAAAGAAAGAGAAAAGAAAATTCTGGCTGTGGAAAGCACTTTCTAGGTGTTTTTTTTTTTATTTTTTATTGACAATTCAAACCAACATTTACATCCTCTTAATTCATAGTGCGCCTCCTCCGTCCTAGCACCTGTCTAGAAACATTGCTGATAACAATGGCTCTCCTGGTACAGCGATCTGCTCACCTTAACCTGATTTGTGTCAGCGTTTTAAATTTTTATTTTTAATCACTTTTATGGAGGTAAAACTTACTCAAAAATGTACCCTGTGAATTTTGACAAATGCATATACACAGGTCACCCACACTCTTATTGATATAAATGGATCATTTCCATCATCCCCAAGGGTTTCATTTGCCCCTTTTCATTTTTTCATTTACTCCAGCTTCTGTCCCTTCCACACGCATTGTGGTCCTAGGAGAACACTCTGAAGAAATACTCACCAAATATGGATTTAGGAAAGAAAAAACAGCCCAACTCCTCGATTTGGGAGTCATTAAAAGCAATAAGTCAACAGCTAATATGTAACATTTAACTGGAAAATGCACTTTTTTGGTTAAATAATCTAATGAGCTTCTGTTGATATGTATAACTGAGGGAAATCATGAGTGCTTTCACCTGGGGAGAGTTCTTTCCTGTGTTAAAATGAAATCTCTAAGTCTCTGACAATTTAAAGAATGCTGGTATGTTTTAGATGTTTGTCTTCTGTAACTTTTACACCAATTTAAGGCTGTAGGGTATACATGTATTTTCAGTATTCGAGTTGTAATTCAATCCAGTGCCATATGTTATAGGTATTATGCCTGAAATAGTTTTAACATGCAGTCTCATGTTTGGAAATGGACACAAGTTTCTTCATGATCATAGTTTAGGGAAAAAAAAAGTCACTCCAGTCTTTTCCTTGGGTTTGCTCTGGTTGGGGAAGAGATAAATACATGATTTAAAATTGAATCATACAATGTGTTTATGGGTGTGGTGGCATGGAAAGAATACTACTGGATGGTTACACTTTCACAAAATGTAAATACATATACATTCAGACTCAAAGTCCAGACAAGCATGTACACTGAAATGCACCAGGAATTCTCTACTTGAACATATAATACGTGATATACATGTTTTCCATAAGTGGTCTCTTCTTTTTCTTTCCTTTTCGTTCTTTTCGCTTTCAAACTTTCTTACTTCGTTTTCCTCCCTTTCTTTTATTTACTTCCTTTATTCCATCCTTCCTTCCTCCATTCCTTCCTTTCTTCCTTCCTTCCTTTCCTCCTATCTTTCTTCCCTCTTTATTATTCTTTCCCTTTCTTTCTCTGTTTTGGACCGTCACTTATTTTTAGATTAGAATATTGTCTTTTTTATTGTTTAATGGGAACATTTTGTGACATATACGATGCTCATATTTTTCTCAATTTGGTAGCTCTTTTTACTTTGTAGTATCCTGCACCATGCCTAAGTCTCAAATTATGTGAAATCAATACCAAAGCATAAAAGTAATAAATTACTTCCTGATGTGGAAGATTGCAAAAATGGCCATTTGCTCACTCTTTGTATCCATGTCCTCTGTGACACGACTTTGCTATTTTTCCCATCGAGAGATGGCACCTATTGCGCCACTTGTGACCTGCATGGCCAATGGAAAGCAGCAGAAATGACAAGGTGCACCATTTGTTCTCTTTCATGATACACTATCTCTGCTATGGAAGAGCCAGGCTGTCCTGGGCTATAAGAGCCATGTGGTCCAGTTGCCCTGACCCATGCCGCTTCTGATCTGGCCATCCTGCAGAACTGTAGGGAAGGCGTGTTGGCAGCTGGTCCCGAGCCCACCTGCCATCTGACTGCAGCCTCATGGTTTGCACCTGGTGGTGGTACCTGAACCAAATGCTCCTGGTCCAAAGAAATGGAACCTTTCCAGACACAGGACTGGAGAATTTATCCACCAATGAGATAGGATGTTGTAAATGAAAATAAACTCTATTAAACCAAATAAGTACACAATTTGATAAGGTTTCTAATTATTATATTTAGTTAGGTGATCCATATGTAGAACAATATTAAGAAACACCCATCAAAGAGAAGGTATGAACCAGCTTCCTGATTTTCAGCTGTTATCAATTACTGCTCAGAATAACCACTTTTGAGTGTCTTTTATGAGTTATACAATGTCGTGGGATTGCTTCCTAGCTCCTGAATGTGTGGGTCTTCCATGCAGCTTTGCTCCCAAAGCACGCACATAAGCCTTTCACTCGGCCTATGCTTGTCGTGGATCCTGGTGGACCTGCATATATGGCTCTGTCAGAAGAAAACCCTCACCCACTTTCAGTGGTGTGTTTCCTCCATCTCTTTTGTTTAAAACAAAGAGAAAAGAAAATACTGGCCTTGCGAAGTACTTTCTATTATTGCTGCTTCAAACAACCACTTTCACCTTCTTTGATTCATTACGTGCCTCCTGCATCCTATCAACTCTAGGAAACAATGCTGATAACAATGGCTCTCCTGTGACCACAGAGAACTGGTCGCCTTAACCTGAATTCTGTCAGCATTTTAAAATTTCTATCTTTAATCACGGTTATGGAGGTATAACTTACTCCAAATAAAATGCACTTATTTTAAATGTATTCCACTGTGAATTTAGACAAATACCTACATCCAGGTACCCACACTCCAATGGAGATATGACCACTTCCATCATCCCCGAGGATTCCATTTGCCCCTAAGCAATCATTCCCAAGCCACAGACAAACTATAGATTAGTTTTCTAGATTTCAGGCAAATGCAATCATGCATGTGTTTACTTTTGTGTCTGGCATCCTTTGTTCAACTTACTGTTGTTGAGTTTCATCCATGTCGTGTGTGTCAGTAGTTCCTTCCTTTTGGTGGCTTGTTATGTCCATAGAGGAGAAAAGAAGTTTCCTTCTGCAGCCTCGTACTTGCTGTAAGGGGGATTTTGAGGAAGATATGAGTTTGTCTTTCATGGCACTGGCATATTGTAGTAAGATAGCATAAAATTCTGTCTCTCTCATTTACCTGAAACAAATAGAGATTTATGTGGCTCAAGGTAAAATGAAAAAGAAACGAAAGAATTGGCTTAAAATAAGACATATATGTTGGATTCTAGTGCACTGCCTGATTTTAGAACATATTTTTACCTTTAGCTAAGGTTGAGAAGGATTTCACTCTTTCACATGAAACCTTTCAACCCAAGAACTAACGAAAGCTCCAATTTGGGGATGTAATCTAACAGTCCATTTCACAAAGGTCTTAAGGTTTGGGTTCAGACTATCTGGCACAAAGGTTTTTCTCAGGAACTTTAAAAGCTTTTGGTTTTTCTGATCAATTATAAAGCTTTATGACATAATTTTAATGATTAGAATGGTGTTGAGAAGAAAATTAGAAACATTCACCCAATATTTACTGATCATTTGCTTGAAACTTGGGCAAGTGAGCTCCTATTTCCTTGCTCCATTGTTTGTAATCTAGTAGGGGTCAAAGACATGTCCCAGAAGAACTGTCCTGCAGAGAACTAACTGTAAGAACTACAATTGCAGGAGAAAATCATGAACTTCCCTGGGAGTGCAGTGTGGACCAAGAGCTCAGGGAATACAGAAAACGTCACGGAGAAGACCTGACTTTTGACCTGAATCCTAGTAGAAAAGTAGGGCTTTCAGCAAGTGATAGGTAAGGGATCCGAGGCAGATGGAAGTTGCCTTTCATGGGGTTCTCTCATGTGTCAGGACATCACTGCCCACACTGCACACCAGGTCTCAGTCCTCACAGACTCAGGGTATATATTACTATCCTTACTTTATGGCCAAAAACAAACTGACAATGACAAGGCCATAACTTAGCTCAAGTCCCACAACTTCTAAGTGGCAGCACTGGGATTTGAACCCATATTAGTTTACCTCCCAGTCTGTGCCATTAACACAAACAAGGCATTTCTGCCGCACTCAGGCCTCTTCTCCATACTAAGGCTGCCTCCTTGGTGACGCAGGCCACCGGGCTCATCCTGGTCACTCCTGATCTTCCCAGAAGACTTAGGCCTTGAGACCACAGCCATCTTCTCAGCCTCATGTCCTGCCCCCATCTGGGCTCATGGCAACGTAACGTGGACAACACACACAGAGCTACATCCTCAGGGTCTTGATATCCTTCTCTCCGATAGTTTCTTCTCCTCTCCATTTCTGCTACCAGCTGTATCTGCACACCCCAAGACTCGTCATCGCCCAGAATGGTGTCGCCTCTGAAATCTTAAGCTCTAATATTCCCATCTCTGGCCACAACCTCACATCCTTCCAGCTTTGTCCCTGCTATACCTGCTCTTGACTATACCTGCAACATATCCTTCCATGTCTCCCGTCCTAGTCAACCTTTCCTTGTCTAATTTTTTGATCCAAGTTGCGCCACATCAGTGATCTGCTCAACCATGATCGTGACTCTCACAATCATTCTCAGCTCTTTCAACCCCTGTCCATCTTCTGCGCTTCCCCAGACAAGCAAAATCCATGGATTAGTCTGACACGCTATTACTAATGGGGCTGTGTCCCTTGAGCAAGTTACACAACAGAATATATTGGATCCACTCTGAACTCCTGCTCTCCTCCCTCAGTAGCACCTTTAACTCTTTTGAACAATCCCTTTTCTTATCCTTTGTTGGCCTCTCACCTCTTACCCCTCAGCAACTGTTCCAAATCTTACTTGTCTCCTCAAATCCCGACCCAAATACCTGGTTTTACCCTTGGCCAAAGACACGTCCTATTTCCTGAAGAAACCTAAAGTCGTCAGGTGTGAATTATATCAATATTCTAAAAACCACATCAACTACCTGACCACCTGCATGCCTCCTTAGCTCCATCCTTCCAGGGCAGTCAGGCCAGGTGTGTCATGCCACCTCCTGTCACAGAAGGGCATCACCTGCACTCTACATCCCACTTCCTTTCCCCTCCAATGGGAAGACCTTGTATTAATAGTAATCCCTTTCCTCTCTTAGATCTTCAACCCTCCCCTTTGCCTACCTTTTCCTTTCCAGCTTCTAAATGTGCACAAGTATCTGCTATCCTAACAAGGTGGCCGTTGACTCCTAACTAGAGCCCCATCTCTCCCATTTTCCACTCAGTCAAGTTTCTAGAAAGATTTACTGTATTCTATATGCACTCCCTCAGTTTCATCCTCCCGTTTTTATTCCTGTTCTTCACTCTTCACTGACTTACCCAAAGCGTAGACATAATTCCTACCTCAGTTCCCCAAACTCAGCTAGCAATAGACTTGAGTGTTCTATAAGTTTAACAAAGGTTTGGCTATAACGTACATGGGGATTATAATGGTTTTGCCCATCTTAGCTGAGTAACGGTGAGCAAGTTGCTTCATCTCTCTGAAAAGTGGGCATAGTAAGACCACTTTTCCCTTAGAGTTGTGGGATTACCTGTGCTCACTATATGAAGTGCTTAGAACACCACTATAAAGGTGTAAGTCTTTATTGTAACTGCTGTTGATGGGGGTTGTATAGTCGTTTAGTAGAACTGGTTAAAAAGGAAAACTAAAGTCAAAATCACATATCACCACCCAAAACTATGAGTCATGGCTCGCTGGGGTCTCCTACTGGCTGTCTTCCTCTAAAAAGGACTCCCCAGTGGGAACCCATTGTCCCTGAGGCTGTTCCTCCTGGATTCTTGTCAGAGGTGGAGGGGCAGGCATCATCTCCCTCCTCTTTGCAGACCTCCAACTGTGCCCACAAGTCAGGACCCTCACTCTCGGACACACCTGTACATGGATGATTTCCCTGGGTCAGTCTGTTTCGAAGAGGACTCTTGCCAAACGCCCTCTGGACTAGGAAAACATAAGTGTTCTTACAGAACAAAGAGAGAAAAGGTAATTTGGTCTCCACGCCAACCAAAATGCAGAGTCACTCACACCCCTAGACCCCAATTATTGGCAGTTTTTTCAAATTCTACAATGTTTGTTTTTTTTTAACTTCAACAATTTTAAGATACTCACTCTGGGGACAAAACAGAAGTTGTCATGTCTACGCTCTTATTTTTTTCAGGCCCCCATGCCCTGGACGACAGGGCAGAGCATTTTACCCATTCCATCATGCAGCATATAACCTAGTTTACTTCTAGTGTGCATAGATATGTCTCCAATCTCCACAGCAAAGAAAGAGTAATGGATGCGAATGGTGGGTACAGGCATGTGGAGACCCTTTAGGGAATATTCAGTCCCCCCACACATGACAGTATTCTCCATGTCAATTCTGTGGTCCCTTGTCCACTCATAATCCCTAAGGCTGAGTTACTACGAATGTATAAACTAGCTTTAATGTCATGCGAATGTGCTGCTCTAAAAAGTGTTTTCTACATTTCTCCGTGATAGTGTTCTATTCTACCTGCAGTTCTGTGCTAGGCCCAAGAGTGAGTTCCATTGTGAACACATTTCATCTCTCCATCTTACAACAGGAGGTATTATTATCGTTAATTGGCAGGTGAACATATGCACAGAAATTAAGAATGCCCAAAGACACAGCACTGGGTAAGAGCAATGGAGGTTTCATGTCATCTATCTGACTAGAAAAGCGTTCCAAACCCTGATGCATACATCACTTCACATCTCACAAATCAGGGAGAGTCTTTCCAGACCTACTTAACAATAATGGTGGCTCTCAAGATGTAGAAGTTAGAGACAAAAGTTCAAAAAGAGGGACACTTCTCGAAGGATTTTTGCAAATTTGGCCAACTTTTTAACTGATATTTGCAATTACATCAGGTCCTCAAATAATGTTTCGTTACAATGTTGATCAGATGCTGTAGGAACTTAAGTCTTGTTTATATCATTAGTCTAAAGTAAAATTGCTTTGAGTACACGTCATTACACCCAGTTCCAAGAATGTTCGATGACATTAAATAAGGACTACTGTACTTTTTCTGTGTCTCCTTCAGTGTGGGAGAACTCATGTTCCTTTTTCTCTGTATATAAATGTTCCTTAACAAAACGTGCTTGTTTCCAGTCTGAGAGACAGCCTTTCCTCATCGTGCACAGGTGTGCTTAGGATAAAGTCATTAAACCAGTTCACCCTGAGTGTCCTGTAGAGAGAGGAACAGATATTTAGAGGTATAAATGCCATTCATAGGCTGATGTCACCCATATTTTTATGGTCAGCTAAGACTTCTCCTGTGAGTTCTGGCATCCTATGTCTACCAGGATACTTGACATCTTTACATGGATATTGCACATGTTCTCAAATTTAAGCTGTCCAATATGAAACTTGTAATTTCATTCTCCCGTCTCCATAGATATGATCCTTCCCATTTTTTCTCATTTCAGCAGATGATACCACCATACCCCGAGGAGACGGTAGGAGTTTTCATTAGAGAATGACATGATCAGCTTAATTTACTTATAGATACATCCCCTGTCCTACCTCCATTTAGTAATCATACTGAAGGAGCAGGTTTATAGAAACCAGTGGAACGTGGTAGACTGCCAAGTGTTAAAGACTTTTATTCACTCTCCATGGGTGGGGCTCTCATTTTTAGTGCCTCCCCAGACAGTCCTGACCTTACAGTTATAAAGAAAGCTTCAGCAGACTCCAGCTCTTCCCAGTTTTCTGTGTGTAAAGCAAACATGGCCTTGAGCACAGTGCGGGTAGTGGAGTTGGATGGCAGATATCCTTCTTCCTTCTGTGGCATGATTCTAGCTGACTTCGGAGCACAGGTGACTCGTGTGGTTTGGGACCATGAATATTTCCCAAACTTTGTGAATCGGGGTAAGAAGTCGCTGGCTCTAAACCTGAGAACTCCAGAAGGTGCCGTGGTCCTTGAGCAAATCTGTCTTCAGTCTGATGTGTTGATTGATCCTACACGCGAAGGGGCGCTGGGGAGAGGGAAGATTTTGCCAGAGGACATGTTACAGAAGAATCCGAGACTCATCTACGTGAAGTTTTCTGCTGGAATGGACTTATCCAGTAAGAATTCCCAAAGCAAAGGGCATGATATTAACTTTTTGGCTTTGTCTGGTGTGTTGTCCAAATTTGGCCGGAAAGATGAGATACCACAGGCACCCCCAAATTTGCAGGGTTCCACAATTGGAGGAGGAGTTCTTGGGGCCTTGGGCATTGTGATGGCTCTTTTTGAACGTGCCCAGTCTGGGAAAGGACAAACAGTTCATGTAAATTTGATAGAAGGTGCAGCTTATGCTAGTTCTGCGCTGTGGTACCTGCGGAATATGGACAATTATAACAAAGCAAGGGGAGAAAATCTACATGATGGTGGTGCGCCCTTCTATCAAACCTATCAGACGTCTGATGGGAAATTCATGGCCGTGGGGGCCTATGAACCCCACATCTACGAGAAATTTCTGAAGGGCCTCAGGCTCAATCCTTCAGAACTTCCCAAGCAGATGAGTTCGCCAGACTGGCCGAGGCTGAAGACACTCTTTGCAGACATATTTTCGAAGAAGACGCAAGCACAATGGTGTGAGATCTTTGCCGACCTGGATGCATGTGTGAGCCCTGTTCTGACATTTGATGATATTTCTCAGCTTTTGAAGAATAAGGGAAGCACTTCTTTTATCACGGATCAACAGGATGTGGTAGCTCCCATGCCAGTTCCATTTTTGTCCAAAACTCCAGCTTCTGTCCCTTCCACACGCATTGCGGTCCTAGGAGAACACTCTGAAGAAATACTCACCAAATATGGATTTAGGAAAGAAAAAATAGCCCAACTCCTCGATTTGGGAGTCATTAAAAGCAGTAAGGCAAAAGCTAATCTGTAATATTTAACTGGAACATACACTTTTTGGTTAAGTAATCTGGTGACTTTCTGTTGATGTGTATTATTCAGGGAAATCATGAGTGCAGTTGGAGAGAGTTCATTTCTATGTTAAGAAGAAACCTTACACTCTCCGAAAATTTAAAGAATAATAGCAGGTTTTAGTCGTTTGTCTTCTGTAATTTTTACAATAAGTTAAGGCTGTAGAGTGTGCGTATATTATCATTATTCTAATTGTAGTCCGCTCTGGTGCCATATGTGATAGGTGTTGTGCCTGAAGTAGTTTTAACATGTATTCTCATTCTAGAAATTGTCACAAGTTTCTACAGGATCATACTTCAAAAACAAAAATCACTTAACTCTATTTTCTTGGGTTTGCACTAGTGGGGGAAGAGGGAAATAAATGATTTAAAATTGAATCATTGTGTTTTAAATGATTTATTGATTTAAATTATTTAATTGTGTTTTTGGTTTAAAATTGAAGCAGTGTGTCTCATGGTGGGGTGGTATGGAAAGAAAACTGTTAGATGGTTGCACTTTAACAGGATGTAAATAGATATTCTTTAAGACCCAAAGTCCAGACAGTCATGCACCAGGAATTCTGTACTTTCACATATAATGAGCAATAGATAGTTTTCCCCTAAGTGGTCCCTTCTTTTTCTTTCTTTCTCTTTCTCTTTCAAACTCTTTCTTTCTTTATTTTCTTCCCTCCCTTCCTCCCTTTTCTCTCTGCTTTCCTTCCTTCCTTCTTTCCTTCCTTCTTTCCTTCCATCCTTCCTTCTTTCTCCTCCTTTCTCTCTTGGACCTTCCCTTTTTTTTAGGTTAGAATACTGAGTTTTCTACTGTTTAATGGGAACTTTTTGTCTGACATATATACTGGTCTCTTTTTCCCCTCAATTTGACATTTCCCTGTTAACTTTGTACAATCTTTCACTGTGCCTAAGTTTGAAATTTTTATGAAATCAATCCTGGAAGTATAAGAGTAACAAATTATTTAAATGAATGTGAACACAGGGGGAAAAAAAAAACAAAAGACTGAATGAAAATACACCTAAAGATTAGCAGTTGTTTTCCCTGGATAGAGAGATCATCACAATTTCCATTTTCTTCTTATTACTTGTTCTGTTGCCGAACTTGCTTGCAAGGAGTGCATATTTATTGAATATAAAATATAAATATAATAATAGAGTATAAATAATGCCCCAAAAGATGGCACCTGTTATCATTGGAATCTAGTGGAATCCTACAAAATAGTCGATAGTTTTCTTTCTCACACAGCCTGGTTTGGTCAGTTACTAAGCCCAGAGATGGGAGCAAGACCTGTTCTCCTTTGTGACATATTTCATGTGGCCCGTTTTGGCATTCTCTCTGAGGTGAGCTTTTCGTTGGAATGTTCCACCCCTGCCTACATTTGGACCACTCTCAAGCCCTTATTGTTACAAAGGATAGAAACAGATCAATGAAGAAATTTTACACAAAAAAGTATTAGATAATAAATAGCTGACAAAAAAATTTAGAAGGCTCACAAGGGATTCAGTTTGTCCCTTATGACTATTTCTGCTTCTCAGGCCCCTTATTACCTAAGTATGAACAGGGGTGGATGTTGGCGCTACCCAACCTTGTGTTTTATTGCAATAGTAGAAAATGAAGGGTTAGACTATTAGTATAGGGACAGAAGCAATAATCTTTAGCCTAGTAGTAAAACTGAATAGGACTTCTACAAATAGAGGGAAATATAGGGAAGAAATAATAACTTGCCTGAACCACACACACACACACACACACAAAGTGAAATAAAGAAAAGTCATAAAGCCAGAGGGAAGGATTAAAATTAAGTTTAGTGGTAGGTCCATTAAATGTGATTGGACTAAACTCCCCTAAGACAAGTATTATGTTTTTGTTTATAAAGACTACACATAAAGTTTTAGGAAAGAAAGAAAATAAAGGAATGAATAAAAAATATGTATCAAATATAAAACTTCCATTCCTAATTCCTTTTTATTTGAATCAAGTAAGGTGGAATTTATCGTTAAAAACTCCAAGGTCAAAGAGAAACGTTAGACTATTGTGCTGCAACTCTATCGCAGTAAATGTAAACATCTGGAAAGATGGATGCTTTTCTTTTCCTCCCTCCCTCTCTTCCTTCCTTCAGCTCTTTTTTTTTTTTTGTAATGACTACTCGTTTTATTGTTGAATATTCAAATCTTATTAAAAAATTAAGTACTGAGATGACCCAGGAAGGCAGTTTGAAATCAGCAGCTTAAAAGCAAAAACAATATTGTTCTGTAGGGTTAAGATTCTGATTAGATTCTTCATTAGAATCTAATTAGATTTGGTTACATTTATGCACAATTAAATTAAAAATTAAAATTGAAAGGTTATCCTTGTTAAGAACACAGAGTATAAAAAGTAATATGTCTTGCAAACAAGTATAATGGCACAAATGAAAACTAAAACAAAACCTCAATCTAAGAAAAGGCAAGAAAGGAGAAAAAAACATAAAAAGTAAGATGGTAGAAACAAAACAAATTCATTCATTCGACAATTATAGTATAAAGTGCCTACTAAAAGCCAGATACTGTTTTAGGAACCAGGAATAGAGCAGTAAATAAAACATAGAAAAATACCTGCCTTCATGAATCTTCTACACTAGTGGGAGTGAGGGGGAACCACAATAGACCAGATCAATAAATAAATCACATGGCATGTCTTATGATGATAAAGCACAAGACAAACAGGTGCAGTGAATATGTTAAGGATGGAAGAAGGCTTGTGAGAGACGGCCTCATTGAAAAAGCAACATTCAAAAAAATATAAGGGAGGTAAGGAATTGAACCATGTGGGCGTATGGCGAGAGAGCGTTCCAGACCGAGAAACAGCAAAGCAATATCCTTAGGCTAGCATATGCTAAATGAGGCCACATACAGCAATGGGGAGAGTAGGAAGAGGTGAGATTAGAGGTGACCCAGGAACCTATTACATAGGACCACCGGGGTCACTCAAAACACTTGACTTTTACTCTAAATAAAATGCGTAGTCTTGGAGAATTTTTTGAGTGGAGAAAGATGATCTATTTTTTTTTTTAAAGGGGATCTTTCTAGATGCTGTTTTATGAACCCAGATGAGAGGCAACTGCAACTTGATGAGTGAAGGTGGTGAGAAAGGCTGGAGAATCTGGAGAGCTTTTCAAGGCAGAACCTACAGCAGGATTTGCTGATAGATTCCACATACCATGTGAAAGAGCTGCGTCAAGGATGACTCTAATGCTCTTTGCCTGAACAGATATCTCAGAGGTGACAATAAATGTAAATACAGTAAACCTGCCAATAAGGCAGAAATTGTTGGCTTGGATTTTTTAAAAAATGCTCAGTATTATGCTGTTTACAACGGCATAGAAAATATGAGCAACCAGAAAGATTAAAACGAAAAGGATGAAAAAAGTTATGGGACTGTCATGCAGGGTCTCATTTCCTGTTCCCTGCACAAGAATGCGGGACATGGTGAGACCAAAAAGGAACAACAAGTGAGCCATAGATAGGGGAGTCATACCATTATATTCACGGTGGCGGCTGGGTTGGAGACACAGGAAACAGGATCCACACGATCCGCAATCCGCCAACCGCTTCTCTGCCAGCCAACAAATGCCCCAGCGTAGCCACGGCAGTTATATTAGTGGCTAATAGCTAACCGGTAACTGCTGATGGCCAACTAGTCACAGCTGATGACCATATACTACCTGAGCCAGCACCTTTCCATGTGAGACCGAGAGCCTGGAAACTGCTCTCTGAGGCTCTGTCCCAGACAAGTATCAAGAGACAGCAGCCATGGCTGTATTACTGCCAGACAAAGAGAATTTCACTCTCTTAATCTCTACTTCCTCTGTCTTTCTCTTAACACTTTGGCTATGGTGAATCATGTCTTCCCATGTGAAAACTCCAAGGTGAAAACTGTTTATTTTAGGGATAAGGAGGGCACACCCTCATTCAGATCCACCCACAACTTCTAACAGTCTCCAGTTGGTAATAAGCACTATGTAAAAATTCCATGTTAAATATTCTTTGCCTACTGATTTCTCCTCCATTATAAATGGCAATTAATGTGGCACGGATGGGGCTGTCCGTTTCTAAGGTGACACCAAGTAAAGTCGTTTGTTACGGCTACCAATTTTACCTTTTTCAAGGTGATACGATTCTCTGTGACAAGTTTAAAAAACCAAGGGATCATGTTTGGCTTCTCTTAAGTAAGATTCTTCTATGTAGAGCAGGACAGTGCTGCCAAACACATGCATTCCCTTTGGGTCAGCATTTCTGGGTTTGGTCAAAGCTGCAGGGAGCAGGCAACACCTGATCTGACAACCTGAGAAGTTTCTATGAAAGGAAAAAAGATGGAGACCACTGCAGACTGACACACTGGCCACAGCCAGCCAGCAACACATTCTCTCCCAACTCAATAGACCTTTTGAAGCTCACCTACCCTCAGGGATAATAATGACTCATTTCTCATAATTAGGATTCATTGCAATTACAAATTTATTTGTCACAGTTCCAAGTGCATAATAAATGCATTGGAAATGTTAGCTATTATTACCAAATAAATACGATCTTTGATAATTTGATTTTTGTTTTTTTTTCTGAGAGGCAATGAACTCGGTAAAAGTATTTGTTTAAAAATTGTTTTCTCCTCCATCAAAGAGTTGAGGCCCGAAGACTAGAAACACATAAAAGCAAAAACACTAGGACATAATCACCAATGGAAGAATTCAAGTAAACGAGAAGTTCCATGTTAATCAGTGAGAAGATAACACAAAAACTGAATTTTCTGCAACCTTTTCCAAATTACAATTTTTCAAAGTGAGGACAATCTGCTAAATACTGAAAATTAAAGATTATTTGAGCAGCAGAAATTAGTACAGTATCATATCATCATGAATGCTTATCTGAGATCCTTCCCCACCGTCTATACTCCCTGAATGACTTGTACCTACCAATTTCTGAATGCCCCACCTGCTTAACTTCTTGGCACCTTCCATTCCTGTTGACTGCACGAGAAGGTCCTTACCACAGCCAAAGCCTTCCTCACACACATTTCCTAGTCATCCGAAATTCGCCATTTATCCATTAGACAGTGCTCATTCTCAAGCTATGGCATTGATAAGAATCATGTGGGCAGTTTGTTAAATACAGATTCCCAGGCTTCCACTCTAGACACTGGATCTAGTAAACCATGATGGAGAACAGGACTCTGTTTTTTAACAGATTACCCAGGAGACTCTCATACAAGTGACCCAATGCACAGCCTTGGAGAAACACTGCTTTAAGAAGAGCGTACATCCATGCTACTCAAAGTGTGGGCCACAGACCAACAATATTTGCAGTATGTGTTGCTGGCTAGAAATACAGACTCTGAGGCCCCACCTGAGACTTTCAGAATCAGAATCTGCCTTGTGATGAGATCCCCAGGTGATTTGCGTGCACGTTGAAGTTTGAGAAGTGCTGATTAGATGACACAGAAGTATGTCGCCCTTATATTTATTTTAACAAGGGCTTTATCATCACTTTGAGGCTTTAATTAAATCTTAAAGTTCTTATTGAGAAATATTATATGTCGTCCACAATTCTCCGCTTACCTTCTCCAGAACATAAAGATTTTTTTTTACTGAGAGGATTTTATCCCTCCTTTTGCAAAATCATCTTGGGAAGTTGCTGGCTCACTAGGAGAAGAACATGCTATTTTGAATCCAATAGAATTTTCTTAAGGCTACGTGTTACAGATAAAGTACGTGCTCTCACTAAGTTCACACCTTTGATTTGTTGGCTGAAGCCAAGAAATTGGGGTCATCCCTTAAACAAGTAGCTCATCTCATCTGAGGAAATCAGGAAGTGCTTCTGGTGTCCAAGAGATACAGTGTCTCATCTACTGGGATGGGACTGAAACTGGCCAGGGGAAGCCACAGTATCTGTTTCAGGCAAGTTAGTGGGGGCGTTTAGGATAAAGCATTGAGTCTTCATCAGAAGACGTTACTCTAGCCATCAAGGATGTCTGCAGGACAGGAATCCAGGACACACCCATAGGGAATAAACACACGCTTATGAAAAAATAATTATTAATATTAATAGTGGGCTAGAACAGCCTACAGGCCAGCTCAAGCTCTGGCTTTTCTTTTGCTCATTTTTTCTTACTCACTGGAAATAGACTGAAGAGTATTTCTGGAAGAACATTTGTACCATCAGAAATAATCTGGAAGAATAAACAGAGCAGTTCAGATAATGAAAGAAACTAGAAAGACAATACAATGAAGTTTGACTTTTGTTCCAAAGGCATTATGAATACTTTCTGTGTATTTTAATCAGTTGGTAATTTTCTTAGAAATAAACGTTGATTTTGGCATTTTGCTCCTCTACCCATTTAGGGTTTCCAGGCAGGAATTCCTGCCCGTTCTCAGGAATTTTTTTCCCTTTCCCGTTCCCGAATACTGAGATATAAACTGTTTTCTGTTCTCCACGATGAATCGTTTCCACAAAGTGACGGCCGATACTACCAACCACCTGGGTTCAAGGAGTCTATTTTCCCAAATTCCCGACCAACTTTTCTCGGGATTCGGGAAAAGGAAAGTGAAAAAAATTCCTGAGAATGGGCAGAAATTCCCACCCGGAAACCCTAGCGATAAATAGGAAAAATCTCTAAGAGATACATTGTGAGTAGTATGTTTATTTCCCATTGTGGGTATTACTGGGTTCAAGGAGCCAATTTTCCCCGATTTCCCAACCGAGTTTTCTCGAGATTCGGGAACAGGAACGTGAAAAAAAATCCTGAGAACGAGAGGGAATTCCTGCCTGGAAACTCTAACCCCATTCTAAATTCTCCTCTCTCTCACCTAGCTTGTTATAGGAACACCCATGAAGCCATAATCCTGACAATGGAGGCTGCAAGGCTTAGAGACTGGTAATGTGGTGGGTCTGGGCCACCTACTCATGTAATGTACTTGAGCAGCTGATCTCAAATGTACCATTTCCATAAAGTGATATGATGTGTCCATCAGTGGACCAGACAATGCCAGCTCCTGGTCATTACTAGGACCCTGCTCTTTCCCATTGAAATCTCTGTATCCAACATGGATCCGTTTTCTACACAAATACAGTCATTGACCTTTTTTCTTATGAAATATGCAAATTTGGCTGGGAGGAGTAAACAGAATGTTCTTATGAGGAGGGAAGTCACAAAAGTAGTTCATTGAACTATGAGTTAATCATTGACAGGGTTATATCAGGCAGAGCCCCAACCTCGTGGCATGCTGGGAGCTCCAGGGAGGGAAAGAAACCATGCTCAGGGTAACAAAGAGTGAGGGCAGAATTGGGAGGAGTAGGTGATTGGGGAGTGGGAGGGAGGGAGGAACACTAACTGGAAGCAAAAGGCAGGGGGAGATGGTAAACTTGAATCTGGCTCATTTGGGGATAGTCATTCAAGTGGTTGAATCCAAGTCTTCTCTATTATAAATCCATTCCCTCTTTTGTACTCACATGAGTCTTAAATAATCTTAAGCATTACAAAATGTGTAATTTCTAAGTCAAACTTCTACATCGTTTTTCAAGGTAAGTAATTCTCGAAAAGGAAGTATGGAGCTGAGCTGGACAATCTTGAGCCAGGAGTCCTCAGACCACCAGGCAGGACTTGCAGTGAGTCACCTAATAGCTCTTGAGGGAGGAAGGAAATGGATTTAAAAACAGTCATCCTTATAGCCAACCCATACTCAAAAATGGGTCCTATGTAACTTTACTAACAATTGTCACCCCAATAAACTTTAACTTAAAAAAAATGGATTACTTCATTCCTAGGCTGAAGGGAACAATTTCCAGGAGATTTTTGGGGGGGCCTTATCAGCCAGCAATCTCTCCCATGAATGGGTCACAAATCTGGACTCTACCATACCTGGCTACTCCAAAAACAGGGAACCTGTTACTAGGGACATGTACATTCAGTGTGTATGGGGAAAGTCTCATGTCTCAACACACTTAAGTCTTCGGGGGCTGGAACTGGTCCTCAAATGAGCATTTAGTATAGGGGTGGGGGGAGTCCTTTGTGTCTAGGCAGCTGCAACCCCATTCTGCGCGCGCGCGCGCACGCGCGCGCACACACACACACACACACACACACACACACATACACACACACCTTCCTCCCTACCTCGGTTGTGCTTGCCAAAGCTATAGGTTTAGGTTTCATTCTGTGTGGGGACAGAGCCCCAGAGAGCAGTTTCCAGCCTCTCGGTCTCACGTGGAAGGGTGCTGGCTCAGGTAGTAGATGGCCGTCGGCTGTGGCTAGTTGGTCGTCAGCTGTAACTAGTGAGCCATTGGCCACTAATATAACTGCTGTGGCTATGCTAGCAGAAAGATGATGGCTGAGCTAGCAAGATTGCAGTTAGCGGGGCAGATTGCAGTTAGTAAGTGAGGTGGGTTGGCAGAAAAGTGGACAGCAGGTCGCACATCGTGTGAACCCAGCCTCCAGTGAGACTATAGTGGTATGACTCCCCTACCTGTGGCTCCGTGGGTGTTCCTTTTTGGCCTAGCCACATCCTGCGTTCTTATGTGGGGAGCGGGAGCTGAGACCCCGCAGGCCGCCCCGCATGATATTCTGTCTTTCTCCCTTCTTATTGTTCAGATCTCTTATGGGACAGAGTCTTGTGCTAAACCTTAACCTGTTTTACCAGAAGCTTTTAGTGTGCTTTGGAATCACCTGGAGGGCTTATTCTAAAAGCTAGATTGCTGGGCTGCACCCCCCACCCCACCCCATGCTGATTCAGTAAGGCCGTGGTTAGGCCTTATAATCTGCATTTCTAAAAAGCTCCCAGGTGAGGCTGGCTGCTGCTGGTCTGCAGGCCAACCACCCTTTAAGAACCAAGTCAGGTTGGCTATGCATTCATTCAGCAAATATTTGCTGAGCTTTCTCATACTCTACTAGGTAGGAGAAACAGCGTTTACATTCTAGCTGGATCAGTGGATGGTAAAGTTGCATATATAATCATTTTACTATCGCCCTGATGAGGAAAATTACCAGATGTTATATCAGCAAATAACAAGGGACTTAAGGACATCAGAGATTGCAACCCTGAAAAAGTGACATTTCAATTGAGTTCTGAAGGAAACATTTATATTTTTCATTCATTCATTCATTCATTCATTCATTCATTCATTCACAATCCCCATTCAAGAAAATAAAATTTCTGCATTGACAATAACCTTCACGAAATACCCTGAGGCTTTTAACAGTGCACACCAATCACTTGATGTCTGCTTGGAAGTGACTGATAATGGGAAAGTCTTTCCCTGGGAACCTGGTTTTAGTTTCAGCTGACATGATATTAGAAAAAGGGAGTAAAGGGGAATCAGGAGTGTGACCTAAGGAGGCTGTGGGGCTTTGTGAGCTGCATGGCTGAGCCACTCTGTGTGTCTTGTGTCAGAGTCAGAGGCCGGACCTGTAGGAGGCAGCCCTAGAGGTAGCCTAGCACCGGCTTCACTCCACAGGTAAGGAAGCTGGATCTCAGGGCATCTACCACAGGGCTCACCTGGCACAGCTGGCGTTGGAGCTGAGACCCCCAGCCCTGCCCCGTAGGACTCTGCTGTTTGCCCCAGCAGCCTCTACATGGTAGGGCATGCCACCAGGGGCACCGTGTGGGAAAGCACACCAGGGCTGAGACAGGGTCTGGAAGAGTGTGAGGGACCAGAGAGAAGGTGGGGTCAGTGAGAGGGAGGGGCCAGTAAGAAGGTGGAGCCAGTCAGGGGGTGGAGCCAATAAGAGGGTGCGGCCAGTGAGAGGGCGGGATGGGAAATATGTGGAGAACCATTGAAGAGTTTTAAATGGGGGTGACAAGTTATTAGCTGTGAGATTTGAAGTAAATCACCTATTGTTTGAGGAGACAACACCTATCACACCTACTGGAAATTCTCAAGTGAGATGATTAGTCAAAAATACAATAAACGTACGCATAAGAGATTATTATAGTGGGCCACCCTGTGTCAGCAGAATTAGGTCACGTCACTGACAAGCAAATCACCTTTTGGTGCCATTTCTTTACCTACATACAATAAGGGTTTGAGTAAATGAACTATAAGAGCTTTTCCAATCCTAACATACTCTAATCCTGAGGTAAATTGAAAAAAAGAATTTATTAATTATTATTATTATTATTAACTTTTTGCTCTTCAGTGGAGGAATCAGGCCAGACAGCTGCACAGGAAAAACAGATGTTTAAAAATACATTTGGTGGATAAAGTATATTTTGTTTTTTTCCTGCTTCCTTTTGACCTGTGTTTTGTTTTGGTGTGTGTGTGTGTGTGTGTGTGTGTGTGTGTGTGTGTAATGGTTTAACCCTTGATGTGAAGACATGACTGGTTGCACATTCTTTTCTTAGGTTCCCTAAACTCCTCAGACACAACCGTGCCTGAACACCTGCTGAGAACAGGCAGGGGGCTGCAACCTGCTGTCCCATGCCTTTCACACCCCTGAACAGACAAACCAAGTTTTCTGTTCTTGAGCCATTAGTGACATGAGCTCAACTAAATGAATAAAGCACTTTTCCAAAAGTCAATCTTTCCTCTGACCAAAAGTGATTAGAGGTCTTCAAAGGTTCAAAAAAAGTCCAGTTAAGAGGTCAAACTTTCACATTTGCTCAGGGCTAACACATGGCCGGTGTCATTTCTATTAAGCTCACTTCGCAAAGTGGGTTAATGACTAACTGGGTTATGTGACTCAGATAAATTCCTTACCTCCTACTTCTGGTCACCTTACTGGTGCTAGTCTGAGGGCCGCACACCTGAAACTCATATAATGTTATAAACCAATGTACTGTTATCTCAATAAAAAAATCAATTTAAAAAAATAGTACCTTTAGACCTTTGACTATCTTTTTCTCAGATTTTGAATCACCTTTTGTTTGTTTTGGGGGCTCTCTGTGAAATAAGGAGCAGATATAGCACTATTTTACCCATTTTGTGGATAGCGAAAGAATCACTAGAAGCTGTTGTTGAGTGGTGTATTGAATGAACTGCACTGTATTTAATTCATCAGGGTGTGAGCCCAAAACCCCTTGGACTCAGTCAACTCACTCTGTTCTAGTTGTTTTACCATCCTCTGGAGGAAACACTGTTATCACCTGTGGAAGAGAAGTGGGGACAGAAGGAGAGTAGAGGGGGAGGGGAGGAGGAAGAGGGGGTGGCAGAAGGTAAAGCTGAGCGGCGATTCTGTCTGGATGGGGTCTTAGCTGACCCCAGAGAGTTTTGAAGTGGGGTGACCTTTCAGAGTTGTCCCCAGCTGTGGCCAGATGAGCAGGCCTTTATTCCCCCACATCTATCAGCCACTGGATGCTGGCCTCCCCAGGAAGGGGTGTGGCCCTGAGCAGCCAGCTCTCTGTAGAGAGACAAGCTCCCTGGGCAGCTGAGAGCTAAGAGCTCTTTGCTGGCCACACTCCAGCAGCTGAGACAAGTCCTTTATCCTATGTCCACATTCTTGATATGGAAGCAGCAGATCAGAGGCAAATTAGCAAAAAATTAAGTGTTGACAGAGCTAGGGTGGTGTTTTGGATTGAACTGTGTTCCCCGAAAAAGATATGTTCAAGTCCTAACCCTTGGTATCTGTGAATGTGACCTTATTTGGAAATAGGATAGGGTCCTTGCAGATGTAATCAAGTTAAGAGGAGGTCATACTGGAGTAGGGTGAGCCCTAATCCAGTATGTCTGGTGTCTAAGACAGGGAAATTTGGATACTAAGGTACAGAGACACATACACACACAGAAAACAAGGCCATGTAATGACAGGCAGAGGTTGAGTGACACAGCTACAAGCCAAGAAACACCAGTGCAAGCTGCCAACCACTAGAAGCTGAAAAAAGCAAGGAAGTTTTCTTCCCTAGAGCCTTCAGAGGGAGCATGGTTCTGCTGGCACCTTGATTTTGGACTTCCAGCCTCAGGGACAGTGAGGGAATAAATTTCTATTGTTTTTTAAGCCACCCAGCTTGTGGCAATTTGTTATGGCAGCCCTAGGAAACTCATACAGATGGTGAGAGAGACAAGTAACACACAACTAACTCCAGGCCTGAACAGCTGGAGAATTGGGTGTTTGGAGGGCTGAGAAAGGATGGGGAGGTAGGTTTTAACTCAGAAAGCTTTAGACATAAGTAGGCATAGCAGGGGATGGGTCAGAAGTGACTGACTCTGTGAGTGGGTACTGGTGGTATCATAAGGGGAATTAGCTCATCATCATCTATCAACCAAGTGTTCATTGATGCCCTCTAGTTCCAGAGCCCTGGGTCTCTCGAGATGATAAAGAGGTAGAAAAATGAAATCCCTCCCCTCAAGAAGTTCATGCAATATAATTGAGAGATGAGGACTGCATATGTGAAGAATAATCTTAAAACGAATAAATGCATCACAAATGGATGTAAGTTTAAACTTCAGAGGAGGAGGGTGTTCTGCTAGCAAATATTTAACAACTGGATTTCCAAAAAGAAAGCTCTGCTTTGCATTGTTTGACCGTCTCTGTGGTGTAAATAGTCCCACCATGCCCAGTTTCAAGCTCCCAACGTGATGCCACTGAACAAGCAGCAGGAAGAAAAGCTAACAACTGGCCCATGGGCATCAGCTTGAGCTAGTACGAGTGGGCTCCAGCACCCCACCAAGGTGAGAATCCTGAGGGCTGGAGAAGGGAAGTCTTCAGGAAGAAACAGAATTTAGCAGACTTTGAAGGATGGACAGATTCAGGAGGAAGGGGAAGCGGCTTCCACAGGAAGCAGCCTGAGTAAGGAGCAGGAGAGGAAATGGAGAGGAAGCCATGAGCCAGATGGACCTGAGCTCATGTCTCAGCACAGGCACTTATTAGCTGTGTGATCCAGGCCTGCTTACTCATCTGCAAAATGGTACCCATCACACAGGAGTATGTGACACGGGCATGTTACCTGGTACACAGTAGACACTCAAAAATGTTAAGATGCCCTCAGTAGTTTTCTTGAAGTGTTCGTGTGGAAGTATAGTTGTAGATGAAGCTACATACACACACACACACACACACACACACACACACACACACATTTATATATACCTACATGTGCATATATGCTCATGTATGAATAAATGTGCATATATGTATACTACATTATACATACACACATATGAACACAAACACATATAAATATATGTGCATCTATACACACACATAGTATACATATAATAGTTCTCCATTTACTAAGACAAAGCTACAAGGTCAGGCACAGGGAGGTTCTTTATTCTCCATGAATGTGGGTTAGGAGACCTCTAGAGCATTACGTCATTCCTGTTTAGTTGTTCAAGGACATTTGAGGGATGAGAAGCCCTGAGGAACTTAGGAAAGAAACATCCTGCCATGGCCTTTGAGGCTACAAACAACCCCAGCAGGACCGGAAAAAGTGCTCACATGAAGACGGGTTCTTTCCAGACTTATTGACAAAAAGGATTTTAGGTCAGTGTTTATCCTTCAGGAAACAAATCATTCTGCATACTGTCAAGGTGGTGAGCAACCATTTCAGAAACTGAAAAAAGTTTCTGACATTGAACAAAAGAAAGTGTCATTGAGGCTATGACTGAATCGGGTAGGGGCATCTGAATGTGTCTTTTGTTTCTGGTTGAGTCACTGGGTAGACAGAAAGAGCTGCTCTATGGTTTGCTTATTTCTTATTTAGCAACTTGATTCAAAATTAAATTCTTTGGCTACAAGCTCAAGTTTGTACATTGGCTCACGCAGTAACCAGGCTAGATGGATAGATTGCCCCGATAACCCATCACCGCTGTTAGAGAAATGATGATAATAATCTTATGTTTGTAATCATATCTATTTGTACTCATCTTGAATTTGAAGAATTAAAGGAGCTTTTTGCATTTCATGGCCATGTTTTGTCAAAATTTGTAAAAATTGGTTGTCCCTGTGAGGGAGCCAGAATTGCTAAAGGCCAGGAATGATTTGTGACATGAACAAATAGAAAGAAAACCTAATAATCCAGGACCAACCTATAAAGGCCACTCCCATTAAAGATGAGCTGAAATGGCACGTAAGACACAGAGGGAGACGAGGAAAAGCAGGGAGCACAACAGGATTTTAAAGGACACTTAGGATGTGAGGAGAAGGGTAGACAAGCCAATGGAACAATCTGAACATAGGCAGAGAGCAAAGGTGGCAAACCTGTGGGAAGCCCAGCGGTGGGTCAGGTGGGATGCAGGCCAGGCTGCTTCCATTGGGTCCAAGTTCAGTACCCTAAACTCCCATGTGGTCTTGACGTGAAGACCACACAAAGCAGGTATTGGGGCCACATACGGACCTCATGCCACCAGCTTTCCACCTAAGATGTAGAGGGAAGTAGGACTAAGTCTGGTTCATGAGGTAGGAGGGGGAATCAACTAAAGCAGAAAATTTGTGTGGGGGAAAACCTAGATAGGATTTGTAGGGTGGGGCTGAAGCCATGGCCGGGTCTCACTACAGAGCATGGGAGGATAAGGAAGAGGTTGGCAAAAATGGAGGATTAAAAAATATGTCTGCTTCTTTTGTGTTGTTGTATTGAAAGTGCGTATTGAAAAATAATTCTATTTTCCAATGGAAATGTGTCCAGACCAGGCAGGCAGGATAATTGAACATTTATACACTTTAGTTGGTGCTCATATATGTATTTCTGAGGGCCTGATTTTGTTATTAATTATGGAAGGAAATGTATGATTGTGGGTCCATTATTTGACGCTCCCTGATTTATTAATCTCAAGAGTTGTACCAAAGACCTCAAAACAAATAAGCAAGCAAACCAAAAAGGTATCATGGACACCCAAGGAGCTTATTTTAATGGCTTAATTTCCACATATGTCATTTGAAAAGAGCAAAACAGTTGAAGCTCTGTTTTAGGAGAAACAATTCAGAGTGGGGAGAGAAAGGAACTTACATTTATTAGACCTACCAAGTGCTACTGCTCTCTTTACTACGTATTTTAAATAGATCATTTCATCTAATACTCACTGTAATTAAACAAAATTCTTACAGATACAGAAACTATGATTCAGTGTTTTAGAAATTTGGTCAAGATCCGAGTCTGCGGCAGAGCAGGTCTGTACTTGAGACAGCCAGAGTGGAACACTCTGTGACTCATCTCAGGAGTACATGGCTTTGTTTCAGAGCTTTTGGTCTAGGTCTAGGAATGGATGATTAACAAGTGATGAGGCCATTGCTTTTGTTGCAGTTAGTTAGTTAGTTAGTTAGTTAGTTAGTTAGTTAGTTAGTTAGTTAGTTACACCAATTTCCCTTTGGAGTTTTCAATCCTTTCATGATTCCCTCTTATATCAGTCAGGGTTCTGCCAGAGAAACAGGGATGGGTGGATGGATAGATGATAGATAGATAGATAGATAGATAGATAGATAGATAGATAGATAGATAGATAGATAGATGATAGATAGATAGATAGATAGATAGATAGATAGATAGATAGATAGATAGATAATCAAGGCATTGGCTTAGAGCAGGCTCTGATGATGCAGTCCACATCTATAGGTGGAATTTCTTCTTTCTCAGGGAAATCTCAGTTTTGGTCTGAAGACCTTCAAACGATTGAATGAGGCCTTCCACATTCTGAAGGGTAATCTTTTCTACTTAAAGTCAACTGACTGTAGTCATTAACCACCTATTCGTTATGTGATGTAGGCATTAATACACCTAGATCAGTGACTGGTTGAATAACTAGACTCTATATAGCCTAGCCAAAATGACACATGAAATTAACCATCGCACCTCCCCAACTCACATAATTCTGTTTTATAATACAAAGATAACCCTGACTGGGTAAGCAAAGAGAGCAGTGCTCTTTTATGATATTCAGGGTTCCCTTTAGTATCAGGAAAGATGTTTGGCTTTTTGTCACTCGACATAACAGATATTCCCTAGTCACGGCTTAGCTGTATGTCTTGGTGGTCTGTGACCTAGCCAAATCCTAGGCTCCTTCTCTTGGATTTTTAAGGACAGAGTTTAAAGGTCTCCTAGTATTTTATTCTTGCTACCTTTTTAGGGGTTTAATTTGGTTCATAAGTAAATCCACAGCTCTTGGGGTTTTCTATCATTGACCCAAATGGGAGCCTCAACAATCACAGTCCAGAAGCATTAACTCTGCACATAATGCTGATCCTACAGTGTTTCCATTTCGTAAACACTGACTAACGACCATGATTCAGAAAGTTCTAACTTTGCAGGGCCTCTTGCGTCAGTGATCTTCAGGAGCTCAGTAGGGGTTAAAGTGAGTCAATGATTTAATAGTCTGAATATATGGCCCCAAAAACATTGGTCATGTCAACAGACTACCTCATCTAGTCTTTGTTGATTATAAACTTTCAAAATATTTTCTAATGATCATTACATCCCGGAAACATCTGACCAGTATTTGCAAGTAATTCTCCATGATAAATTGCCGTCCTAAATGTGCACGTACCTAGAAATGCATGCGCCAAGGCAAAATATAGTTTATTGTTTTTATTTTGTGTTTTTTAACATTTGCTTTTTCTTACTGCCTTGATCCCTTTCTTTTTACTTCCACATCATTTCCCCAGTCCTGCTTTGGCTCGTCAATTATTAAACTCTGTACTTGTTGGAGGGGCGATAATGTTCTTCCTAGTCAGAAGTTTTGCTAAAATTCTTTCCTGAGGTCATCACTGTCAACGCTGCCACATGCAATAATCTGTTGTCTTTCATCAAATTGCTACCCGCTCCTTTGAAGTAGTAATAGCGACAATGATGGGTGGTGATGATGAAGGATGACCTGGGAGGCCACAAGTCACTGCTGCTTTGATTGGTCTCTTCCTACATGTCAGGTGTGGGCCAGGCATAGGATTCTGCACTGAACAAAACAGATATGGTCCCTGCCCCCAAGACGTATCAGCCCAGCCAGTCCTAGGAGTTGCATTCCCGGTGAGGTCCTTATTATTTAGAGTAGTGCATTTTAAGAAGAATGACATAGAACATTTAGAAAAGCGGATAAAAGAATAGAACATTGGACTGAGCAGAAAAACAGTAAAGGCTTTGAAGTTCTATGGAGGGTTATGAAACTTTAGGTGTTTTATAAACAATGCCTTACTTTGCTTTGCTCCAAATAAAGTCCACGTGGAGAAGACTTCAGGTTCTAGATCAGCTGAGGGAAAGTAAAAGTTTGAAAGTTGATGATGCTTGATTTCTTTTTAGAACAGGAAATTATTTTAGGTGCCTTCAGTTATTTCTTTGAAAAGTACAGATAACATTAAGATAGTGTTTATTTTTTATTCAGCACCAGACTTGTGCTAAGTGTTTTACATACATTAACTCATTAAATGATCACAAAGCGCTCTATGAGTTAGGTCCTTCTGTTTTCCCATTTCACAGATGAGGAAACTACAACATAAGAGGTGAAGTACATTTGTTTACCATCACATAACTAATAGGTGGTAGACCTATAACATAGAAACCTTTCAAACACCACTAAACTGGCTAGCTTTTTCATAAAACCCCAAAGACACAGCACTTTTCTTACAGATATGAACAGATATGTTCATCTTCTTTATCCCATTCAGACAGAAACCTCTATTTTGCATTTTGTCAGGTATTGTGGAAGACACCAGATATATCTTTAGATATATATATATATATATATATATATGTATATATATATATGTACATATATATGTATATGTATATATACCTATATATGTATGTATATGTATACATATATACATATATATATATATATATATATATATATATATATATATATATATTCTAGTAGAAGCTTCTGGTGGGCAGAGGAGGACCATGTAATTATATAGTTTGTTCATTTATAATACTACAGTAACAATTTATCTAAAGTTATTGAAATTCTCACTACAATGAAATTTATATAGAAATGAACTTTCAGTGCTATTTTGTTGGTGATATTAACTTTCCTGGATAATGACACAATAATTATCATATGATGCTTCTCTTCAAGAGCCTTCAGAGGTTGCCTATTATTGTTTGTTGCATTAAATCTGAATTCGTCTGCCTGGTTTCCAAGGCTTGCAATACTCTAGTTCCCCTCTCCTGACGACCTCATCTTCCATGATCCTTCAGCATGATTTTTCCCTCCTGTATCTACCACACTCTGGCCTTCTCCTTGACTTGCTTCTGTGGTTTCCTACCTGTACTGCCTTCTCTTTGCATTTTGTTTTATTCAAACCTGTGCGTGGAGGCTTCTCTCAACCTCACTTTTTCTCTGTAGCACTTGCCTCCCATACCTATCCTTTCTATTGCTCTCCTCTTCCTTCCTAACATCCCATAGTATTTATTGTTTCATTGCACACATTTGACACTTGGTTATATCCTTTCTTGTACTCTAGCTCAGTTCTTCTCAAACTTCGATGGGCAGAGGAATTACCAAGTTCCTCAAAAATTAAAAATAAAATTACCACATGTCCAGCAATTTCACTTCTGAGTACATACTGTAAAAAATTGAAAGCAGCATCTCTAAGCGATACTGTACACCCGAGTCATAGCAGCACTATTCACAATAGCCCAAAGTGAAAACAACCCAAATGTACATGAATGGATAAGCAAAACGTAGCATATCTATATCTGCACACATACACACCCTGGAATATTACTCGGCCTTAAAAAGGAAGGACGTTCTAACATATCACACAACATGGATAAACCATGAGGACATTATGCTAAGTGAAATAAGCCTGTCACAAAAAAGATAAACACTGTATAATTCCACTTATGTGAGGTACCTAGAATAGTCAAATTCATAAACAGAAAATAGAAGGGTGGTAGCCAGAGGCTGGCAGAGGGAGAATGGAGAGCTATTGTTGAATGGGTACAGAATTTTAGATTTGCAAGACGAAAAGAGTTCAGGAGATTGATTGCAAAATAATGTGGATGCAATTTACACTACTTATCTGTACACTTAAAAATGGCCAAGATGGTAAATTTTGTTATGCATAAATTTACCACAACTTTTTTTTTTTTTTTTTTTTTTTTAAAGAATGATTTGGGAAGAGAATACAAGATGAAGGTTCCTAGGCCCACCCCTGAGATTCCTATTTTTGGCCTTTTTGTCTGGGTGGGAGGCAGATAGTCAGGACAAATCTATAGCTGCTTCTAGTTTTTGCATATATGTAAAGCATTGTCTCCAAGACCATAGATGCCTCTAAATAAAATGAAAGGGAATCAGGATTTCATGAATAGCTGGATGTCAAGCACTTATGTTTTACTCAAACAATAGATTTTACTATGGCTTATATATCAGACAACTGAGGATGAAAAACTGTGTGAATTGCCCATGATCATAAAGATAAAAAGCAAAAGAGCTGGAAGTTAAACCCAAGTGACAGAGACATTGCCATGTATGTGTTCACCGCACCATTTCCTATTCTTGAGCGCACAGGGAGACTAGGCTCCCAGCCTCAGTTGACCTGGCACTTGAATTCCTGCCAAGTGACTAAACTCTGGCCTATACAAAAGAAACTTAAAAATACCCTGCTCAGCTCCCTGTCTTTCCTTCTCCTGCCACGGCAAGTTTTAGGGGTGTGAATTCCAGGCGGTCGTCCTATGAGATGGAAAATGGCTGTCAGGTGCCTCAGACTTCAAAATGAATGTTTATTGTGTTAACCCACCGAGATTCTGCAATGTATTTGTTACTGCAGCATAGCCTACTTTATCCTGACTAGATCCATACTCTTGTCTTTCCCACGACAGTAGGCCACCTCCCGAGGTCCAGGACATAAACTTCTTACGTATTTTTTGTAGCACCAAATATGTTAAGCTTATAGCAATTTCCTCCCCCCAAAAAACCTTTTGGCATGATGTGGCTTAAGAGAGTGATGAAAATTCCAGGTTAAAAGAGAACGAGATGGAAAAACCTAGTCCCCTGGCAGTTGAAGCAGCTCCAAAATTTAAGCAATTTTTAACTTTAATTTCCGACTCCCACCTCATGTCCCCAGTTCTTTTTCTCAACTTGCTAGTGTTTTTCTAAACGCTCAGAGAGCCAGTGTTTTACTTTTAGCAAACCAAATGCAAAACAAAAAACTTAAGAAAAGGTTAATGATTATTTATAAATAAGTTATTGTTGCCCAATGATCCTGATGCTCAGAGTTGAGCGCATGTAGGGAAAATTAGATACATTCCTCAATAACCAAAGCCAACTCTAAGGTCCTCTGTGAAATAAGCCTGCCAAGCTGTAGAGGCTCTGAGGAACACATGGCCTCACACATGAAAACAGGAAATGGGAGTGGGAGACTTATGTTTGGGCAAGTGGAAGAAATGAAGACAAAGACCAAGCAGATTCCAAAGCTGGAATCCTCCAATTTATTATTTTGCAACATGTCATCTGAGGATTGTGTTTTCTCTTTGGCATGTGTGCGAATGGCAAAGATATCAGTGGTCCCTAATGTCTGTTTTCCTCTTTTTCTTCAGTAATAGGACCACCAATACTTAGCTGAGCACATGGCCATACTAAATAAAGACTGGATTTTCCTAGTCTCATTTGAAAGCTGTTTGTAGCTACCAGAGCTAAGTTCTGGCCATGGGATATGAGAGACAGTGATAGCCACAAATTCTAGGGTAGGTCCCTAAAGGAGATAGGGGATGTTTCTTGTGCCTGTTACCCATGTAGAATTGTGATATTGATACGATCGCCAGTGCTCCATCTTGGACCATAAGAATGAGGATCAGACACTTGGGTTGGTGGAAGAGGAAGCTGAAGACCCCTGGGGCCCAGAGGATCCTGGAGCAGCCATAAAAACCCTGAGCTGCCTACACCCAGACTTTTGCATGAGGGAGAAGTGCAGTCTATACCTTCTTATCACGTTTAAGCCACTGTGATTTGGGACCTTAAAGTTAGTGGTGAATTGGGTCTAACTAATACAGTGAGCAATTTCTAGCTTGGTTGAACATCTTGTGTATTGTCCAAAATGCATACACTTGGTCTATAACGCACACAAGCACTGATACATGTATGTCAATCTGTGGTTCACATTTTTTTTTTTTAAATGGTCAAGTGCTGGAAACTTTAGTTCAGAAATCCTTCCACTGTATATCTGCATCTGCAAAGGTGTAAACATATGTCAAACTCATAGTGTTTCATGGCAGTAAATAGTTTATGCCTCAGTCAAAATTTAAAAAGAATTAGGGTTTGTGTTAAACTAAAAACCAGGTTGTAATTTTGAGACTATAAACAAAGGTATCTTTGCTCTCAGTGCTATTTTGTTGTTTTAATTATTATGAGGTAACTGAGGATAAAACATGAATGAATCAAAGAATGTCTGGGAGTTTCAAAACATAAGCTCACACACACACACACACACACACACGTACACACAATTAAATAGTTTGTAAAGGTATTAGATTCATGTGTATTCCTGGTTAAATAGTTCCAATCCAGAAGGAAGGTTAAAGAAAAGGTTTAGGTTTCTAATAGTTTTACTTTACAAATTCAGAATGATACATGACATCAGCTTAAACAAGTCTTCTTGGAGCCCATTGTTATGTGACAACAAATACGCATTTTATGAAAGAATAAATGTGTGCATTTCAGCTTGGAAGTTTTTCCCCTTTCTTACCGCTAGAATTAGAGTCAATTAAATGTCTACGTGTGCCAGGCTCTATGCAACCCTCTGATGACAAGAAGATAAATGAGACATGGCCTGGACTGATGTCCAGAGTTCATAGAGGAGCCAAGTACATGGACACCCATAATGAGACACAGTATCTCTTCAAGTCCTGAACTCACATTATGAACAAAATACTCTGGAAACAAAAGGAAGCAGTCAATCCTATCTGTGGTGAGAGGAGCTAGCTAAGGAAGTCTTACAGAATGAGTAGAATTTCTCCAGGCATAGGAAGTGGAGGGGATATTCCAGAGAAAGAATAGCAAATACAAAGGAGTAAGGGATTGTTACATTCTGGAAATAATGGTGGTTAGGACACAGCTGTGAGACACAAGCCGCCAACACTTCTGGAAGAGTGTTTCGGTCCTCAAGGTGGGATCTGGGCAGCTCATCACAGGACATAGCACCCACTTTACCTAGTGAGACAGTTCATTTAGAAGCTATAAAAATGTTAGGAAACAGTTTTCTGTTTGAAACTAGTGAGTGGATAGAACATATTGCTTACAAACCTGTAAAGGCTCCTCGATGTGTTTAGGCTAAAATCCAATCCATGACGAGCCCTTCAGGCCCACTTGCAATCAATCTGGCACCAATCTACATTTCAAGTCTCATCTTCTGCCACACTCCCTCTCTTCATGCCCTACTTGTAGCTGCCATGCCAGAGGTGGTGTCTTTGCTAGAGCAGATAAACACAGCATCAGCTCCATGGTATGAAACCACTGATTGGATGTATGGTTTCTTTTCCACTTCTATTAGACAGGAGGATCAGAAAGAGTTCTTACAGATGGGATAGACAGAAGTCTATATTTACAGCATTGCCCCAAAACTATGTGAATTCTCCTGCCTTCACTCATAATATGTCCAGAGGGACCTGAACCACTTGGACGTTCCGTAGAATGCCACACTAGTCCATTACAGCAAAGACATTGTGTTCATCAGATGAGCAAGAAGTTGGCTAGCAGACCGAAGGCCTTGGTACGCTCCATAAAAGTGGGAGGTAAACTCTATGAAAATTCAGGGGCCCGCCACATCAGCGAAGTGTTTATGGGTGTGCCAGAAATTCCCATCAACTTAAAGGACACGTTATTGCATCAGTTAATTCTCAACACTAAGAAGGTAACACAGTTCTTGATAGGTCACTTCTGGCTCTGGAACCAGCATATTTCACACTTGAGAATGCTGCTTGGCCCATTTATTAAGTTCTACGCAAGGCTGTAAGATTTGAATCAGGCCAAGAGCAGGAAAGGGCTCTACATTAAGTCCAGACAGAAGTGCGAGCGTCCCTGACACTTAGGCCATGTGATCCAGCAGACACCACAGCACTAGAGGTATCTGTGGTGGGAAAAGTCACTGTGTGGAGTTGCAGGCAAGCTTCAACAGCAGAACCTTCAAGGTAGACCCTGGAGTTCTAGACAAAGACCATGCCTTCTATAGGAGAGAATTCTACAACCCTGGAAAACCATGTCCTGGTATGCTACTTGCCGCTGGTAAGGTGAGAGCATTTGAGCATGAGGCATTGAGAATCCATGTGCTTAGAGCTGCCCATCATGAGTGAGGTCCTATCAGACTCATCAAGTCAAAAGGTTGGGTAGCTCCAACAGCAATCCATTGTTAGATGGAGTCATACATTCAGGACTGGCAGAGAGCAGGGCAAAAGGGTATACATACAGGAGCTGCAGGCCGAAGTCATCAAAAACAGGAAAGTCTGAGAAACTGTCATAGCCAAGAGGAAACTAAGGAGACATGACAGCGAAATGTAAGGGGGTGGGTGGATGGGATCCTGGAACAGAAAAAGGACTAGGTAAAACTAAGGCTATCTGAATGAACTGTGGACTTTAGCTAATAATAATGTATCAGTATTTGTTCATTAATTGTAACAAACATAACATACTACTGTAAGATGTTAATAATATGGGAAATTGGGTGTGGGACGTGTGGGAATTTTCTATCTGCTTAATTTTTCTGTAAACCTGAAAATGTTTTAAAAATTAAATCTATTAATAAAAAAATAACGAAAATGAACTTTGACTCTTATTGACACATGTACAAAAATGGACTCTTACTGACATCATATACAAAAATTAACTTAGATCATAGAACTGAATCTAAAACCTAAAACTATATAAGTTCTAGGAAAAAAAAGAAGAGAAAATCTTTGTGGCCAAGGCTTATACAAAGATTTCTTAGAGCACAAAAAGCACAAACCTTAAAAGAGAAAAACTGATAAATTGGATTTCATCAAAATGAAAAACCTCTACTTTTCAAAAGACGTTGTTTAGAAAAATGAAAACATAAGTGACAGACTGGGAGAAAATGCTTTCAATACGTATAACTAACAAAGCATTTTCATCTAGAATATATAAAGAACTTTCACAATTCAATAATAAGAAAATAAATATTGTAATTCAGTGGGGGAAAACAATGGTCTTTTCAATAAATGGTTCTAGGTTAGTTAGATATCCTTAAGGGAAAAAAATGAACTTTGAGCTCCAACTCACACTGTATATATATTTTATATACATTTATAACATAGTCAATAGAATCAAATTTAATTAATCAAAATTAAATTAATCAAAATTAGTAATTCTTGTTCCTCAAAATAAATTTTAGTGAATATTGATATATTCTCAATGTATCATCCAAAAATATTTTCCATCTAGAATATGTAAAGAATTCTTAATGAACTGATGTTGCACAAAAGCTAATAAACATACAAAAAGTTTTTCAACACCATTAATCATCAGGGAAAATGCACATTAAAACCACAGTAGGTTTCCAACTACACATAAATCGTTGGAATTGCTGGTGGGAATGTAAAATGGTATTATCAGATTGGAAAACAGTTTGGCAATTTCTTGTAAAGTTAAATATACACATCATAAAACCTAACAAATTCTACTCTTAGGTGTTATATTAATCAGGATTCTATAAAGAAACAGAATCAATAAGGAGATATGTGTAAATTAGATAGATGATAGATAGATAGATAGATAGATAGATAGATAGATAGATAGATATAGAGATTTATTGTGAGGAACTGGCTCACGTAATTATGGAGGTTGAGAAGTCCCACCATCTGCGATCTGCAAGTTTGAAACACAGGAAAGCCACTGGTGTAGTGCAGTCTGGGTCCAAAGGCCTGAGAACCAGGAGACAGGATGGCAGGAAAAAAGGGGTAAATCCCTCCTTCCTCCACTTTTTGTTCTATTCAGGCCCTGGATGGACTGGATGATGGCTGCTCACATTGGGGAGCGCAATCTGCCTTACTGAAGCCACCAATTCAAATGTTAATCTCATCCAGAAACATCCTCACAACAAAATCCAGAAATAATGTTTAATCTGGGCATGCTGTGGCGAGTCAAGTTGACGCATACAATTAAGAATCATAAGCCATTAACCCACACAGGTGTTTACCCAAATAAGAGGAAAACTTATATCCACACAAAGACTTGTACACAGATGTTTGTAACAGCTTTGTTCATAACCTCCAAAGACTAGAAACAACACAAATATCCATCAGCAGGTGAGTGGATAAGCAAGTTCTGGTTTATCTATGCAATGGACCATTACTCATCAATAAGAAGGAAATATACACGCAGTAACGCAGATGAATCTTAAAAACATTGTGTAGAGATACAGATTTGAAAGAAGGCACAAAAGAATACATATGATTCCACTTATATAAAATTCTAGGAAAGACAAGTTTAATCTATGATGACAAAAAACAGACCAATGGGGTGGGGGATTAGGGAAATTCACTAGAATGGGGTCCAGGAAACATTTGGGGGGTGATAGCAGTGCTTTATATAATTGTGGTGGTGATTTATGGATGTAATAGTCAAAACTCATCAAAATGTACACTAAAAATGGGTACATTTTATTGTAAGTAAACCCTACCTCAATTTAAAAGTTTATTTTTTAAAAAATGGTTCAAACAGTTCATACTCCTACCCACAACATACAAGTGTCCATTTCCTGATAGCCTCTGTATCACTAGTTATTACTGTACCTTTAATTTTTTGGTAAAAAGTGTAGTTTCCAACTTTTGAGATAAACTTCTGTGGATTATGTAGTAGGTCTCCAAGAATGAAGACCACACTACAGAATTATAGCCTAAAAATCATTGCAAGTGAAGCTATTGCTGATGAGAAAGAGCTACTAGGGTGATCACGCATGCATCTTCATGGTTTTCTTTCTAAATAATTATCCTAATATTCTACTTTTCTCTAAGAATTTCAACATTTCTGGTTCATTCCAATCTTGTAGTCAATATCCGTCTTTTATTGTCACTATGCTTTTTCTTACCAAATCCTGGGTTCATATAAGGATGGCAGAACTTTAGGCTGAATTATAGAAATAACACTACAGAGTTGCTTTAGCCCAAGCAACTTCTGTCAGCATCCTCCTTCCCTTTTGACATGGACAATCGCTGTTTCCTCAATCTTATGAAAAGTGTTAACATAAATGCTGCTTCAGGACAGCCCCCTGCCCCCAGCCTCCCCCTTTCCATAAGCTTTTCCTATATGGGAATGCTAGAGCTGTGGTCAATCTTAGAAATCACATGGTCTAACCCTCACATTTTACAGGTAAGAAAACTATCTATAGTCACCCAGCCAGTATTAGCCAAGCAGGATCCAGAATTTCAGACTCCTAACTCCTAGACTACCACTATTTCTACTATCCTCCTTTGCTCCATTAGTCAGCAGAATTGCAACTCACATAAGGCCTTCAGATGTGGGTACCCAAAATTGCAGTCCTTCAGATGGCAAAGCTTTGGGAAATATTGAAAATACACGCTATCATGAGCTTATCCAAATAGCTTTGTCTGAAGAAAAAAGTATGCTTGTGATTTTTAAGATTTCACAATGAGATAATGTACTGGAAGATACCCAGTGACATCTGTAAGTAGGGCAAAAATATTTGTCTAGTGCAATGATTATATGTTTGTTTTAAAAAACCCTGGATTCTGACTTTATTTTGGCATAATTTTTAATAGTGTCTTCTGTCACTCTGAAAAATGTCCTAGTTTGAAAGATACATTATAGTCACTGTAATTACATAGGATTTCTGGTTAATAAGCAGTCTTTTCCCATCTGCTAATTTTTTATTACTAGAAATAAGTCTTAGGTGAGAATGGTTTGTAATCACCTTCTAAATCATGCTAGGTTAGAAAAAAATAGCACAATTCTCTCTTTTGCTAATTTAGAAAGAAAAAACAAAAACAAAAAAACAAACAAACAAAAACTCAGTTGCTCAGTTTGTTCAAGGATTCCCTGGAAATAGTGCTTTTCAAACCTTCTCAGATTCCAAGTGTTCATCCATCTGCTCTTTATAAGTAAATTATAGTCCCACTCTGGAAGAAAATATTTTTGATGGAATGTGGTATTAAAGCTCATCAAACCTAACTCGTATACAAATTGAAGGGTTTAGAATCTTGCTACCCACGGAATCCCAAGTTTGACGCATGTGCTGTACATATGCATTTGTGAAATCTCATCTTATTATAACATTTGGCTGAGTGGGGCTAAGAGGAAGTCCTGACTTGGAGCATTCTGGAAACTGCCTCATGCGAAGAGGCCAGGTCTGACTGAAGATGTCCCTTCTTGGTGTGCTGCTTCAGACCATAAAACTCCTTAGGACAAGGAACTGTGACTTTCTCTCTGAATTTCTCATTTACCAATCATGGAGCTTTCAACCACGAATTTCTCTACAGGCATTGATCCAATGAAGGACTCTTTCATTCAATACAGGCTGGTGAGGTAAGGCAGTGAATTCATTTCTGAGGGCTCCCATAACCAATGCCACAGACTGGGTGGCTTCAGCAACAGAAATTTATTTATTCACAGTTCTAGAGGCCGGAAGTCCAAAATCAAGGTGTCCTCTGGGTTGGTTTTATTCTGAGGCCTCTCTCCTTGGCTTGTAGACAGCCGTCTTCTCCCTGTGTCTTCACCTGGCCTTTCCTCCCTGCGTGTCTGTATACTAGTCTCTACTTTTTATAAGGATACCAGTCAAATTAAAATGACCTCATTTTAACTTAATTACCTCTTTAAAAGCTCTCAGCGCTGTTCCTTACTGGCTGTGTGGCCTAGGGCAAGTTACTTAACCTCTCTTCATCTGTTTCCTCATTTGTAAAACAGAGATAATAATGATGATAATAATAATTATGATAATACCTACTTCAAAGGTCTATTACCAGAAGAAGAGTTACTATATATAAAGTACTTCGGATAGTACCTGGAACAGAGTAAGTGCTGTATAAGTATTTGCTACTATAGTCATATTAATATTGCCATTGTTATTAATGAAAAGAGAATCATTTAGTTTGGTTCCACGCTGTCATAATTCCAATCAATCCCCTCAGTGCACCGCCCTGCGTGGGGCTTCACGGGGCCCTCTGACTTGTCCTGCCTCTCAACCAGTGGCTGCCCACATCTAGGTCACATGTCACTGGTGTCCAGGCCGCAGACTCCCTGGGCCACAGAACCCACTGAATTCCTTCTCACCCGTGTGTGTCCTGTAGGGTTGGAGGCAAAAACAAGGGTCGTAACCATCCTCTCCAAAAAACAGTGCAGTGAGGAGCTTGGAAAGGAAGCCTTTGTGCTTTTCAATATTAAAGCACAAGCAGGGGAAGGACAGGCGTGGAGAGGAAGGTGAGAGGGGAGGTAAGGGAGGAGGGAGGTAGGGAACCTGGGAAGGGGGTGGGGGTTGGAAAGAAGATGGGGGTAGGGAAGAAAGAGCCCAGGGAGGAGAAGAGTGAAGGGGGGAAGGGAGAATCCACAGAAGCCAGTTAATGAAAGCTCCAGGTCAGATCTGGGAGCTTTTCCAGTGACTCCCCCACATAAAAACAACCCATGGCTGCCAGCTCCCCAGCACCAGCTGTTTCCACTTCCGTAACACATGTCCAGTCACGTAAATTGTTTACTAACTTCACATCCAGAATTTTTTAAATAGAGGAAAACCTGGGGCTCATCTACACCAACCAGAAGAGCAGAGATAAGAGGGGAAAAAAATTCAACAACAAACAAAACGAAAAAGCAGAATGATACAAGAGAAACAAAACACATTTCCCTTCACTTTTATGGCTTCCTGAATTAGCAAGGAAACCTGTCTCAGATCTCCAGGTTAACACCAGGTTGCACCAGGTTAACTAAGCACACGTCTGACTTCTAGAGTGAACTGGATAACCAAGAATTGGGGAAGAGCTAGTGTACAGCAAGCCATGGCAAGAGCATGAAAAATACCATATTTGAAAGCCTAGCTCACAGGGAATGGACACTTCAATTTACGTCATATAGTGTTAAGAGAACAGGGTCCCAAGCCAGATTTCCAGGTTGAGTCCCAGGTCTGCTGCTTAGGAGCTGTGTGACCTGGAGTGAGTTACTTAACCTCTCTGTGCCTCATCTATCAAATGGGGATAATAATAGTATCTACCTCAGGGGTTGCTGTGGGTAAAATGAATTAATATAAGGCACTTAGAATAGTGTCTGGCATTTACTAGCCACTGTAAGTGTTCACTTTTTAAATTACATATACTCATAAATTATTACCTAATTTTAAAAGCATGAATTTATTACAGCTCTTTGATATTTGTAACACAGATTTATCATGGGATTCTGGTTTAATATGATGCCAGACCTCACATTCCTGCAGTATCTTTTGTCAACTTCCATGAAACGAATATTGCTTCCCCCTCACACCACCAAAATAAAACAAATAATACAAAATAATACAAATAATACAAAAGGTTCCCCTTTTTTACTTCCATGTACAAGTAAAATTGCAAATTTTTTGGATAGTAAATGTAAGAAAAGGCTACAGGCCCAAAGCAGATAAAATTTCTGTAAACATCATCAACACTGATGAATTGAGAAGTACCTTCTTCGTACTTCCATCCTGGGGCTGTGGCCAGGATAAGGGGAGTGGATTGGAGGAAGCAAATAAAAAATGTTTACTATATATATGCACTAACTGTAAAATAAAAAAATTGAACTTTCTAAAAATCATGGTGCAACCAGGCTAGATTAATATTTAGATGGAATTAATGTTTGGATGTGGACGAATTTTACTATTGAAGTAAAGATACCGTTGGGGGTAAGATTGGCCAATATAATCATCTCCTGTTTTCCTCGGTGTAGCTTCTGTGTGGCCAAGTAAGGTGGAGTGAATATACCGGGCAGAGTACCCTTAACGGAGCAGATTTCGTCAACCATCGTTACTGCTGAAATGCCGTGTCTTTGATAAATATTTAGTGCTTTGACTGTTTAAGTATTGAAAGAATGTGGCTAGAAATGTATTTTCTGTCCATTTTGGGAAAAGAAATATTCTTTTAGGCTTTTAGACCAACTGACATAATGTAGCTCAACATTTAACTTTTGTTTGATTTTTAAGTTCTTATATTTTTCCCCCACCTGCATTTTTAGAAGAGTATGTATCCTGCTAGGGGCTTCAAGTCTGACCTTTATATACAATGTTACTGCCCATTTTTATGAGTTCAATGTTTCTTTGTGTACAAATCTGTGTTGCAATTATAAGTGAGAATGGCTTGGATCCACTGGCGACCAAGGTCACTGTCCTGGGTGGGAAGGGACAATTTTCCCTTAAAGACACTGCTCATAAAAAAAAAAAAAAAAAAAAAAAAAAAAAAAAAAATCAACCTATCAAGACAGGTACTTTTAGAAGGTGAACCAGTGTGCTGGGGGTCCTGGGGGTCCACTGTCACCCAATCACAAAGGGAAGAGAGCTGCCAGCCCACTGGTTACCGATTCGCATAGCAACAGGGACTCCCACATTCATTCATTTTAACCAGTATTCCTGAAAGGCTGGCTGTGTGCCAGGTACTGCTCTGGGCAGTGAGAGCAGAGGAATGAGCACAACATAGACAGACAGCCCCTACCCTTATGGCGCATGGATGCTTATCAGGGAATCAGAACATAAACACACAAGGGGGCAAATATAAACTACTTTGTAAGAGGCGGTAAGGTGCTAGGACGATAAATAAAGCAGGTAGGGAGCTGGAGAGTAAGGACAAGTAAGATATGTCGGATCACGCCAGTCCTCTGCTCAACCTCCACCCTCCAACCCCAGGGCTCTGTACATTACCGTGGGGAAAAATACTTGAAAAATTCTACAAAGTTCTACGTGACCTGGCCCTTCTCCTACAACCTCTCTGACCTCACCTCCTGCTTCTCTTTCCTTCTCTCACCTCACCAGCTACACTGGCCAAAATGCTGCTGAGAGAAACTGCCAGACGAGGGTATCACTATTGCCAGGCATATTACAGCCTCAGGGGCCAGCAGATTCCTCGGCTTTGGCCTTCTTTCCTAGACATCTGCTTCACTACTTCCTTCGCCTCCCTCAAGTCTTTGCCCAAATCTCACCTTCTCCATGAGTTCTAGCCTGACCACCTGATTTGACACGGAACCCTTCCTCCTCGCCCAAATCTCACAGCCCCAATGTCTCCTACTCTGCTTTTTCTTTTTTCCATAACTACCGTGGTCCAGTGTATCCCATAATAAACTTATTATATATATCAGCATGTTTTGCTTCCAAGGGCCTGCACCTGAAACCCTCCCCAGCCTGCCCTCCTCAGGTGTGGGAGCACCCATGCCTGAACCGAAATACATCTGGCAACTTGCAGCCCTCTGGGCAGTGGCTAATAAGTGCAGGGCTGTGAGTCCAGCTCCTGGGCCTTCAGGCAGGACAAATCCAAGATGTAAGGGACACTCCAGACTTTTGTAGTATCAGACTACTGCAATGCTCCAAGGGATTTCTTCTGAAATCGCCCCCCACCCCACTCTCCTCCTCCCTGTTCTGCTTTCCCCACTCCACGACTGGTTTCTCCTGGGAGCATTTTCACAAATTGCTTCAACCAAACCTTCATATCAGGATCTGCTTCTGAGCAACCCATGCAGAAGGAAGGAGCTGGTCTCAGGGAGCAGGAAAGTGTCCCATGAATGGGAGGGACGGCAGGATGTCTGGTTGGATGGGTAAGTTTGGGAATGCAAAGATAAGGATACCTTCTGGGAGGTTCTATTATCAGTCAAATGAAAAACAGGATTTCCAGCTGGGAGGGGGAGGAATGCTGATTGCTGGGGAGAAAGGAGAAGGTGTGAAATAGTTGTCTGGGAGAGTTAGAATGAATGTTCCAAGAAAATATGGTGAGATTGGTAGGCAGTGTTGACTGATGGTAATGTGTGTTTGCCTCCAGCCACCTAAGTTACTCAGGTGCAGGCTAGAGGTAGAGAGCTGGATTTAACCAGGGTCGGGGTTATTTCCAGTTGAGTAAACTGAAAGGAGAAAGGATAGAGTGTTGAAGTGAGTCTGTTTTTGTTTTATTTTGTTTCTTCATTTGGCTTTTTTTTTTTTCTTTTAGATTCCATGTACAAGTAAAATCCTACCATATTTATCTTTCTCTGTCTTGTTTCATTTAGCATAATACCCTCTAGGTCAACTACACCTTAATAGAAAAACAAAAGTCAGTAATGGTTGCTTTGTCACAAGCTAACCAAAGGCTATAAATGACTCTTTAAAATAAAAATATGCCAGTTATTCTACAAAAGAAGAAGAAGAAGAAGAAGAAGAAGAAGAAGAAGAAGAAGAAGAAGAAGAAGAAGAAGAAGAAGAAGAAGAAGAAGAAGAAGAAGAATGTTGGGGTATAAGAAGGGGGATGATGATGATGAGGAGGCATGGAATATTTGGGGTAAAGAAAGTGAGGATATTTAAGGGGTGGCCTAGAAAAATGTGTCAAGACAATGGATTGTGGATTCTGACAAAGAATTGTGGGCATAGTAGCAATGGGCTGTGATGATAGGAAGGGGTGGGCTGCTGGTGGGGCTCCCGGAGCTGAGATTGTGGAGGTGGTGCCTTCACAGTAACGTCAGGGTCAAAGGTGAGACCAGGGGGTGGGTGGCTGATGTGGGATAGAGAGCAAGATGTTAGAGTTCTACTTACCTCAAGTTTAATAACTGAATATGTAGATAATCTCTTGTGTTTTGAGAACCTAACAAGGAAATGAGGAAGAAAGGATAGAACAACACTGAAAAGATTCCTCCAACTCATTGTCCTGTCTCTGAACCTGTACAGGCTGTATCCTGGAGGGCAGCCACCACCTCCCAGGCCCAAACAATGAACAACAGTGCTGCTTTCAGTTGACCCGAGAATTTCGCTCAGTTTTATGTAAATTCCTCAGAACCCTGAACTCTAATCTCCGTAGTTTCCTCCCAGGTTGGTTTTACTGGAAGGAACTGTGAGGCTGGGCCTTGATCTCAACCCTAACAGCCTTTGAGCAATTCCTCTGCAGACCCTTTTGAATGCGGGCCCTATGTCTACACTCTCCCCTCATTTCCACAATAGTTCACTTTTCTAGAAGGAGACTTCTCTTCCTCCCCCACAACCAAGCTGGCACTGCCAGGGCTCATTCAGTTTACCTGGTGGAACTCTCTTGTCCCCCCAGTGCTATGACCAGTTCTTCAGAACTGTGTGACACCAAGAAGGATTTGGTATCTCTTTCCTCAGAATCTCTAAGGCGAGCTTCACTTCCTCCAACACACACACACACACATGCACATATACACATATACACACAAACACACACAAGTGTACACACAGACACGCATGCACACACAGCCTTGCAGGTATCTAGCACAATCCAAGGAATCAATTTCCAAGCAGAAACACTGAGCAGGACGGCTAATAGGTCCAGCACAGGTTTAGACGTCAGGAGAACTAGACGCTCACCCTGGCTCTCTCCTGACTCTCCAGGTGAGGTGGAAGCTATACCACGAAGGGCCATCACGTGACTGCATCAGCCAACCTCAAGAGGCGTCTGGTGTCACGGGGGCTTCTCTGCAGATACTCTCCCTGTTCTCCCACCAGGTATCGGTCGGGGATTAGTGGGATACTAACTGTAAAGATCTTTTCCTTCTTTGGAGCATACACCTCTCTAATAGGGTTCTAACTAAAAATGTATGTCCAAGTGGCTAAAGTTTTTGAGAACCTAGTGAGTATCGCAAATTCTTCTGTAAAAGCAACCATTTGGGGGCAATGGAGTTATTTGACATGGATCACAAAAGTCTTGAAAGACCTTCTGAGATTAACTTTGCCTCATGCCTCCAAACGGAGCAGGTGACACCACCATGAACTAAGTTTTTTCTCCCAGCAGCATCACTGTAGCCCAACGTAAGTTGGAAGATGGGGAAACTCCACTTTTCTCTTAAATGAAAAAGGACTTGCCTCAATCCCATCTTGTCAAAATATACAGTATGTATGATTCTTTACTCACCATTCCCTGGCATGGACTCATCTCTTTGCCCATATCATTGGTCAGTATTGTATCAACTGAAAGTATTTTCTGATATTTGTCCAGGTATCTGCATAGCCAACTGTCCATTATCCATGGTACAGGTTCACCGTGCTCTGCACATACCTCTCTATCCCCTCAGCCTGCCTGAACCTCCTTTCAGTCCTCACAGTGTCATGTGTTGGATGTCTACCCTGTTTCCCCCAAAATAAGACCTAGCCAGACAATCAGGTCTAATGAGTCCTTTGGAGCAAAAATTAATATAAGACCCAGTATCATTATATTACATTACATTATATTATATTATATTATATTATATTATATTATATTATATTATATTATACCCGGTCTTATAGTAAAACAAGACTGGGTTTTATATTAATTTTTGCTCCAAAAGACGCCTTAGAGCTAATTGTCGGGCTAGGTCTTATTTTCGGGGAAACACGGTACTTGTCCATGCCTCCCCAGAGGGCCAGCCACGCCCAGAAAGAGGGTGATATAAATGGCTGGATGGAAAGAGAAGGAAGAGTGTGGGCCAGTTACCTACCACCTTGGACTAATTTCATTATTTCTCCTTCCTCATGGCAGATCATTAAAATATGAACGCATGTTCCCAGCATGTTGCCTCCCATCTTGCTGACAGGACCTGGACTAAACATGATGCCCAATTCATCTCTTCCCCCAACCTTGAGAGTACATGATCTGTGTTATGTTTTATGATAACGTCCACGTAAAGCCACACACAGTCATCTGACTATCAGTAAAAGGTTCATTTCAAGTTGTGTTGAGTAAAGGCCAGTTGACTCATTTATACACTACAGTTCCCTCATTTCCCTTTGAGCAGTTGTCCAGTGTGCTTGACACAGAGCAAGTGGACTGGGCTGTCACTGTGGATTTGGCAGCCTGAATTGCTCCAAAGAATCGTGATTTTCTTACGCTTGAACTATTGACCCTGGTCCTGGGGCCTGGAGAGCAGGACAGGAAGGAAGGTGAACTCCCGCTGATTCAGGGGCCCTCTCAGCCAGCCTTTTCCACCCTGTCAGCAGGATTCATCTCACTTTCCTCCCCTCCCTTTTCCTCCCCACCGTAAGTCCTGTCCCTGGAAGCACTTTTCAATTGCCAGGAATCATGACCCTTGGGAAACAATCCAAAAAGCTGGGTGGCTACTTTATTTTCCATAGCCCCCATGGTAACGTGTGAGCTGGTTTTAGTAGTAGGTCAGAGGTGTGGACACAGCATGGCCAGAAGAAGGAACATGGGGCCAAAAACAGAGGCCTTGAGAGACTCCAGTGCCAAGCAAGTGTGTGACCCAGGGGCCAGCCTTAAGGGTCTGTTTGAGTGAAAAACCAAGAAATGTTCTATAGGGTTTCAGCATTTTCTCTATCGCCATTACTTGGAGTGATGCTTCGCGATCTTGAAGCTGCTGGTCCGAGGACCACACTCGCAGAAGGAAGACAACCAGGCCCCCATGAGAACATCTTTTCCAGGAGATGGTAACGACACAAGGAGGAAAGCCCTGGAAGGCAACATGCCTGCCCATTGAGGATCATAAGAAACTCCCTGAAAACCAAGATCGGGTCCTGAGCTGGAGAAACATCTCTTTTCTTTTTGATTTCAAAATGATACTCATGTTCCCTTACGCAAGGAATATTTCAAACGCCTTGATTGGAAAAACAGGCTCCACAGGCGAAATGGTGCATATTGCTATTGTCTAGTCTCCACAGCCACACAAGAACCCGCTGTTCCACTTCATTAGCTCTCTGATGACAGGGGCAGCTCAGCTTGCTGTCAAGCGATGAGGACCTCCATTGTGTGAGCAAACATCCCTCATTCACATTTGACAAGGCCTTCCTAAAGTAATAAAGGTGATGAAACTAACGTCTCTCTTCATCTTAGCCCCTCAACTGCTTCGGAACCACTCACCCTCTAAACGCAGCCCTATGGGTGCAGAAGCTGTTTGCAGATACCCTGTGCTGCAGTCCTGGTTCATTCAAAGATGACCCCCATAGACGGCCCACAAAGAGCCCTGTGTGCCAGCACACGTGGCTGTCACTGATAAAGTCCGCAAGTGGTGAGCAGTTCTGTTCACACTTCATATCCGTGAGCCTAGCCTGTGATTTGTGTGGGTGGCACCTGTTTGCTTGGCCTACCCTCCTCTGAGATAGAGCCTCTTCAACCTGAGCAGGTTGAAACCTTTCTTGCGCCCTCTTAAAGCAACAGATCACTGCTGTATGTCCCGCTGGCATATCTATTCTGCTCACTAAAATACTCCCTGGAACTAACCAGTAAGATCACCCACATAAATATTTTCTGCACCCCACTTTTAGGGGACAGAAGCCAGGCAATCTAAAGGAAACAAGCTGATATCATGACTTTTGAAAAAAAAGAAACAACGAAACATCTAGAATGTGTTCGGTCCAATACACATTTAACCCGGTTTGTTACACTTTTCTACATGAACACGGACTCAATAATCCTACCTGGTGTTTAGAACGGATGATTATTCTGAGGCCCCTCATCAAACATCAGAAAGAAAAAATTAGGCTCAATAGTTTACCCTACAGCAGGAAATCAAACCAAGTTTTTAGAAATAAATATCAACTCACAGAATGAATAACAAAGAAAGAGAGAGAGGGATTGATTGACTGGCATTCTTAGGGAAAAACCCATTTTCTGATGATTAGGGCCAAGACCTTATTCTCACAATCCTCAGCATCAGAGCCTGCTTTTCATTGTACTGGGTGCCCGCCATCTACCATCACTGCTCTTCCCAGCGGCCCAGAGACGTAGCTCTTAGTGTCCTTTCATCGACGAGAAGCCTGGAGATGGTCTGATGATCCAGCTGCCTTGGACTTACGGCCAGCAAGCAGGACAGACAGACAGACATACATCCTTTTATTGTGCTTTGCTTCATTGCGCCTCACAGATGTCACACATTTTACAAACTGAAGGCAAGACCCTCCACCAGCAAAAAGACTGTGTGACTCAATTTATTGCCGTACTTTATGAGGGTGGTCTGGAACGGAACCCACAATATCTTCGAGGTATCCCTGTATTTTCAACCACAGTATGTTTGACTCCAAAGTTCATGTTCTTGCCATCACATGACAAGCATCCAAAACAAAATGTTCACCAAATTCTTTTTTTCAGTGCCCATTCTTAACAATCAATTTAATTCAACAGTTGCTGAGCACCTATCATGTCTTGCTTGTGATAGGACTACAGAAGTAAAAAAAGTTATAGTCCCCGCCTTTAATTGAGCAAAAATACCTTCTTTAGGGAATCTTTCAGAACAAACACTTTCAGAAAAACACTTTTTAAATTAGGCTTGAGATGGTAACTTGACTCTTTGTTTCAATTTTTTTAACCAATGCACCAATTTATCTATTAAAATGACAACTCCCACAAAATTAAGCATCCTGTTATGTTTGTTCATGCATTTAAAGCCCAGACTAATGAAAAACTCATGTTTTCTCCTAAAGAAGGAGATAGAAGTGTCTTTTTTTGTCGTATCATGCAGATTAGTGAATATACTTTTTAGTGTCAATACAGAGTTTCATTAGTGTAGATTCTAATGAGGTATTGCCATATAGCAGACCATAAAAAAGAAGCAACGCTAAGCATTATTAGTCCAAGGTATTTTATGTTACAGGGGTGGATGTGGTTCCTAAAAATCATAATTTCATATGTGCAATGACAATTGCTGAACAGGTATTAGGTAACTAGAGCTAGTTATGTGAACAAAAGAAACTACTTCGTATTTCAGGTGGCACGGTAGGCAGCCACTGCAGCCCAGAAAAACTTCCCAGAAGAAATCAGTGAGCTAAATGTGTATATTTATGAACACTTTTGGTGTTTTAGTCTCCTGTGGGAGACTACACAGATATACACAGGTCACTATTCGTAAGTACTCAGAAGGATGTTTCTACAATATGCTTCTGTAGGTGAATAAAGCTAGTCATTGTTGAGCCTTTCTTCACCAAAAAATAATCAGACCGATTGAATAGGCCAATTTGGAAAAAAGCCTAGTAAAATCCATTGCAGGGTTAGTATTTGCTTTGGAAAATTTCTCTGTCCTTAGAGGTACACTGATGAAGTATTTTCTTTCTTAAGTGATATTTGTCAAGCTACTTGAAATCTGTTTTGGAACAGAATTGGGAATTCAAAAAAAACTCATGTAATAATTAAATGTATTAAAATGTAATTCAATAATTTCTATGTTCTCTAGTATCCAAAGTATTTAATCTATTAAAAACTTATGGATAGTAACCATTTCTTAAGCGAATGCCTAATCTGTTATGAATTCATCCAAAGAAATAGTAATTTTTGTAGTCATAGAAGTGCTTTCAATGGCACTTAATTAGGCTGTGTTTAATGAAAAACTCTGAGTACAGCAGGGAGTATATAAATAAATGAAGACCTGATTTAGCAACCAGTGAGTTGATTGGCTACAGAAAAATTGGGCACTGATTGCTGCAAATCCTCAGCATGGGCTGTTTAATAGCAGCATAAAGTTAGGAAGGCCTTTGCATCAATGTATGGAAGGTTGAGAGTAGATTTTATTTATTTTTCAAATACTTCAATAGTTTACTATGTGCCTGCACTGTTCTAAGTGCTTTATAGTTATTAATGCAATTAGTCTTCATAGCATTCTAATTATCTAATTTAGAGATGAGGAAACTGAGTCAGAGAGAGGCTAAGTTGCCCAAGGTCACATGCAGCTAGCCGTAGAGTCAGTTTTCAAACACAGGCAGCTGGGTTCCAGAGTCAACACCCTTCACCACTGTGCTAGGCAGCCAGCTGGGTTTTTGTGAACACTTTTCAAAACTGGTTGGGTTTCTAGGCAGCTGACCTACTATATTTGGCATCACCTGCCCACCTGACTCTTTCAAAAAGTTCACATCTGTGAATGAAGAATTGTTTCTAGAAGGAGGTTACTGCAATGGAAATGTACTAACTGGGAGAGAAAATTCCAAGGCCATTAGTACTCAGTGACATTGAGCAGGGAGTTACTGTCTTCTAAGCTATGAGTCATCAGAGAGAGGTCAGGGCATTAAGAAATGAAACGCAAGATAACTTTGAAGGTAATGAGCTCACATCAGGTCCTGCTGGCAGGAAGGGGTTCAGGTGGGGAATCCTGAGAACACTGATAAGAACTTTGTAAAATTATGCCTATGGAAAATTCATGGAAGCTTTATTTTTAACAGTCAGAAAAATGGAAACACTCAAATACCCATTAATAGGGGACTGATTAATTTACATACATATAATGAGCTAATCCTCATGAAAAGATGAGGTTCTTCACATTAGGTAGGGTATGATGCCATTTTGTAAATATTTACATAAGTTAGTGCTGTATATGTATGCAAAAATCTCAGCAGAACACACTTAAACTGAAATCAGTGGTTATCTTTGAAGGATGAGGTTACTGGAAATTACATGTTTTATGCTTTATATTGCAGAATTACTTGCATTTTTATAATGAATGCGTTAGTTTGTAAGAATGAAAAATGATAAACAAATGAGTTTGGTCTTTTTTTTCTAGAGAAGGTAAACACGTGTGTTAAGGGGGGAAATGGGGAAATTGGCAACATCATTAAAGGGCTGTGTTTTGGACATTCAGAAATTGCTCTCTCTGCCACGCTTCCTTAAACCCTTGGAAATTGCTTTTATTAGGCTGCACTTTGATTCATTGACCTTTTGAGGAACCTAAGAAACAGGCGCACAAAATTTGTCACTGTATCTATTGAAGGAGATATTGTTGAGGATGTGCCCATCACATCCTGGTTCCTCCCATCTGAGAATTCACAGGAGACATCTTTCTCGGGCGTTGTTATCATGAAAAGCTCCTTTCCTGAACAGCTGGGCACCTTACGTTAAGGAAGCTGTGATTCTTGTGAGTAATCGTGCATATCTCTTTGCTTTGGCTACTGGGAAGCTGAGAGGCAAAATTCTCGCCTGTCCAGCAGCTGTACAGAACGAGCAGGGATTTGGGAATGCTATTCTGACAGCTAACTTTGCTGTGATTCCTTCCTCTCTTTTATTCTTCTGTATTTTATATACCTTTGGATGTTGCCTCACGTAAATATATTTCTAAAGTAAGTCATTGTTGAATACCCACTTAATAGCAAGCGTGCTACCTTTCCATACTTTTGCAAAGACCGTTGTCCTGAGAGGAGCCTAGTGTTCCATGCAGGTGTCCTAAGGACCACCTCTGCTTTTATCTGTTCTACAGAGTGGGGTTACAAGTGGAACTTTAGGTTAATAAAAGGATTCAGCTTCTTTAAAAATAGGTTGAGGCCAGCCCAGTGGCTCAGGCGGTTGGAGTTCTGTGCTCCTAATGCGGAAGGCTGCTGGTTTGATTCCCACATGGGCCAGTGGGCTCTCAACCACGAAGTTGTCAGTTCGACTCCCACAAGGGATGGTGGGCTGCGCCCCCTGCAACTAGCAGCGGCAACTGGACCTGGAGCTGAGCTGTGCCCTCCACAACTAAGATTGGAAGGACAACAACTTGACTTGGAAAAAGCCCTGGGAGTACACACTGTTCCCCAATAAAGTCCTGTTCCCCTTCCTGAATAAAATCTTCAAAAAAAAAAAAAAAAATAGGTTGAAAAATCTCTAAAATAGAAGCACAGTTAGATGCATTTTAATGTATGAACTGTGCTTTAATGAAGCACAGTTAGATGCATTTTAATAGCATATTGCACATATTTAGTGTTACCTACAATGTTTTTCCGATATATTCACCTGCCATTATTTATATGATTTATTGATTATTTTAACCTTGACCACATGTGTCCCTTCGGCCAACACCATCTTTTGTCTCTCATCAAAGCCCGACTTCTCAAGAGCTATCCTCACTCACTGTCACATTTGCTCACTTCCTATTCACCACTCAATCCACTTCACCTGGCCATTTGTTTCCCTCATAATCCTATTAAAACCACAATAACCTCCAGGTCACTGAGTGCAATGTACATTTTTTAGGCCCTTGACTTCTTAGCAGCCTTCAACCAGCGGGCTGCACGATGCCATAACTTTCCTGATTGTTTTCCGCAGACTCTGGCAGAGCCCCTTTCTTTGTGAGCTTATCCCCCTCTCACTAGCCATTAACTAGGTCCTCTCTTCTCACCTTGCCAATGTCCCCTGCATGGTTCCATGCTTCCCTATGTTTTCAATTATAATGCCCCAGGGTCTCCCTAATTTGTATATCCAGCCCAAACTCCTCTTCTAACTCCAGACCTATGGGTCTGACTACTTATTCAAGATCTCCATTAGGGTGATTTCAAACCTGACACGACCAAAACTGCATTAAAGATGACCTCATGATCTTCCGCACCAGACTGTTTCTCTTTTTGGCTCTCTTACCTGACTGACAAACACTCTCTTCTCCTGCCTGACTCACAGACCCTCTCTTCCATCTAATTCTATAACACGAAAGCCTAGGGCCTCCCTGTCTCTCAACCCCCAATTCCTATCCACCGATATGTACCTCACAAATCTCTCTCACCTCTTTGTCTCCATAGCCATCACTTCAATCAAGCCACCATTTCCTCTCACTGGAGTTATGTCAATGGTCTCATAACTGGTATTCCTTAATTACTCTTTCCTGTCTTCACGCTGCAAAGTCAAAAATCTGATCATACCCATCCACTAATATCCCCTTTTTGGCTTGAAACAAGGCTTCCCATTGTTCTTAAAGCAAAATCTTTCACATGACCTAAATCTCTCACATGGCTTCATCTTTACTTTATTCTCTCCTGCAATTATTTTGTCCCAGTCTCTTGAGCCTTCTTTGAACGTGCCACTGGGCCTTTACATATGCTATTACTTCTGCTGGAATGTTGACTTGCCCAACTATGCCTTCCCTATTAATCTTTACTCTTATTCAGGTTTCAACCCAAACATCATTTTCTTAGGAAAACATTCCCTATTCCCTTGAGGTCTCTCATGCCATGATTTAAATATCATTCATAACACTTACCACACTTTGTAATCACACATTTACTTGTGAGATTATTTGTTAATGCTTGTATCCAGACTAGATCACAAGCTCCAAATTGTAGGGAAAACATCAGTTACTGTTCCTTATTATATCTCCAGCAACTAGAATAGTATTTGACCTCTGTATGTGACTGGAAAATATTTCTTGAATGATGAATGAAATAAACCTTGCTTGTTACATACCTATTATGTACTAATCTATGTTTCACTGGACTCTAAATCAGATGGAATTTTTTATTAGATTCTAGATCCAATGTTATTTTGGCATGTAATGGGTTATTAGTAGATTTGAAGAGGAGATACAAGATATCGTCAAATTTTTGAAATTTTTGACCAAAATACTGGGATGATTCTTTAGGAGGATAACAATTTTACTTAAAAATTTGAAAAAAACCAAGTCCCTATTCAAATGTCACAGATCATTAGAAAACAAATCAATAGCTCTATATGAATTATTAGGAATTTTCTATTATTTAAAGTCACTTAATGATTTAGTAGGAGTAATAATATAATTCCAGGTGGTACAATCATTAAACAAGCAAAATCTTTTACTATTAAGTTGTTACCCTTCAAAACATAATGGTTGACCTTGAAAAGTAGAAGATCCAAAAAATGAGCAGATATTCAGATAAGCAATTACTAGTAGTTTTCATGTCTTTCAATGTCCATGCCCTCCTTGTTACACAGGGAGGTTGAAGTGATAAAGCAAATTTTTGAAGATCAACATTACAGGGTTATTTTCTCTTTGTGAGTGACGTTATTGGCTACCCATGACTTCTATTCTTAACTCTCCTTATTATAGATTACAATTCACTTTTCTCCTGTAAATCGGGCATGCGATCTCATTTTTATTACTGCACACTACTGACATTAGAACGGGTGAAGCAGTAAAAGAAATAGAAAAAGATGGTTTATTCTTTACAAAGGGTCTAATGTGGTTTTGCTGCTGCTTCTTCCATTCATCTCAAGTTTTTCTCAAGACTTTGACAGATGGTGATGCTATACATACAATAGAGTATGCGTTGCTTTGTATGATTTATTAGATGATTTACTTTTCATTTATTTGAGAAAGTGCTATAAGTGGAAAGGGAGGACAGAAACCACATAAAAGCCTGGGAGCTGCCAGCCACTGAAACATAAAACTGGTTCAGAAAGAACTCTATGTAATAGAAAAAAAAAAAGCATGTCCCATAAATTGATAAATTGAATTTCATCAAAATTAAAAGGTTATGATCTTTAAAAACACACTGTTTAAAAAATGAAAATACAAGCCACAGATGAGGAAAAATATTTGCAAACTCACAGATCTGATAAAGAACCCATATCCAGAATTATAAAAAAATCTCAAAACTCCATATTAAGCAAACATCCCAATTAAAAAATTAGCAGAATCTTTGAGCAGACACTTCATCAAAGAAGATGTATAGATGGCAAATAAATATATGAAAACATGCTCAACATCATTAGTCTTTAAGAAAATGCAAATTTAAACTATAGTAATATACTGCTGCATTAGAACGGCAAAAAAAACCAAACCAAACCAAACCAGAACTGACACTATTAGGTGCTGGTGAGTATATGGAGCAACTGGAACTTTTATATATAGTTGGTGCAAGATGGCACAGCCATGTAGCAGTTTATAGTAAATCTAAACACACATTCCATACAACTCAGGAATCCCACATAGTTATCCAAGTGAAATGAAAACAGGTTCACACAAAAACCTTTATGTGATTGTCTATGGCAATTTGATTTGTAATTGCCCCAAACTGGAAACAATCCAGACATCCATGAACTGCTGGATATATAATCAATCTGTGACACATGCATGTACTGGAATAGTACTCAGCAATAAAAAAGAATAAAGGTCTGATACATGCAGCAACACAGAAGTATCTCTTTGGTCCTCCACGCCAAAGAAGGATCAGAAACTCAAGTTCACCTAGATTGGCAAATGCTGTCAGAACAACAGCAACTTTGGTGCTTCTCCTCACCCCCTAGGTTTCAGCTTTTAATTAGATTTTAATAAGATCATTCCTTATTATCTTCTCAATGCTTTAATGGTTTTAAGAAAATATTTAAAATTTTTTATCCAGCATTTTTAGGTGTCAGTACAAAGATTGACCCAAATAACATGGTCCACCATCTTACCAGAAACAGAAGTTGAGTAATTATATTTAATAAGAGTCAAAGAAAAGACTTGCTAAGGGTGGGTTTCAGGAACCTGGATAGAGAGTCAGGAGACGTCTTTAGGGAAAAGGAATGTTTTCCCGGGGCTAATCATATTTCATCACAGAGGAGGGTGTTGACTCGCAGTGCTGGACTGTGACAAGTAACATTGCAGTGCCAGAGGGGTGTCCTTTGAAGAACAGCATCAGAATAATCTACCATGTGTAATGAGTCCAATCCTAGAGTTTCCTTTAATTTCCACCATTTCCACCAGCCTGTGTGGTCAGAACCATATGAACATGGGATTGTGATGCCCTGTATGTTGGTGGCCTCAGGCTGCCTATTCCAGCACCACCACCTGCCCTAGTTTCATCTTGTCACTTCAGACCCAGTTTCCCTTTCTTCCTCTCCAGCTTCTCTTCACTCATCACACTTGGTACTTACCACTCTTCTCCGGAAATGAATTACATGCTACTATGACTTTAATCCCTTTTACACGTAGTCTCTACATCTTATCAAAATGAAAAACTGAGCCCCTTCTGCAGGAAACACACTATTAAAACCAGTAACTTCTTTTTTCCTTTTAACATCACTCACTAAGGAAAAACCAGCTTTGGGGCATATAAAGATAAACAATTAGAATCATATTGTGTTGGAACTTAAATAACTATTTCTTAGTATCTAAGGTGGGCATATGCCATAAAGATGTGTAATGATATCATAAAACACTAAGCCTCGAAGTAGATGGTTCCAGGTTAGGTTACTGTTTCAGCAGTGTCCGGCCGGCCCCAGGCTTTCTCTCTACTCTGCTTTCCAGAAGCCTTTGTGCTGGGGCGTGCCTGGCTTCACACATCACGTGTAAGGCAGCAGGAAGGGAAGGGGACTCTCTTCTCACAGTGCTTTCCTTTTCTTAGGAAGAAAACTTCCTCACTGAGCACACGGACCAGAACAAGCTGTACTAATGTCCAAGGGCTGCCATAACAAAGTCCCCAAACTGAGTGGCCTACATCATAGAAAGGTACCATCTCATAGTTCTGGAGGCTCACAGTCTGAAATCAAGGTGTCAGCGGGGTTGGGTCATTCTAAGGGCAGGGAGGGACAATCTGTTCCAGGCCTCTGTCTTTGACTAGTCCATGGCTGTCTTCTATGTCTCTTCTTATTGTCTTCCTTCTATGCATGTCTGTCTCCATGTCCAGACTTCCCCTTTTTATGAGGACACTGCTCATACTGGATTAGAGCCCACCCTCAAGACCTCGTTTTAACTTGATTACCACCGCAAAGAGCTTATCACCAATAAGGTCACTTTCTGAGGTATGGGAGGGTTAAGACTCCAACATATCTTTCTTATGGGGAAATAATTCAACACATGCCCACCCCTAAACCCAATACCCCAAAAGGAGAATTACTGTGTTTGCTTCAGAGAAATCAGATCCATACTCTTGGGCTGAGGGCAAGGCCTTCCCTGAGCAAGTGGTCACCAGAACAAAACTAGTTTTCTGTATACGAGGGGGAGGGGCATGGTTATTGGGTGGGCAACCATCAGGTCTGCCATGGGTGCCCATTCGGTTTACTTACAAGGAAACTGGGGCCCAGAGGGGGAAGTGGCACACTTCAAGTCACACAGCCAGTTATGACAACCCAGTCCGTGCTCTTTCTCTGATACCATGCTGAAATATGCTGTATTAGTATATGAATTACCAGAGCTTTCTGTCCTAGAAATAGGAACTCTCTTCTTTTTCCTTCTCTTCTAAGGCTTCCCTACTTAGGGTGGATTGTGGAGGAAAGCTCCTCGTTCGCTTTAGTAATCTTTTTTCCCCTGCCCCATCCCTAAAGCCATATCTCACTTTCCTTTTTGCTTCTTTTCACTCCAGTGAACTTTGAGATGCTAATTTGATATAATTCCAAGTTTTGAGATACACTCAGAAGCAAGACAAACCAAGATAACCTAGAGTTTCTACCTGATGCATGAAGTAAAGAGAAAAATGGCCATTGCCTTGATGTCTCATGCCTAAAATGAGGTAATGCACAAGAGAGTAAGAGGGGGAAAGTATTGACCAGACTGCAGCATCCTGTGGCCGAGACATCCTGTGGTGGGAATCTCTAAAATAGAATCGTACAATAGTGCTTTGAGAGCTGTTCTCAAAAACGAAAGCTTCACAACTCAGCTGGACCTTCCAATCAGCCCATGCTGCACTTGCCAAAGCTTTCTACTCATTTTCCTCCTCAACTGTCCTCCCTTTCAATGCTTCTCTTTAAGTTCAGAAAGCACATACTTGGGTATTTCCCCAGGCTCAATACGGATTCTCAGGAAAACCAAACAAAATGGAAGCAGAGGAATCATATGCAATGTATTTATCTTTGTGATTAAGTACAAATACTTCAATAATTCAGGAACTTAACAATATATTGAGTTGTTTCCTGTATGAGTGACGCTTTTTGAAGTAAATGATGATTTGGTCCTAGACTGTCCTCAAAATCCTGTTAAATCTATAATGTTTCTGAAGTATAAACAATGTGTGTGTGTGTATATATAAGTATGTGTGTGTGTGTGTGTGTGTGTGTATATATATATATATATATATATATATATATATATACTACGTATATAAGTATAAAAGGATGTCTACACACACGTACACACATATACTATATATGTAAGTATAAAAGTTTGCACACAGGTACACTCACAACTATGTATGTAAGTATGAATGTCTACACACACATACTATGCATATAAGTATAAAACAGAGGTTAGAGGTGCCACCTGTGTGCAGTGGCCCTGAGAAAACCTCGGCCTATGCTTTGTCCTTGGCTCTTCCTCATCACATCTGGTCCTGCTGGCCTTTCATTAGTCTCAGGGCAGCCCAAGTGAAAAAGCAGTTGACTTCTTTCCCTACATATTGTCAACAGAGTATGACTCGTGTGACACTAGCCCTTTCTGGAATCTCAGACATAAACCTGTAGTTCTCTAGCACATAATGAGAGTTTTATTTAGAGGCAAATAAATGATTTCATGCCTAAATGACTTCACACCATTCCTTCATTATTGGTTTCTCTGCTCCATTTTGCATTATGTCATCACTGACGCTTTAAACATTAAGACTTGCTTTGGTGTTATTTAAAAGGATTGGCCTCCAAAGGAAGGTGATATCAAGGATGTATGTCATTGAAGAATTTAAAAGCAAAAAGTGACTATCTGTCTTACATTGATGTTGTCCATTTTATTTCTTAAGCTTATTCAGAGATGATATAAACTGATCTTTCAACATATGACCTCTCCTCCTTCATGCGATTTTATGGGGAATGGAAAACTGATGCCATATAATCTCTGCTCTTTTTCCGAACATTCATCAGAAGTCATTTTTAAACCATGTGAAAAGAAACAGAACCAAGTGTTCAATTTTTAAATGTTTTGAATTGATATAGAAAAAGCTGGTATATGCTAGAATTCTACCTATAGCTTCTAATTTAAGCTGCTATTCAATATCAGAGTTTTACAGTCCAATTGTTGATGTGTATTCAGGGCTAAGAGTTCAGGCACAGAACTACCCACAGAAAGTTCTTAACTGTGGGGAGCCATGGTTGCAGTTAACTTTAAAGCCTTAACAGAATGGCTCAGTTTATACTTAACCTATTTCCTCCCCCTGAAGCAATTGTCTCTGCCTGCATCTGGAGAGAGCTTGCATGCTGCTCAGGAATGTGGTGGGAGTGGCCAGTTCCCAGAACAGAAGGTTGATGCCTATCAGAGCTATTGATAAGATAATTACATTTGGGAGTTTCAGTAAATTTTGTGTCTCCTGTGTTAAAGTTAAAGTTTTACTGTTAACTAGGTAATGCATTTTTGTACTTGCTAAACTGCACGTCCACAGAAGGTATAAATTCTGGGGACAAAATAAACTCAGCGTCTCCAGGAACACTGGGGTCCGCGATCGCCATCATCAAAGTGTGAGTGCCTTTTTTCATTCCCACTCCCCTTGTCAGGAACCGTTCGACTCGTGGCGGCAGGCCCGCTGCACTTAACCCTCTGAAAACCAACATTTTGGTAAGTGTATAACCAGATCAGTAAGTCCCCGAAGCCCTATGGTGGCTATTTAAGTTTTCTACTTCTTATCCATTCATTCAATGTATACAAGTTAAGTGTCTATGTTTCAGGATTTCCTAAAATTAGGAATGACTCTTTTCTCTGGGCTAGAATTTTTGCTTATTTTACTGGCAATGAAACAGAAATTTTAGGACATCTATATGCAAAAATCCATGAAAGGTTCACATCTCTTTTAATCACTTTCAAAAGTAATGGCTGTGCTCCTGGGGACACGGAGAAGGCTGGGGTACGGGTGAATATGAAGGAAGGAATCAACAGTTCTGGTTTTGCCATGTTGAGTTTGAGGTGTCTGTTAGACATACAAGAAGCAAAGTCAAGTCGGCAGTTATCCAAGGTCAAGGGAGACGTCAGGACTAGATGTATAAGTTTGGGAGCCAACAATGTATAATGACATTTAAAGCTACGGCAATGGCTGAATTACATTGATTACCTTGGGAAGCCTCAGGACTGAGTCCTGGAGAACTTGACAAAGACTGGGAAGGAAAGACCAGGGAGATAAAAGGAAAATAATGTAAGCACGGTAACCTGGAAGTCAAGTATTTAAGGAGAAGAAGTGATCAATCGGTTCAATGTTGCTAAGAGAGCAAGTAAATGTGAATTGAGACCTGTCCACCTACTTGGTTAGATAAAATGGTCCGCGACATTGTCAAGGGTGGTGTCCACAGAGAGGTGTAGGAGAAAACCTGACTAGAATAGGGTGAAAAGAGAAAGAGAGATAAAAAACTGGAAACATCAAGTAGGGACGATTTTTTTTCAAGAAGTTCTGCTATAAAGCCAGCAGAAGCTACCTCCTGAAGATGGTGTCTTTTACGGGGGAACAATCCTTCTAACCTGAGCAGCTGTTTTCTGAAACCAGCTTCCTCTTACTCTGTCTGTACTGCAGCACGGACTAAGGCACTCTGAAACCCCTCACTTTTTGGTGGGTCTTTTCCAGGTTGGGTCCAAACTAAACAATAAATCCCTCCCTAGGCAGAACTCTAAATGCTGTGGATCTCCCTAAATAAAGCTATTTGTCCATCACCCTTCCTGGCAGCAGGGTTTAACTTTGAACCACTTCATGCTGACTGTCACGGGGCCTAGGGTAAAATAGGGCTGAATTATTTTAAATTGTTGTTTATAAACAAACCAGATTTCATTTCAAGTGAAATGAAATACTTTCTTTTCTAGCTTCAGTTAGACATTTCAGTTTAATACAATGGCTAAACATAAAGTTAGCCTATAGATTTTATCTTCTAGAAGGGAAAATTCTGGTCCTGCATTATGCTTCAGGATAGGAAAGAGCTCCTAAAGCAGGGCAAAGCAGGGCAGGGTGGGGAGAGGAAAGCAGGGCAGGGTGGGGAGAGGGGAAGGGGAGGAGGGAACAGCCACCACCCTACCTCCCAGAGCTAGGGGTGGGGCCTCTAGGGGCGTGGCTAATGGCAAGGGGCAAAGCCAAAGACCCTGTGAATGCTTCCTGGTGAGTTAGGGGTTTTGAAAGTGCTCTCTCTCCTTTGGATAAGGCTGCCATCCCTACTGTGTTTCCCCAGAAATAAGACCTAGCTGGACCATCAGCTCTAATGCATCTTTTGGAGCAAAAATTAATATAAGACCTGGTCTTATATTATATTGCATTATATAAGCCCTGGTATTATATTGTATTGTATTATATTATATTATATTATATTATATTATATTATATTATATTATATTATATTATATTATATTATAATTAGACTGGGTCTTATATTATAGTAAAATAAGACCGGGTCTTACATTAATTTTTTTCCCAAAAGACGCATTAGAGCTGATTGTCCAGCTAGGTCTTATTTTTGGGGAAACATGGTAGTAAGATGAGCAGGTTTAGAGGGAGAAGGCTATTGGACACCTGGCGGTAACCACCACCAGAAGATCACCACAGGCTGTCTGTACCCGCCAAACCCACCTGCCCCACACTGTTCTTATGAACACAGGGAATTAAAGAAAAATAAATGGAAATGCTCTTCTCACTTCTGAGCATTTGGTCCTGTTAGAACAAACCTAAGCATCATTTAGGAATAAATTGAAAACTCAGCCAAAAAGAAAAAAAGGAATGAGTGCCCATTATGCAAAGGGGGCCAGAAGTATAGAATCGTAGAAGTCTAGAGCTGGAGAGCAGAGCACCCTCAGAAATCATCCAGCCAAGTCTCCCCACCCTCATTCTACAGTGAGAAACGGAGTCTGGAGCAAGAAGCTCTGAACCCACCCAGCGCAGCCCATGTGGGCTCTGCTCTCCTCAGAAGGTAGCGTGGGGGGGAGGGCCGGGGGACGGGGAGATGAGAAACCTGTCCAGTGGGATCTCATACCAAAATCCCATGACTTTCATCTTCCCTCTTTGAACATTTTTAAAATTGTGAAGTATATTATGTATTCCAAAGAACATATGTAATATATATGTACAATTCCCTCCTGCTTCTTTTTCTTCATTTTTACTGTGAAAAAAAATCCAGGCTGCACAGAATGAGCCTTTGCACTTCAGCGTTCTGAAAGTAGCATGACGTCATGCATATGTTAATCCTGACCCACTGAGGGAACCTGGGTAGAATATTAACCTCTTGGTTCACAATGGCTTATCTCCCCTGAGCAGCTCTGCAGGCAGGTCTTACTCGGGCAGGAACTAGGGCAGGGCTAGCCCCTCACCCCACCCCACCCTACACACCCCACCCCCGCCCCCAGCCCTACACAGCTTGCAGCTGGCTCAGCAACCAAGCCTCAGGGCAAGGCTGGAGTAGTACAGTTCTTGTCATTGTTATAGCTGCAGCCTTTTCCTGCAAGATGGTCCCCAAGGTCACAGCCGGCAGGAATTCCTGCTAACTTTGCACAGCTTAGTGCAAATATTTAAAGGCACCATGCACATATAAATTGGCTATTTGCTCATTGGAAAAAAATTTAGAACTCTGGATCCTGATTCTCAGTTCACATGGTAGAAGCCCTTTTATCCAAATATTGATTTAGGGATCAGGGCACCAACCGGCCATATAATCAAAAAATAATTCAAATGAGTGTGTTGTATAATCCTAATGGCATTACAGTAATTGCCCTTTCATTGATTTTTAACAGGCCCTATAATTCTCATTGGTAAAATGGAGTAGCTGTCCTAATGGGCTGGGTGCCCTATGCAGTTGCCTTACCCCTGGGCCTGGCACAGGGTCTCCCAATGGACCTTCCTGCCCCAATGCTCTTGACTCCCTGATATTTCTAGGCTCCATCTCTTCAACCCATTTGCACCTTTTCTACTGCCAAACTTTCCCTTAGAATCCACCTGCTGTCTCAGCCTTGATGAGCAAAACCTCCCTTTTCACCTTGGCCCATTTCCTGTCTGGTTCCAGCAGCCAAGCCAAAGTCACACCAGCCTTCACTGGCCTGGAGGAGGGATAGACAATGAATGCCTCACACTCTAGACTTTGGGAAGCTCCATTTTGTTGCCAGATATCCTCAATAAGCATGGCTCCCGGCTCACTGTTGGCCCATGGGCTGGTCCTACTTCTTCCTTCTGGTGTCCCCAGCAGTCACTGTGCCAGGGATGAGACCCTAGCCTTGTCCTATATGTTCTGAGCAGTAGAACAGGTCTTTTCAGTATTCAAGGTGTAAGTGCAACTGAAGGAACGGTGCCTGGAGATCAGAACCCATCAGAGCTGCTCGCGCCTGCTTCACCACAGGCAGCTTCCTTCTCTTCACCCCCAGGGAGGTGCACCATGGCCTGAGGCCTTCTTATCCTATCTCCCCCTAGTGGGCTTCTATAAGCCAGACTCATGTCCAAGTTTGTGAAAACGAGTTGGGGAGGGGAGCAGGGCCTGTGGTGGGAAGCCCTCCTTCGAGGACAGCGGGCACTGTCCTGGCCGCATTGTCATCAATCTGGATTATTCTCGATTCTTTACCCCCTTGGCCATGTAACCATGTGTTATGCAGTAAGTTTTCACTGAATATAGTTGATAGGTTCTTGGAAACTAGAACTTCAAGTGAAACAACTTATGACAAAACCACTTTTACCACAGGCTAATTGATATAAACAGAGTTAAGTTCCTACGGCATATGTCTGGTCACAAGGACATCACCAAACTTCTAAATAAAGACCCCAAACACTTCTAATATTAAACATTGAAATAAATGTGAGCTATAAATACGTTTAGGAAAGATGAAGAAGTGATTATCAGAGGGTAAGGGGGGTGGGAGATGAGGGTAAGGGGGTCCAACATATGGTGATGGAAGGAGAACTGACTCTGGGTGGTGAACACACAATGGGATTTATAGATGATGTATCACAGAATTGTACACCTGAAGTCTATGTAACTTTACTAACAATTGTCACCCCAATAAACTTTAATTATAAGAGAAAAAGAAAGATGAATAAAAATAACTAAGATCGTTATCTTCCTACCCGCTTCTTCTAGTTCAGGGTCTCAGGTGGCCGAAACCTCTCCGGCATCTCAGAATGAAGGTGGGACCCTACCCTGGACAGAACGCCCTTCCAGCCCAGGGCACAGCACACACACCCACACTCTGAATGGGACAATTAGGACATACCAGTTAACTTAACGTGCACATCTTTGTCATGTGGGGGGAAACCAGAGTACCTGGAGAAAACCCACACAGACATGGAAAGAACACAGAGTTCCCTCTGTGTTCTGGCCCCAGAGGGAATCAATTTGCTTTTTTCTCATCAACATTATTTCGTTCTGAATGACATGACATGATTGGAGGACCAGCTCTACTAGCGTGGGTGAATTGCACTTTCCTAGGGGCACACTTGGGGTGCAGCCATGTGAATTGCTCTGGCCAATGAAATGTTAGCCGGCACACGCTGAGCAGAGACCTACCTTAAATGTGCTCGTGGGGTCTGTCGTCTTGCCAGTGCCAGGTCTACCCTTTGTCTCCATCCTAAGTGCTGCTGCTGCCTGGCGCGGTACCACTCTACAAGTATTCAGTTACCTGGCCTATGGCCGGAAGCAGGTGTGAGAATGCAGAGGGGCTACTAACCTGGTTGCCCACCTAGCATCTCAGCCTCTTCCCTGCTTAGCTGCCCTGGGACCCTCGTGCTCCAGCCTCTATCACTTCTAAGAGCACATTTCCTTGGTACTTTCTATCTTTTGCGATGCCCCATCTGCAGGTTCCTCCCCCACGTCCAAGGCTTCCGCCTTTAGCCTGATCCCACATCCACGCTAGTTTTCAAAACTTGAAATATTTGCATCACCTACTGACCCATTGTCTTGTGGCTAAAAGTCACACTAATTGCTCCTCATACTGACTTGTCAAATAACTTCAATGAGAGAGTTTTTCAATAAAACACCTAAATAGACCAAACTTTTGAGTGTAATAGCAGACGGTAGTGAGTAGATTTCTATTAAAAGAGAAAGCAACAAAGGAAATGGAATTTCTAAATATTTAAGTGTATTTTCGAAGCCGTATATGTCAGGTTTTTATTTTGTTTTGTTTTGTTTTTTTTCCAAAGATAATACAATTCTAAAGTGTGTTAAATCCTGCCTGCCAACATGGGGACACTTGCAGGCACATCAAGCAGGCCTCGGTGACTCTTTCCCCAGGATGAGTGTCCCACTGACAAAAGTCCATTTGCATCAATTCGATATATACATATCGTAAGTGCATTCATAAAGAAAAATTATTTCAGGACAGTTTAATCCTGCTCTACGAGACAAATTCTGAGTGGGTGAATTAACTCTCTTTGAGTAAATTAGACACATTTTGAAAGCCGCCTTACACTTTCACGAGCATGTGACCTTCACAGTTGCCCAGGGCCTGCACTCCGAAGTGGTGGCTCCAGTTTAATGCTCTGCTCTCGAGTCTTGGAATTCTTAATAATTTTTTAACAGGGGGCCCTGTATTTTTCAGTTTGTACTGGACCCCACAAATCATGTGGTGGGTCCTGCTTTCAGGTCATTATAAGAGAGAGGTTCCATAAGAGAGAGGTTAGGACCGTTTATTCTCTGTCTAATCATTTGTTAATTCACATGTACTCTTGCCACCTACTGTGGTGACTGGAACACTCTCCCACAGTTAGACTGTGTCCTTAGAAACTATCAGTCACCATTTTAACTGTAGCGAGAAAGGTCATGGGAGTTGGTCTCATGTCACTGGCTTTCACGGCCGGTGGAAATATCATATTCCCTAGTTAATTCAAAACACACCCTACTTTATGTTTACTGCCTCAACCCTGCTTTTCTGCTGTCTGCCCTCCTCCCAGAAATAAACTGGTGAGAATTTCCTCCTTGGGCGTAAATGGCCAGTTCCCCTAACCTAAGTTTGCATTTGTGACAATGGTTTAAAAAGGAAATCCAAACAGTAAAGAAATACAGACATGGTAGGCAGTGCTGAGGTTCAAAAGATGGTTGTATTGAGATGCAGGATGTGGAAAGTTGGGACCGGAGACTGCCACCAGTGGGGTGGCTCCAAGTGAAATTGATGACCCTCTCTGAATAAACAGGGGGCATCCCACCTCCTCATGGAAGATTGCCCACTAAGGATGTGGGATTATATTCATGAATATTTAATTTGTACCTTTTAATGGGTTGGGGTTTTTTTTTTATCATCTTTCTTATTTAAAAATTATTCTGACTTCATTCCTCCCCAAAAAACGTAAATGAAGGCAAAATAGCGCTGAGAAAGCATTTCATATGGCTGCCTAACCATTTGCTTGTTTTACTGCCCGAGACTCAATGCTCCTCAGGTATACTTGAGGTTAAAAAGATTCCCCAAAGTGCTTTTCCCTCCCACAGTTCACCTCTTTACTGGAAGAACATCTGAATGATTAATTACCAAAGAGGAACCAAATTAGTCATGCATCTTTAGACTCCCTTCCTAAAAAGAAATTGAGTATAATTATCTAGAGCTTATCAAATGGATGATGGTTATACTAGTTCTCCCTTAATAGAATGGAAAGAGGTAGTTAACCTGTTTGCCAAACTAATAATTTGTGGGCAAAAACCACGTGCTGCATTGTATCACGAGGAGTGATACATTGTGAATTGAGAATAAGCACCTTTAGGATAAACTGCAAATAGTCATAAGTATTGAAGAAAAGATGATATTTAACCATCTAGGCCTAACTTTGTTTCTGTTGATCAATAGCAGCTGACATTTTCATGGTACTTTACTGACTCTAAAGTGCCTTTTGGTACATTATCATATCTTCAAGTCCCTTATCTAAGAAAATGCTAAAGAGTGACTTCCCCCTGGAGATACTCATTATGGACTTGAAAAATCAATAACGAAACTAACACCTTTATTTATATAAACTGAGTACCTGAAAGAGTAGTGATGGCTTGACACTGATGCCTGGGTGGTTACTTTTCCTCTGCAAAATTGCCTGACAAGCAGGGTTTCTTCCCTCCTTCTTGGCTCCTTTTCCGTGATTTCTATACTGTTCTTCCACTTGTGGGCCTCCAGCCCCTCAAGCTATCCAGTGGCCTATGGCCACCTCTCCCCAACTTGGCCTTCACATTTGGTTCTTATTAATGCATTTCCCTGCTGTCCAGAGCCTCCCATTATGCATGAAGCAATGTCCAAGCAAGGCCAATGGCCACTCTGATGATGTGACCCCGATCTCATTCCCCACCTATCCCTGCCTCACCCTTCTTGCTCTGATAACACTGTTCATAGTAGGTAGTTCTCTGTATACACTATGTTTTCTCATCTCATGTCTCTGCTTGGAGTGCCCTTTTTACCTGGACTGATGTTGGCACACTTTCGCTATCAATGGCAAGATGGTAAATATTTGAGGCTTTGCAGGACACACAGTCTCTGTGGCCACTACTCAACTCTCATAGTTGAGTAGCCACAGACAATATGCAAACAAATGAGCATGGCTGTGTTCCAATAAGACTTGACTTATAGACACAGAGAATTAGAATTTCATGTCACTTTCACATGTTGCAAACTATTATTCTTCTCTTGTTTTATTTTTCAATCATTGAAAAACATAAAAACTATTCTTAGCCCATAGGCTGTATAAAAACAGAGGCTGCCTGGATTTGGCCCATGGACATTGTTTCCCATTACTGACGTTGACCAGGATTAGCTCTTCACAGCCACATCAGACATTGCCTTCTTCTCCAAAAGTTGGGCCTGTTGGGCAAAAGGCCTTTCATCTGTACTCCCATGGCTCCAGTTCATATGCCTTTCAGCTTTCCACAGGATATTGAAATGACCTTCTTGCTTCTTTGTCTTAAGCATCTGGAGACTGGTTCAGGCTGCATCAAAGTTGGGGAGTGTCTTAGTCAGTTCAGGCTGCTATAGCAAAGTACTGTAGACTGCATGGTTTAAAGAACAGAAATGTATTTCTTATGGTCTGGAGGCTGGAAGTCTGAGGTTAGGGAGCCAGCATGGTCAGGTTCTGGTGAGAAGCCTTTTCCAGGTTGCACACTGTTGACTTCTCATGGCATCTTCATATAATGGACGGCAGAGCGGAGAAGCAAGCTCTTTCTGACTTTTGTAAGAGCACTAATCTCATTCATGAGGGCTCCATCCTCATGACCTCATCTAAACCCAATTACCTCCCAAAGGCCTCATGCCCTAATACCATCACATGGGGGTAGGGTTTCAACATACAAAGTTGGAAGGATACAAACATTCAGTCCATAACAGTGAGATTGGGGAAAGCAGCAGTTCAGCACCGATATAGCTCTAGCAGGGAGCAAAAGACACCCAAGGGCTCCCAGAGGTCCGAGACAACACAGGTTATCATGTAAACATAAGCAGCATGGCGGACCACAAGGCATCAGTGCAGGTGAGCTGAGCAAAAGTGGGCAGTGGCTGGAGTGGCGTCTGAAGTGAAGGGCAGGATAGAAGAAAGCATGGCAAGGATGGAGGTGGAGAAGAAGAGGGGAAAGGGTGTTTTTGGGTGGCTAGGGCTGCCATAGCAAAACACCACAGGCTGGGTGGTTTCAACAACAAACATTTATTCCCTTACAATTTTGGTGGCTGGAAATCTAAGACCAACGTGTCAGCAGGTTTGGTTCCCTTTGAGGCCTCTCTCTTTGGCTTGCAGATGGCCACCTTCTTGTGTCCTCACATGGTCTTTCCTCTGTGCATATGGCCCCTGGTGTCTTTTGTATACTTGAAATTTCTCTTCTTATGAGGACACCAGTCAGATTAGATTAGGACCCACTGTAATGCTTTAAAAGCTTTCTCTCCAAATACCATCATGTTCCGGAGGTACTGGTGGTTCAGGCTTATCATATGAATTTTGGAGAGACACAATTCAGCCCATAACAGAGGGTTACTAGACCAGTATTTATAGTACAAGCCTAACTTTGTCAATTAAGCAGCTTGGAAATGTACATGGCACAGGTTGAATGCAAAGACTATAGCCTCTCTGGGTTGGAGTCCCAGCTCGACCCCTTACAGTTGGGGTATCTGGGGAGGGTTACTTCATCCCTCTTTGCCTCGGTGCCTCATCAGTCAAATAGGGCTAATAATGGTTCCTACCATGGTATTGTTGTGAGAATGAAATGAGTCAATACGTGTGAATGAATTAGTATCTGCCATACAGCGAGTGCCATGCTATTGTCATCACTATTATTACCATCAAGAATCCACAGGCTGGTAGCACCTACGGGGCTACTTACCAAGTTGGTGGTTAATAAGCAGTTACTGAACTGCACCGAACTGACTTCAAGCTGAAACTTGAGTCTCTCACTGCCCAGCATGTACCATGCTCCAAAATGGATACTGCCCCTCCTCTTGGGGGTCTCAATTCCTGATAGGGAAGTACAGTTGACTTCAGGGGGCTTAAAAACCAACATGAATGAAACATACAGTTTCTACAATTGCACCAACCAGATTTTGAATACTGACTGTCATTTAAAATATGATCTGTCAATTTAAACTCTCTAAGAATTCATTTTTTCACCTGTAAATATGGCAATAATCTCCAGAATAAGGTTTCTGTGAAGATTTAAATGAATGATATTCTACTTAACTAAATGACCTCCTTCTCTTATTAAAAAAAGAACTCTAGTTAAGGTTATTTATATACTAATAAATGAACATTAAAAAAGCAGAGAGTGAATCTCTTTAAGTCAAATACATTGCTGACTAATGGGATGAAATCAAGGGGTCCGTTCTTCTGCTTTTTGTCTACTGTCAACCCACCACCCTACATCAGGAGAATAGATTGTATATATAGACATACATACATACGTACATACATATACATTTTGTGTGTGTGTGTGTGTGTACAACTGTATTAGTTAGCTATTGCTACAGAATAAATTACTCCTAAATTTAGTGGCTTAAAACAACAATAACCATGTGTAAGTGCATGGTAGAAAGTTCACAAACTTAATTATCCAACCTTTCATGTTATCTCACATAGTTGCTGTGGATCAGGAATTGGGTGGTAGCTTAGCTGAGTGGTTCTGTTTGGGGGTCTCTCAGGAAGTTGAGGTCAAGAGCTCAGCCAGGCACCAGTCATCGGAAGGCCCCACTGGAACTGGAGCATTTGATTCCAAAGATGGTGTCAGCTGTTGGCTGGAGGCCTTTTCCTCCTCATATGGATCTCTCCATAGGGCTTCTTCTTCCCCTCCTCCCCCTCCTCCCTCCTCCTCCTCCCCCTCCTCCTCCTCCCTCCTCCCCCTCCTCCTCCTCCTCCTCCTCCTCCTCCTCCTCCTCCTCCTCCTCCTCCCTCCTCCTCCTGCTCCTCCTCCTCCTCCTCCCTCCTCCTCCTCCTCCTCCTCCTCCCCCTCCTCCTCCTCCCTCCTCCTCCTGCTCCTCCTCCTCCTCCTCCTCCCTCCTCCTCCTCCTCCCTCCTCCTCCTGCTCCTTCTCCTTCTTCTCCCTTCTTCTCCCTTCTTCTCCCTTCTTCTTCCTTCTTCCTTCTTCTTCCTTCTTCTTCTTTCTTCTTCTGCTTCTGCTTCTCCTTCTTCTTCTTTTTAATGCTTCATTTCACCAACATTTGTAATATGAGGTGATAGGTCTTGTTTTGAAGATATTAGGATTTGTGGCCTCTTTTCATGAGCTTCTGAATCCATCATGTTGCTTAAGATCTTTCTTCTTCATGAAGATTTTTTTTTTTAACCCATCACCTTGGGTCTTTGGCTCCATGCCTGGTAGCTGCCTGCCCCTGAGGCTTCTTAAATGTCCTTACAAGATGACAGCTGGCTTCCCCCAAGAGACAGTAAGGTAGAAGCTGCAATGACTTTTATGACCTGTTCTCAGAAGTCATAGTCTGTCGTTTTTACAATATGTGTCAGTTACCCAAGTCAGCCCCATTCATGGTGGAAGGAGGCTATACAAATGTGTGAATATCAGGGGGCAAGAATGGCTGCAGGCCATCCTGTAGGCTGGCACACTAACAAGGGACTTAAGCTTGAATTCTTAAGAACTAGATTAAATCAACTTTAAAAAGTATGCTGTTTTATAGAAAAATTCTTTGCTCAAAACTTCACCAAGATTCCTTAATCTAGACAAGTGCTAGATAAAGGAAGCTATTTCCCATGGCCAGATTTTGCTTATGCCTAACTGGGCCTGGTGTGAGAGGGCTGGGTCTGTTGGAAAAGTACATCAAGGAGTAAAACGATGTTTCTTACCCTGAAACGAATAGTTTTATATCTTATTGAATTCTACATTGCTGGTATACATGTGTGGTAAATACCAGACTATTTAATACCAACATCTAGGTTCTCTTCTTCCTGACATGGGTTCCTGGGACTAGTTCTCATCAATGTAATGTAAGCAGAAATAATGTATGTCACCTCCAGACTGAGGCAGTTAAATGGAGCATGATTTATTTGTTCATTCTTGTTCTCTTTGCTCACCCGCTGAGCATTAGTAGAGGAAAATAAGGCACGAGAAGAGGACAGAACCACCAGTTATAAAGAGCCTGGATCCCAGAATGAATGTGTGGAACAGAGCTCTCACCGGCCTCCCAAGAAATCCACGCCAAACTGTCATGAGAGTGAGAAATAAAACTTTGCTATGTTAATCCACTGAAATGTTGAGCTTTTTGTGACCTGCAGCCAGCATTACTTGTTATGACTAATGCCAAATATAAATCATATGTAAATCTTTGCCACCCCAGAATTCACTTTATTACAAAACTGAATCCATCCCTACTTTAGTATTTGTGTTTTCTCATAGGACATATCATTTAAAAATAAATAATCAGAGCACCATAACCCCAGAACACGGTTTTAAGATGTAAATGTATAATGTCACAACTTATTCCATGACATCTAGATCAAAAGAACAGATAGGAAGATGGGGTTTAAAAATAAAAAGTAAATCACAGTTATAAAAAAATGCAATACTGTATAAAAATTCATCCAACGTATTCAAAAATTAAAAGAACGCTACCTTTTAATAAATGTCAAAGTACCACAACTTTCTTTTTATATACCAAGAACAGGACCAGTAAAAAAAGAAAAAAAGTCTTTAACCATATACTTCTAGAATTAAAGGTCATCTCTGGAGACCTCAGGAACATACTTATAAATAGTGCATAAAGTATTCTCCACACAATTGAGGGCTGTTTCTCAACCTTTTTCTACAAAAAACCCCCAAAACAACAAAAAACAACAACAACAAAATCTAGGTTACAGTCTTGTTTTGTGATTTAGTCTATTATTTTTTGTCCTCTGCTTATGGAAACTGAGCACCATCCAGGAACTGAGGAAAGCATGGCCAATATGTCTACTTTATCCCATTCACCTTCCACCTTCTTGTGTTGGGTCTGCTACACTTTCCTTAACACCACCCACTCCAGGGGCTGCCATCACCTCAGCGGGGCCTCTTCTTCAGGTGTTGTGAGACCCCCAAACTCAAGCATTTCTTGGGACAGCAGCAAGAACCCAGCCAAGAAGTGGAACAACCAAGTCTCCAGCAGGGTTTTAAACCTGCAGGTTAGTCTGGCTTTGCATTTCCACATGAGAAGCCTCGTGCCAGCCATATCTGTGGCACTGTGACCTCAGGCTAAATAAATCTCATTTCTCTCTTCTTACGCCTAAGTCTCTTCCATTATTTAACTTGTTTTGGCTCCAAATGATGCCCTACCATACTTGTCCTCTGGGGGCCTGAGTGTGTCTGGCTCCAGAGGGGCTGCTGGCTGGGGCGGGGCTTAGACTGGGAGATGACGTTTCCCGAGTGATTCCAGGACACAATCTCACTAACATGTCTGGTCTTGCTGGTTCAGCCTCTGACTGTGGAATAAAACATTACCTCCACTTTTTTTTTCCTAAAAGACAAAGACAAAACTGGGTAAAGAAAGCAATAATTTATTTTGTGTCTTGGGACATTTCTTTTCTCTAACATCTTTCCAAAAGCTGGAACTCCCTAACACTGTACCAAATAAAATGAGTGACATCTTTAAGAGGGTTAGGAAATTAATGTACTGTCAAAGAATTTCCAGCACATTAAAGATGGTAGTTTTCCTCCCCATCAGTATGTTTACAAAAGCAAAGAGACCCAGGCAATGATGTAACTGTATGAAAAATAAAGGAATGTATGGCAAAGGACTAGTCAAAATACTTGAACTGAAAACAAAGGGAAGTGATCATTTTTACAGCCCAGTTTTAGTCACTGAACAGTTGACTTGGATGACTAATTCTAGGACATCTGTATTTACATGGTCTGGAAGACATAAATTACTAACACGTAGGAAAATTCTGGGGTGGGGGGGGAGAAAAAGAAGTAAACTACAGCTCCTTAAGTATCTGATGAAGTAATCTAGAAAGATACGTTGTTTTATATGCTAAAGATTGATCACATCTAGTGTGACTGTGCCATCTAGCGGTTTCACCATAATAGACTCGAGATGGAATTAGATTCAGTTCAGAAAGGTGCTTTGAATTTCTCATCACTTACAATAAAAGGGTTGAAAGAGTATTTCCATGGCATCCACATGTAGCTCTTTCCAAATTACTGAAGTCAGTCACGGAGTGAAAACTCATGAACTTCCCACAAACACCTGGTTTCATGCCACTGATTTCATCATCTAAAAGCATCTACTGTGCCAAAATGTATACAGCGGCTGTATACCAGACACCAACCAGCTCTGTAGACTGTCATTGCCCTCCAGAAATTTAACTGCTGAGGAGAGGAGTTATAGCCCTTTCTTTTTTTTTCTGTTTATAAGGTGCTAAGAAGTAATGACAGTTTTAGTAACAAACTAAAAATATATGGAAGAAGAAGACCCAAACTCAACAGCCATCTGTCATGCAGGGTGTCATGTGGGGTCTCTGGTTCCGCTACCCACATAAGAACACAGGATATGGAGAGGCCAAAAAAGAACACCCACGGAGCCATAGATAGGGGAGTCATACCACTATATTCTCGCTGGCAGCTGGGTTGGAGACACAGGAAGCAGGAGCCACACTATCCGCAACTTGCCGTCCACTTCACTCTGGCAACCGACCTCACTTGCTAGCTGCAATCCGCTCTTGCTAGCTCAGCCACCATCTTCTTGCTAGCCCCCATTTTCTGCTAGCGTAGCCATGGCAGTTATATTAGTGGGCAATGGCTCACTGGTTACAGCTGACGGCCAACTAGACACAGCTGATGGCCATCCAATCACAGTTGGCCATTTACTACCTGAGCCAGCATCTTTCCATGTGAGGGCGAGAGCCTGGAAACTGCACTTCTGGCTCTGTCCCCACACCATCCTTCAGAAAATGAAAGGCTGATGTTCTTCACAAAGGAACAGCACTGACCTCCCAAACATCTTGCTCTGAAATTTTGATGCTCTTTCCTAATTTTAGCTCTAAATGTGAGGCCTTGCCACGCTGGCTTCTGGCTCTCTCTTACTTTACCTGGAATCTCCTGTTCCCTGTCCTGTGTTGTGAAGGTCACCAGTACCTGCCAAAGTTGTTGCCAGCCCTCAAATTTCCCCAGTTCTGTGCAGTTCTCTGTTCAGAAACCTACACTCTCAATTGGTGGGTTCAGGGAAAACCATGGTGAAAGAGTTAGAAGAAACTCAGGGAAGAAAATTTAGAAAACAATCCTCATAATTTATTTTAAAAATTGCTTTGAAATGACTGCATATTTCATGTCGATCTATAAAAACATATGGCTGTTCAGAATGGTAAAATAGCTGAGCCACGAAGGAAGCAAAGCTGGGGCAAATGCCTCTTATCCTTTGGAAAAGTTGGAAAATTGAAATGTGTCCGAATTTTTTAAATGTATTCTCCTTTTGAAATTGGAATATCCCAAATAATTCACTTTGTTATTGGTACTTTTTATTGGTATTTTTACATAAGTTACATAACATAACATTTGCCATTTTAAAGTTACACAGCTCAGTGGTTTTTAGGTCATTGACGAAGTTGTGTAATCATCGCTTCAAACTAATTTTAGAACATTTTCATTCCCCCACCCCCGCCGCAAAAGAAACTAACTTCATACCCAAGGCAGTTGTTCCCTATTACCTCTCCACACTCCAGCCTTTGGCAACCAATCATCTAGTTTTTATCTCCATGGATTTGCTTATTCTGGATATTTCATATAAATGGTATCATACAGTATGTGGCCCTGGTATCTGGCTTCTTTCATTTAGCATGTTTTCAAAGTTCTCCATCTTGTAGTATCACAGTACTTACAGTACTTTACTTTTTTATAGCTGAATGATATTTCACGATATGGATATATCACACTTTGTATGTTCAGTCGTTGATAGACACTTGGATTGTTTTTATTTTTGGCTGTTATGAATAATCCTGCTATGAACATTAACATACAAGTTTTTGTATAAACGTATGTTTTCAACGCTCTTGGGTAGATCTAGGAGTGAAACTGATGGGTCACATGGTAATTCTGTGTTTAACTCTCAGAAGAACTGCCAAGCTGTTTTGCACAGTGGCTGCACCATTTTACATTCCCGCCAGCAATGTATGAGGGTTCCAATTTCTCTATAACCTTGCCAACACTTGTTATTTTCTGTTTAAAAAATTATCATTGTTTATGTTAATATTATTATTATTGTCATCCTAGTGGGTGTGAAGTGGTCACTGATTTTTAAGAACAAGTATTAATGCAAATATAGACTGCAAAACAAATGGATGAATTTTGGGAATAGAAGAGATCTCTATATATTAAGGTCATATATATTTGACCTTCCCTCACCAGAGGAAAATAATTGCACAGCTTGTTTACATATATATTCTGCCACCAGGGTGTTTACAGAATCACAGAGTCTTAGAATTAGAACTGTCATAGAGGAGATTCCTCCAACTGATGCAAGAAAGTCTCTACAATTTACCTGACAGTCATTGCATTCAATTCATCTAATGACAGGGATCTCTTTTCTTCATAAGGCTTACCATTTTATTGATAATTTCTAGAATGTTCTTCCTTACGTTTAAACTTTGTCATCTTATAATTTCCTGTGAAGTTTGAGACCATGTGAAAAATTTTACACTATATCAAGCTATCTACCATGTCCTTGCCCTCAATATCTCTCTCCATTAAGCTAACTATCTTCAGATTTTACCTTTTCTATAAAGTCATGGATCCTTCCTTTCATCTCTGATGTCTTTCTCTAGATGTGGAAATGTGTCAATATCCTTCTAAACATGTATTACTCAAATGTGAGCAAAATGTGCTCCAGGCAGTAGGGAATAAAGGCGGGCATATTTTGGCTGTGACGCTGTGCTTCCTGTAATAATATATTCTACGACTCTGTGACTTTTTGAAACTATGGACTATATGTTAGCTCAAAATGAGTTTCCACCCATCAGCTAAAATCCCCAAGATTTTTCTGAATGACCTACTGTTATCCCACTGTGCTTGGGCAGTTGGTTTTTACAGCTTGTGGGACTTTATATTTATCCTTATTAAATCTCATCTTTTAAATTTTAGTTGATAATTTCAGCTTTTAAGAATCTTTAGGACTCATGAATCTATTTCCACTTCACTAACTACATCTCTCAGCTTGATGTCTATCACAAATTTAAAAGGCATTTTTATTGGTCTTTGAACAATTCATTGTTGTGAGTCATACACAACAGGAGGAAAGGCTCCTCTCTGGGGTAGTATCTATTCTCATATGCAGCACTGTTATGCAGTTAAAATGCCTGTTCACTTGTCTGACTCTCTATTGGACTGGACACCCATTGTGCTTGTGAGTACTAGTAGTCACTCAATAAATGTTTGTTGAATTGAATTGAACTGAATCTCCCTTTCCTTTGCCAGCTTAGAGCTTTGCTGATAGGACCACTTGCCAAACACATGAGACACCTCCTGTCTCTTGCTAAATCCCACTGTTTAGCTGTGTTAAGCCATGGTCAAGAAAAAAATAAAATAAAATAAAAATAAATAAAGCTGTTCATTGATGCCTTTTGTATAGCTAACAGTTCACTTCCTAAAACTTATTCCTTTATCTTCCAAGTTCTTGTACTACTAGCTTATCTTTTTTCAGTCTTTTATGTGCTAGAATCAGTGCTAAGTATTTGATGTGTATTATCTCATCCTATTCTTACAGCAAACCAAAGACACAAAAATTTCTGCTGGTGATTTAATACCCTTCTTTCACAAGGGAGTGCTTGCCTCGGAAAAAGGAGGGGCTGAGTTGAGACCAAGCAAGGACTAGTAAGGTTTTGCCCATTTAGATCTAATGTTTTGTCTCTTTTGCTTAAAAAAAAAAAAAGCTGCAAAATTTCAAACTGTAAATACTCATTTGAAATGCTTGATTCATGTGTGCTTTTATGTTCTCTGTACTTGCCTGCATTTTTCAAATTACCAAACAAATATTCCAGAAAGCAAATCCACAGATGTGTGGACATTTTGATACAGGTGAAACTGCTGATGCCACCCTTCTTTTTGACATAGCTAAAGGAGGTCAGCAGATTTTACATTTTATCACAACAAATTTAACATAGATAAGTAAAAATGTAATAAAAAATATCACTTCAGAATGGTTACAATATTCTTTATAGGTTCTGTTAGAAAACCAATTCACCTCATAGCACTGGAGGAGAGAGAATACCCAGAATTCCTTTGGATCTGTGGGTTTCTATCAGTAACTCTAACAATATGCTTCTATTTAAAGAGTTAGGCCGTGACATTAGGAAATGAACTAATAAAAAATCTTAGTTCTCTGCAAATTTACTGCACATGTTGGCAACTAGGAGGAAACAAAACAAATGGTTAATAGTGATTATTTCTAAGTTACAAGATTAGGGGGATATTTTTTCATACACATTCGAAATAAAATTTATTTTAATATACCTTCCTTTGTCTTCCAATGTTTTTCTACGTATCTAGAAATTTACATGCTCTCACACAGGGGTACCCTTAAACACTATTAAAGTTGCAGGTACTCTAGATAATTAAGAGTCCCCAGATTTCTATCAGTAAGTGCATCTAGGCTTTCATCTTTCTGTCTGTTGCCTACCTAAGAGAACAGCTCATTTTTGGTAATGTTGCTTCTTTCTGTTTTTGTCACCTTCTTTCATATTCTATGTTCTTATTTAATTCACTATATGTAGGAAAATTAAATAGCTATGCACTTTAGACCTGTTTGTAAAATAAAAGACTCTGAGTAAAGGTCTGAAGACCTTTGTTGTGATAGATTGTTCTCGATCTTTAGAATGGGTTTTGTGACAGCTATTTTAGGCCCTTAGGAAAAAATAATTATTTCCGGGTTGGAGCTTATGAACCAGAGGCTTGAGATTCCCATAAATCCAAACACCTGTCAGGTGAGTCTTTTCTACATTTGATATAAACTCTACACCCTTCTCATTTTTACCTTGAAAGAGTATATGAAGAAATTATCTGCTTGCTGCTTAAAATAGTGCCTCAAAAATCAAAACCAAGACACGGGATCCATTGTAAAGACATTATCAAATTTTTTTATCGCCATACTTTATTAGATGAAAAGTCAGCCTTCCAATTTTTTAATCCAGCAATTTTTATTTAGAGCAAATTCACGTAAAAATGTGCATTCCATATTTAAGCCATTTGGACTAGATATTATGAATTACTTTTTGAAAAGTACTCTGTTTCTGTATAGTATAATTATAGTTGTTGAATATTTCAGTTGTCATTGTGTGATGGCTTTTATTTTCCCCCAAGAAGCTTTCAGAAGTGATTGGATCTGTTGTGTTTTGATCATCCAAAAACAGCTATCTTTGGATTTTTCAGAGATTAGGGAATTATTTTAAGTCCCCTTTAGAGTAGTTGTTTATATCACTTGCTGTCCCTCACACTAGAGATCAATGATAAACTGACTCCATTTTATAGGGGGATGTACTATGGGTTATTTTTTAGGAGTAAGAGCAGTTTGCATTGAATCTCCAATATTTCTGTCCCTCATGTGACTATGACAACCAATATATAAATGGTGCTTTATAGCTTCATAATATAAATGATATTATTTGATTCTTACAGAGAACAGTAGGAGTGGGCGTGGCTGGTGTTATTTACCCCAAAAAGGAAGAACGCAGGGGTTGTCTTCTGACTCTGCGTATAGGAGGCTCTTTGCCTCTCAGAGTAGCTGACAGCATCATTCTCAAGATGGCTGGGTTTCTATAATCCAAGGATCCTGGCTGGCCCATGTTGGCTCAGCCATTTATATCTGTATCTGCTTGTTAATTATCACTTATGATAAAGAATCCTCACCATAAGTCTTAATTTTATAAATTAATAATTCCAAATAAGAAACGATGAACACACACATACTTTGTTACATAGAAGAATGTCAGTGAGCTGTCAGAATGTCTCCTTTCTCACCTTGGCTTTGAAAAGGATAGATCTTCTGGTAATTCGCTGGCACGCATTCCACTTTACTTTTTATGATCGATCCTAGAAATATGGCTTATGAAAAGGAAAATGACATTTTAAATTATATCTATTTGTATGTAAGGCTTGAAGTGGTTTTAATACCTCAATATAATTCATCATTTTGAAGTGAGCCACTTATCTCAATGGTGGTGATCTATAGCTTCTCCTATGACTGATATGCCACATATCATATTAAAATTGATTGAGTTTTTTGTGATGCAGAGCAAACATTCAAGTATTCTTTAGAAAATATAAAGCCTTTCCACACTCACACTGTTATCAAAAGATCTTATGTTGAGATAACAATATAATGTGATCATCTTAAATTCTGTATATTTGTATCCAAGAAGGCTGGAAGAAGGAAAATATCTTATTAGAAGTTGCCTTCCTTATTCTCCTTAACTCTTCTGGGGTATTTTTCTGCTTTTTGGTTTTTTTAATAAGTTTCAGTAGTGTCAGCTACCTTAAGTCTCTATAAAAGTAGATATAGTAAAAAAAAAAAAAAAACATGAGTAAGAGAGATTCATGCATTTAACAAATACTCATGTTGCGTCAAGTACATACTTGGCCATGAGAACCAGTGTTTGGATATGAAGTCTTAAGGAATTAAAGCTACCATCTATTAGCTTTGATTTTCATGTCCCATATTAAGTTTAATTAGTGGACATCTGCCTCTTTTAAGCTTCATTTTCTCTGCAGCTTCTCTTCCACAATTTTCCCTTTACAGGTCACTGGCAGAGTTCACGCTGGCTCTGGTTTAGTTTCTGCCTCTAAGCTAGGAAACTCCCAGGTTTACTTACAACACAGAAAAAAACTCATGCAAGGATGAAAATTAGCATAAGTTAAATGACTTCATTCCCTTAGACCTTAATTAAGGGAATTGCAGAAGTGTTACTTTAATGACATTTAAACACCAAAATGAAAATCAGAAGTCCACTAGCTTCTAGGTACACAGTTTGTTAAAAAAAAAAAAAAAAAAAAAAAAGCCCTTTTAAGGCTGGTTTTTAATTAGACTCCATTTTAATTTAACAAACTGAATCATTGATACTGGGGGGGTCTCATATGTTTGACATGGTCCTTTTTCTGTTTCAGTGGTTAATATGTTGAGTCTAAAGCCATACAGACTTCCAGGATCACTAGTCCAATGATTATTCTTTCAGAAATTAATACTATTATCTTTAAAAAGTCAAGAAGAAAGACCATACAGAAATTGGGAGTGGAGGGTTGAGTGGGGACAGCAGATTCGAGAAACCAATTCACAGGCTTTGGATGAACAGGCTCAACCTACCACCCAAACAGTGAGGAGGATGCATCTAACACTACTCTGTCCCCTCGCAGGCCCTGTGGCCTGTGCAGGGGGCCACATCACAAGCCAGTGTCCAGGGCCCTAATTCCACAGGTGCAGCGCATTTGCCCTGGTCTGGGCTGGGGCCCCCGCTGAGCTTGGCAGCTTTGGAAATGCCATTGTGAGACAAAAAAGGGGCTTATTTTGTTTTTCCTCCTTCCTGCTGCTCATTTAATTGGGTCCTAACCTGATGACATTTGGCAAGATGCCAAAACAGCACTCAACTCCCACTGGCAGAAATAGTGTGTGTTTGATTAAAAGCTGAAAGTTGATGATATCTGACCTCCAAGTCCAAATATTTCCATAGAAGCAGGGGTGCTGGAGCAGGCTTTCTATTTCCTGGAGCTTCGTCAGAAGACATTGAGGACTTCTTAGGAATCTTCTCGTCCTGTTTTCCGGGCACTGTCCTGAGGCCCTTACATGTGTTAACTCCGTACAATAATCCTACGAGATGGGATTACTATGATCATTTCCTGCTTTCCACCAATGAGAACACTCGATGGAGATGTCACTGCTTGCCCAGCCACACATGGTTAGGAAGTGGAGCAGGAACCTGGACCGAGGTGGCCTGGCCCCAAGGGCGACGCTCCTGCCCGCCAGGCTCCGTTGCCTGTCTAGTACAACCAGGACACTCGTCTGTGGTCAACATGGGAGCCCTGAGGTCAAGAAGGGGAAGGTGGCAGTTCCTCACAGCTCTCAGGGCTACCAAGGGCACTATAGTTTTTACTTTTTGATTTTGAGTGTGTGGTTTCTCTTTTCTAGATATATCTGGGAAGCTCCAAAAAAATTTTCCCTGTTCTTAGGAAAAAACACACACTTTTTTAAAATCTTAAAACAAAAATAGGGAAGAAGAGAAATAGGGAGGGAGAAAGGACAGAAGGCTCAGCCAATGGGAAGCATTGGTGCAGTTTGGAGGTGGGAGGAAGGGCAAAGTCAGAGTACTGTCTCTGTCTCTGGTGGTATCCTCTGCTGTGGCTGCATTGCCTAGGGAAACTGCACCTACCTGCTAGACCATTCATGTCCCCAGCTTCCTCCAGGTGGTCCCTCTAGTGAGCCTCTCCCCTACCCCCACCCCCACCCCAGTATCCAGGGAGGAGAGGGTAATGGCTCAACTGTTGTCTTATGGTTTCCTTTGGTTTTCCAGTGCTCCCATCACCTGTGAAACCAACATCTTGTTTTAAATCCCTTTCATGGAAATACCTAAAATGGTATCTGTTTACTTAGCTGGACCTGTCTGATACACCCTGTAATACCTTCCTTAGAATCTGGCAGCATGGGGGGCATCCATCTCTTCCAAGAGCAGAGAATAGACTTAGAAATAACCCTTCAATTCCTTTCTCAGTCCCCAAATATATAGAAACATAGTGTCTAGTCAGCCCAATGATCCTAGTTTCTGACCAGAAATTAAATTGTAAACTCAGAGTGCCAAAGAATGAAGAGGTTGCACTTAGTTTAATCCCAGCCCTCCACCCCACCCTCCAAATGCGTAATCCCGCTCTGCCCATAATTGTGTGGGTTGTGCTGTAGCTAGTTTATCTAGCTACTAAATCTCAGAGACTCAGGTTCTTCTTTTTTCCAAGAGTTTCCCACCAAAAATGCAGAAAAGGTTTTGGTGAAATCTCCCAAGCACGCAGCAATAGCATCAAATCTCAGGGAGTCTCTGCAAAGTAAATGCCGTTAGCTAACACCTACCAAGAGCCTGCTATGGGCCAGCCCAGGTGCTAGTTAGGGACACTGAGCTGAGCTAGGCTTGGTCCCTTGCTGAGACTCTAGTAGAGGGCTTGACCTCAAGAAGAGGATGCTCAGGGGAGAGGCAAGCCCAGCTGGTCTTTCTCCGTGGAAGTCTGATTGGAGAATCTGGGGACACTTCTTCAACAAAGTGACAGAAAGATGGGCCTTAAAAGATGGGAGGATAAAGCTGGGAGAAGACCATGACAAGGCATTCTGGGTCTGAGCAGGGAGGGTGGCCATGGGGGATTGAGGGACACAGAAATGGTCCATTTTAGACCCAATGGGGGGAAGCAGACTATCCCAGTGATGGTCAGACATCCCAATACTGGATTTGGGGGCTTGTTCTCTTTCACACACACTCTCTGTACACATGCTCAGTCTATTGCCTCCATGGCCCCTCTTCTCTCTGTCTTCCTGCCTCTCTCCAGGTATCCCAGTCAGGCAGAATGGGTCTTCGGGGACTAAGAGACACAATTCCCACCTCTATGACTTACGTTCCCAGTTCTTCTCTGCCCCCTGCTCATTCTTCCTTCCTGTCTCCCCTTGCTTCAAATGTCCTTCTTCAATCCCACTTTGGGGGTTTTATTTTTCATTCCTTTGGTGGTCCTGCTGTTTGCTTGCTTGCTAAGTGATTTATACATTCCAGACCAGATCCAAGATCGTGTGGGATGAAAACCAAATGCAAATTGACTAGAAAGAAAGGCCAGAATAAACACAAACTTAAAGACCTCAAACTAACAGCTTCCAAGGCTGTGCATCCATCTGAGCTGTCCTCTCCAGGTTTCCATTTCAGCTCAAAGTAGTCTTCGGGGTGTCCCCACAAGATTGTGCAGGGTGTTGAAAGAAGGTCTCTTGGCATTCGTTCTTTGCCTTTTAAAGATGGTTGTGATCTCAGGGTTTCCACAGGGAGCCTCTGCTGGGTCAGCATTACCTCTGCCAGCACAGTGGCCTGTCCCCCCACCACTTTCCCCCTCTGCCAGGATCCCTCTGCCACCACAGCCCGTTACCCCAGCAGCTCTGTTCCTATATTCTTGGGTCATATCTTCATGTTCTAAAGCATCTTCAGAAACTACACCTCCTACCTCCACGAGGAGCGAGCGTCTGACCCACACCTGCTCAGGCCCTCTCGTAGTCAATATGAACTCATTCTAGACTTTCCTATTGGGCCAGGATCTTTGGACCCAGGATTGTATTTACAATAACTGCTTCCTCTTAGTCAGGCTTTAAGGAGCCAGCACCCTGGACTCAAATCCCAACTTTATCACTACCGTGTTTCCCCGAAAATAAGACCTAGCCAGACCATCAGCTCTAATGTGTCTTTTAGAGCAAAAATTAACAAAAGACCCAGTCTTATTTTACTATAAGACTGGGTATAATATAATAAGTCCAGGTCTTATATTAATTTTTGCTCCAAAAGACTCATTAGACCTGATGGTCCAGCTAGGTCTTATTTTTGGGGAAACAAGGTAAGATCGTTTGTAACCCTAGACAAGCCACTACAACCCTCTAGGCACCCATTTCTTCAGCCATTCAACAAATATTCATGTAGAACCCAGTTCTCAGCACTAGGAATATAGAGATAAACATAACTGATAAGACATTCTAGAATTTATAGTCTGATCATGAAAGATACTCAATAAATGGATTTTAAAAATCAAACGGGGAAGGGGGACTTGAAGAGAACAATTTGATAAAATCTAGAAAAGTTGAAACATAAATGACCTTTGATCCAATAATTCTAATCCTAGGTATATACTTGTCACGCGCGGTGGCATGCGGGGTCTCTGGTCCCGTTCCCCACATAAGAACACAGGATATGGCGAGGCCAAAAAGGAACACCCACGGAGCCACAGATAGGGGAATCATACCACTATATTCTCGCTGGTGGCTGGGTTGGAGACACAGGAAGCAGGAGCCACACGATCCTCAACCCGCCGTCCACTTGTCTCTGCCAACCAACCTCACCTGCTAGCTGCAATCCGCCTCTCTGCAATCTACAATCCACACTCCGCACTTGCTAGCTTAGCCATGGCAGTTATATCAGTGGCTAATGGCTAATCGGTAACAGCTGATGGCCAACTAGTCACAGCTGACAGCCATCTACTACCCAAGCCAGCACCTTTCCATGTGAGGCTGAGAAACTGCTCTCTGGGGCTCTGTCCCCACAATACTCTAGTGAAATTCTAAAACATTTGCACAAGGAGAAAAAAACCCGAACATACAAGAATTTAAATGTCAATTCACAAGAGAATAATGTGTCATATGTTCCCACAGTGGTGTAGAACAGGGAAAATGAATGAACCAGAGCTACACATATCAACAGAGACTGTCTCACAAACATAACATGGGCTTAAAGAAACATGTTGCAGAAAAACATGTAAAGTGCGATGCCATCTATGTGAAGTTAAAATACGCAAAATTATTTTATATATTATTGACTGGCAACAGCATTTTTTTAAATGCATGGGAATGAATAACACCAACTTCAGGTTAGTGCTTTCCTCCGTGGAGGGAGGGAAGAGGATGGAATGGGGTAGGGACACATAAGGCTTCAATTGTATTGATAATGTTTTGTTATGAATACAGTTATTTATTATAATATTCTTTAGGTTGCGTGTATATATTTTAAATGTTGCCATATAAAAATTTTTCAATTTATTAAGGATAGGTAATATGATGTGATCAAAAATGACTGGCGTAGAGGGTATTGGGATTGGGTGGTCAAAGAAAGCTTCTCAGTGAGGCAGCTGTTGAGCTGAAAACGTGAGTGATGTGAAGAAACCAGCCTCGACAGTATCTGGAGGAGGAGCGTTTCCGGTAGAGAGAACTTTCAGTGCAAAGTGTCAGGAACTGTGAAGGGTCTGAGGGTGTTTTCCTACTTACAAGCTAGCAAGGTAGCCTGCCGGTTTTGTGAGTGCTGGAAGAAGACACGAGACATCTGGGTCAGAGCAAAAGATTTTATTATTCACCTCATTGGGCCATGCGAGCCTCGTGTTCTCATTGGTTCTCTGTGCTCCATTCCCAGGGGCAATGTTCAAAAGTGGAGTCAGTAGGAATTGCTGATGGATTTGAATTGGGGGATAAGAGAAAGATAGAAATTTAAGGTGCTTCCTAAGTTTGAAGTTTCACCCACAGGAGAACAAATTGAAGGCTCAGGCAAGGGAGGGCAAACGATGCATAAGTACGACTTTGAGCCTGTGAAGGTTGAGATGCCCAATAGATACCGAGGTGGAGGTATGCAGAAAGCAGATGGGTGTAAGCATTTGCAGTTTAAAGGAGAAGTCACAGCTGGATGTATATACCTGGGATGCCCTGATGGATGACAGGTACTTAAAGATGGATGAGCTCACCAGAGAATGCTTTCCATGTTTGCCAGACTTGCCTGTACTTACTTTCATAAGTACTCAGCAGAATCATCTGGACTACTTATGAAACATACAGATTCCCAGATCTAAATTATAAAATTTTATGAAATATATAAATTTTTGCATAAATTCTATTTTTTACCAATGTTTATTGAGGGCCTCGTATATTTCAAGCGCTGTGCTTTGTTGTGAGGGGTGAAGCTATAGCAGCATTTTGTGGTCATGAAGAAGGCCAAAAGAACCACTGAGATTTTGGCAGATTTCATTGAACCAGTGGATTTGCATCCAAACTTGTCATTATGAGGGAAAATAACCCCTTATTTATTTAGGCCACTATAATTGGAGCTTTTTGTTTGTTACTTTTTGTCAAAAGCATTCTAACCTGATAAAATGTTTTATTATTGTATTTATAAATCTAGTAAATTTAAATAAAATAAAACTAATCACTTTGGGGGAAAAGGGGCTTTGATTAATGTTTAATTAACTCAAGTTGAAGAAGCTAAACTCCCTTAAACCATCAGTCTCATTTATAAGCATTATTTATTAAAATCTTTTAAACATTTTAAACTGCATGTACAGATGTCATCATAATTGATTTTCTGTTTTAGCACTTCAGAATAGCGACCAGGCAGGTTTACTACCAATTAAGTCAAACTATTCTCATATATTTAAATATCTCTTCTAAATCTAGTAAATGAAATTTATAAATGTAGTGAATCTTTCCTGACACTATTAATGAGCTAAGTCAATTTTTCTTATACCTTTCAACTTAAAATCACAAGCTTAAAATCAATTTCACATTTAAATTGGAATGGTCATTTTTAAAAAACATTTAAATTACTTAAATAAGAAACATACAAAGATTATTTCTAAGCTTAACATGAAAGTACCAATATTATGGGTTTGATTTATTTCATCATCACCATATTTAACTTTAAACATTCCCAGACTTGGAAAATCATGTACTCAACAAGGGAGCAGATTTTCTACCTCAAGGGAGTCAAAGTTACCGAGTCAGGGACTCATGAGGACAATATAGTGGATATCTCAGACAAGCTGAGGTTGCATAGGAGACAGTCAGAAGGGAAATGAGCACTCTGACCCTTTCTGTGGTCACTATGACAATAGGGAACACCCTTCAGGGGGGCTTTGCTTTTAGAACCTTCATTCCAGTTACCTCTTAGCTATTATTCTTTATTTTTAATTAATAGAATAGAAGGAAGTCAGTAACTCCAGCTCCACCAAGTTAGCTAACTTCCTTTCTTATTTCATTGGCTTATGTGCTTCCTTGGCCCTCAGACATTGCTAGCATATTTCCTTGTTGCTCTCAGGGAATGTAAAGCCTGTTGAATTTAATCCTGAACAATTGGCTCGATACCATGACTCTAAAGTCCTGATGATAACACAAACCATTCCCCTTCCTTCTGACTTTTTAGGAATTCCCAAAATGGGATTATAGCATCTCACACTTCATCAGAACTACTGTTTTAAACTTGGCAGGATCTCTGCTCCAGGTGCTAGCCTCCCTTGAACTTGGCCTGCCCCTGGACATCCTGTGAGTTAGCTGAGGCCACCCAAGGTGGGCACTGATCTGGTCTCAACCTCAGCTACCTCAGCCCATTCTCTCCACTCCAGTGTGGGGAATCTCCTTACCCTCCCCACATCCTGTTCTCTTTACTCACCTCTCTCTAAGGTAGATAAATGCCTCCTTTTTTGAAGGTCCAGACTTTTTGTGTGTGGAGTAAGGGTATACCACAGCAGTAGAGCTGGAGAAACATTTGTTTTAGACTTTTCATTTTTTGCAGATATGTGTGGATTGAAACATTACAATTGTTCCCATTTCACCAAATTATATAGGAGCACTCTGTTGATACCTGGCAAATGAGTCACATTTCTCATGCCTCTCAGGAATAATATTAATTGATAACTATGTTTTCTTCAAGTTATAGATGTTCCTAAAGGATGTTGACAGAGTTTAAAAATATATCTCATATCAGTTTGAATACTTTTTGAAAACTCTAATATTTAGAAAACTCCATTGATGGATCATCTTCCTAAGGTAAATAATCACCCCTAATCTGTACATATGGCTTAAAATAGAGTATATTTATTGGGTTTCAACATGTGCAATTACCCATTTCCCCCCAATTTCACTGACCAGAGAAACCCCTCTTTCTTTCATAGGGATGAGCAAATAAGAAGTGGAAATAGGGATTTTCCTTCAGTACTCCTGAGGTAGAAGATTCCGTTTTGTAGGCAGAAGCAGAAACATTTAGAAAGAAGGGAATTTTAGTTCCATTTTATATGTATATATGTATATATATATATATATATATATATATACACATACACACACACACACACACACACACACACACTTTTTTTTTTTCATTGAGATTGTTGGCCCAGATTGAGGCTGTATTTAAAACCTATATCAGACAAGTATCAACCAATCTTTGTGTTAACCTTTTAGAAGAGAATCTTCATGAGATTCACCATCCTATTCTAATTTCAACGATTTCTTCAACCTTCCTTCCTCTCCCCTCATTTTTGGTTACATCCAATTTACTTCCTAAATTCAAACTTATTTGTTCTTGGGAAAGAGACTTCTAATTCCTACCCACATCTGGGTCTCCTCTCCTTCCAAGTACAAAAGGATGACATTTCCTTACTTTCTGGTGAGACCATGTGACCAGCCCTGGCCAATGGGTTTCAAGAGTGAGGAAGTCACTCCTGTGCCAAGGTATGTAATTGGTGGGGTGAACTACTCCGATATTTTCTTCCCCTGAGTAAGGAGGCAGTGTGCTCTGGATGGTGCAGCCAAAGGATAGCAGCGTCATCCCTTGGAAAACAATGGTTTCAGAGGATTGCTGAGGCCTGCGATGGACTTTGCCTGGCCAAGAAGTAAACTTTTATCACGTTTAGTCACTGAAGTGTTAGAGTTATTGATAGCCACACCCCTATGGTTCTCAAGTGGGTACCCAAGCAGCAGCAGTGTCACCTGGGAGCCTGTTAGAAATGCAGTCTTGGGCATGACCCAGTCATACTAGATCAGACACTGCGGAAGTGGGAGGGGCCATGGTCTGTGCCTGAGCAAGCCCTCAGGGAGGCTGTGATGCAGGCTGACGGTCATGACCATGGCTCTGACTCCTCATGGCTAACCCAGCTCTCAAGTAACATCTACTTTCCTCTTAGCAAAGCGGGAATCTTCAAGTGAGTCCTGTCAATGAGACACAAATCATTTCCTAAGTTTCTTAATGAATTATTCTTCCTCACAGTGATGAAATTATTAAATTATGTCTCCCATTTTAGGGTCTCAAAACTCTAAGAGGATCTAGAAGCCTGCCAGACCACTCTTTGTACTTTGAACACGATCGTTACATGACTGCATTTCATGAACACGTAACAGAAAGTTAAGCAGAGCTTGAGGCTTCAGAGGGAAGGAAGAAAATTATCTTTACTTTCCCAGGCACTGCTGCTGGCTGGGGACTGCGCTGATCTGCCCAGATCATAATATGGCAGCAGAAATTAGTGTGGGGTGTGCTTGGGGCAGCAGGAGTGGCGGCTGTTCCCGGCTTCCTGGAATCCTCCCCCCTCCCTCCCAGGAATAGGCAGGCTGAACTGTTTCTACATTTCTTCCCCCAGCCCCCTCCCTTCCTTTACTCCCCAATAAGCTCCCTGCAAGCAAGTCGCACCTCGGGCCTTATGTCTCCTACGATTCCCATCCTCACACCTTGCACATATCTGCTTGGGGACACTTCAAGATAATCCAGTGAAATCAACTTGTACTCTGGTGCCTTTCATAAATCTTTAAACCTAATGATGGACTTAGGGGGCATTTGTAGACAAATGGTTTCTATTGCTGAAGAAAATGCTTATTTACCTGTAGCATTCTATTTAGATATAAGTCTAAGTATGTTTTTTCTTCTTTCAGCTTTTTACTTTAAAAAATTCCAAATACATAGAAAAATTGAAATAAAAATACAATGAGGGGAGTGACATCAGCAAGCAAGCCACATAAGACCCAACCAGATATCGCTAAAGTCATGCCTAAATCCTTAAAACAGCTCAGCATCAAGCTGAGATAGCAGATACATTTATTTTATATTTTAAGACCGTTTAGTGCACTAAGGACAAGACCTTAGGTGCCATTTTACTTTTTTGGCCAAATGTGCATAGCACCTAGTATTAAAATAATAACAATAATACTGCTACTAATATCAGGAGACAACAAAAACAGCTAATACTAAGTGTTACCTACCATACGACAGTAATTATTTATGACTCATCACATTCAGGCATCACAATAGCCCTAAGGTAAGTACTATGTTTATCCTCACATTACAGATGAAGACAATGAGGCTGAGATTCAGTTTTCCACGGCCACCGAGCTGGTGAATACCAGAAAAGAAACGTGAATCCAGGTCCCTCTATGCTCTGCTGTATATTAATTCCACTCCCCCAAAGAGAAAGCTAGCTGTAGCATGTCTCCAATCTGTGTCTTTGCACCTTTGGTTCAGCATCTATGAAAACTCAGGGCTGTGTTTCTGGAAGAGTTGTCAGGCCTTTGCAATCTTTTGCTCGAGGGCCTCTAACTCATGTGCACTCTGGACTTTTCTTTCCTCTCGAGAGGCTCTGTACTTGAATGACTGTACTTGGACCCCCACCACTCGCCAATTCTCTCTCCACCCCACACCCCAGGAGGCAAGGTCCTCTTGTACATCTCAGCTCTCCTCAGAAGGGTGGACTAAAACTAGCAAAGAGCTCCTTGGGCTCAAATAGTCTCTAAACATAAGAAAGAGAAGAAAGTTTACAAACATAACTTCAATTTGTTGCACTTGTGATGCCAAAGGGTGTTTATTATCCTGATATTTGGAACTGAGACTATCTTTTTCCTGTTAAAAACAATATGAAGTACAGTGGTTAGGTTCCCATTCCAGCCCACATAAGTCTAATAAAGTTCCACGTAGTTAAAGCAATGCTCATTTACAATAAGGAGTACAGGACAAATATCTTTCACAATAGTAATGATTTTTTTTTACTTACAAAAAGAAAAGAAATAAAATGTAAGAAAATTTGTATTTATTAAAATGTGTATACTCGGGGAAAAGCGTGTTTAGAGAAAAATAAGATATAGAGGGAAGATTTTGAAGATTCTAAAAGCGATTTCTAGGTATTTCAAAGGACTGCAGAAGTTGCACAGGTCCTTGTGGTATTTAATATGCAGTGTTAAAAAAAGTCTTTCTTTTCTCTGATACAGATTTGTCACCAGCTCTGACTCATCAGCCACACTAGGGCTTTTCTTGCAATCGTTAGACTCACAAGCGGAATGAAAGGAGGCAGGAGAGATTTTCTTGAGGGAACTAAGTATATATATAAAAAAAAAAAAAAGCAGATGAGAAAAGAGACAGTACAGTGGGAGCGGACAAAGAGGCGAGTAGAGTTTCTTGAGCAGAATTGATGAACAATGGTTTGAGCTATGTGTGTGCCTGTGTGTAAAGTCCCCCAGGAAGGAAAGACAAAATGTGACAGGTGAAAGACTAGGTCTGGCATTCCCATTCTAGCACCTTGTGACCTGAAGAGCTCTCTGCCATCTGGAGAGACAGGATAAGTGTGTTTCATTGGGGAGAGCAGAAAACAAAGGAGACACGGTTAATGCTGAGGATGGAAAAGAGTTCTCTTTAAGGAAAAGAAAACAAGCCGTGAGATGTAGTGTCTGCCAATTTCGGTAGTGTAAACACCCCCACCACAGGTAATTTCAGTCTGCAAATGGTTTAATAACTGGCTCACAAAATTCCTGAATATTTAAGAGTCAGTTTCCACGAGCTGGGGTGAGCCAGCTAAAACACGCCACTGGAGAGTAGAACTAACCATTTATATGTTCAGATGGTTGCCAATTCAACCCATCTACTTAAGCATGCACTGTTGTGCTCTGTGAATATGACATTTTAATTATTTCCATGGTTACTTATTCAAAACTGGCAGAATATCCATGAAGTCCAGTAAAAGAGTATCTTTCAAAAGCACATCCTTTGCCTAAAAACCACCAGAAATTCATGGGCGGAAGGCCATCTGATTAGTCTAAGTTTAAATTCAAAAATCGTCACAAAGCTGAATTCCTGGGACTACATTCAATTTTCTGATGACTCTTTTCTCTATATGAGTTTTTTAAAAGCAAAAGAAAAAAATCACCAGCGATTTTTCTGGGACAATTTAAATAACTTAAAAACCGAAGCACATTCTTAGTAAAATTTTAATGTATTTCTCCAGCGGATGAGAAATAGAAGAGAACGTACCTGTACATCTCTTATTCTGTATGTTCACCTAATTACACCTGTCTACCAGAAGCAGGCATCTCAGACTCAAAGTGCCAGAGAATGTGGTAAGTTTCTTGACATACAGAGTGGCCACCCCCTGTGAAATGGAGTGCAGGGGACAACTAACCTCCAGAAGAAGAGCAGCCCGTGGACCCAAGAGGAACAGGAGTGGGGAGCAGGGGCATGGTCTTCCAGCGTCTTCCTGCTGCTCTGCTGCCTACACCGTCACCATGATCTGATCCAGAGGTTTCCGTTTTAGGTCAGGCACCATGGCCTCTTTGCTGGGGTACCCCACGGGGAGCAGCACCAGCAGCTTTTCATTCGTGGGGCGGTGCAGGAGCACCCTCAGACGGGGGCCACAGTTAAGAGGAGTGGTAGTGACCGTCACCAGTCCTGCATTCTAAAACGGGAGAGAGAAAGAACATGTTTTAAAGTCAGCAGGCAAAGTCACGGCTCAGCTTCCAGCCTGGGGACATTCTCGTCCCTATTAGGCCTGCTTGTTCCTTCATTTCCCTGAAGTTGGGTAGCAAAGAAGCTGCTTGGGCAAGTATTGTCTTGAATCTTGCCTGCTCTCTCCTCAACCTCCCCAGACACCACTATCTTTTAACCAAACAGGGAAGACTCTCGAAAGAAAAATAGTGGTCTTATTTTTCATTAATGTGTAAGAAATAGGAATGGTTATTTCATGGAAAGAAATTTGGGGAATCCAACTACACCAAAGGAATTATTCAAAAAACAACAGGCTTTCAAAAGCACATGATTCTATATCCAGTCATGGAGGCAGAGTATCATCCCCAGCTGAAAATACTGACATCCAGTGATAGAGGACCAATGGCCAGGAGATACGTTGGAGTAGAGGAAATATTTCATTAAACTTTCTCAAAGCCCCTCCAGATAATAAATATCTAATATAAATCATTAGATGACACCTCCCCTTCAAGACACCTCCCCTGCGGGCCCTCTTCCCCCCCCCCCCCCCCCCCCCCCCGCTTTTCCAATCAGATCGACACTGCCAAACCAGAGCAGAAATTTCTGGAACTGGCTTTGACAGTCCTGCACAACTCCAGTCATTATGCAATCTGCCCAGATAGGGGCTTCAGGAAGAATTGTCTTTCCTCCCTCACAAATCATGACCTACACTCAGAATTGTGCCTTATGGAACGCTAGAGGGCAGCAAACTCAACACTACAGTGATAAAAATGCTGCTGCTGATTCCAAGGCACGGAAGCCAGTTTGTTAACTGAGCTCGCTCCAGGACTAACCCGCTTCTTTCGGGACCCTAAGATGAATGGAAGTGCCCTGCGGTCTGACGTGGCATCGTGATTCCATTATTTATCCACGTACCGAATCAGGAAAAAAAAATAAGATGCCAGACCCTTTAGGACAAGTTTGCAAGTAATCCATTCCTCTTCTGCATAACAATTGACTGTATGTTGCAAGGTATTTTCAGCATGCCAACTTTGAATAGTGAAGAAGCACACCGTGTTTTGGAATCAACTGTCCCTTGAAAGTGTGATCACCACTCTTATAGTCTTGTTTGCTTTATTTGTTTTATGTGTTTTCAGACTCTTTCCACCCCAGGACCCCAGTCCCCTACCAAATGTACAGTTCCTGAGGTGACTATTTCTGGAGCCTCCCAGCATCTGTCACTAGGTAGAGCTCAGACAACATTTGTTGAGGGAATCATGTGAACGACATACCTCAGTCTGCTCTATTTCATGGTTAGCATTGCTCTAGCTACTATGTAGATGGAATTTTTAAAAGCACATGGACATCTTTCTAATGCAATACAATGTAAATTGAACTTCTCAGGGAAGGCGCTCTATGACAGAATCCTCCTTATAGCTTTTTAATCATTCCATCGGCTCAGACGATAATGAACACAGAGAGGAAACCGGTCCCTGGAACTTCCAACCTCTGCAGCTCTTCATGTGTGTCTGTCAATACCCTTGCACTTCATATCGTTACAGATGAAGGCAAACACAACAGCCACTTTTCTGACCCTGAAATGATGTTTCAATTGAATTTCCAGGAAGAATTCCAGCTTGTTGAACCATCATACTCACCCAACAGGATTTCCAGAGTAAATTTATTTATTTATTTATTTATTTATTTATTTATTTATTTATTTATTATCTATCTATTTATTTATTTGTATTGCTTTTGTTTTGTCTGTTCATTTATTTTGTTCTTTAGATTCCACATATAAGTGAGATCATGTGGTATTTGTCTTTCTTAGTCTGACTTATTTCACTTCTCGCATAATACCTTCTAGGTCCAATTCACGTTGTTGCAAATGGTAAGATTTCATTCTTTTTTATGGCTGAATATTATTCCACTATATATACGAGGTCAGACAATTAAGTTCATGAACTCATCCTAGAAAAAGTGCTACATACCTTATTGCTGAATATCACTATGGTCACCTTTGAAGTACTCCCCTTGGGAAGTTATGCACCAACACCAGCGCCTAGACCACCCTTCAATGCAACTTTGGAAGTCTTTCTGGAATGGTCATCAGAACTGTCGTCGTATTAACTTTGATGTCCTGAATGTCATCAAAATGTCTTTCTTTCAATATTTCCTTCATCTTCAGGTAAAGAAAGAAGTCATTGGGGGCCAGATCAGGTGAGTAGGGAGGGTGTTCCAATACAGTTCTTTGTTTACTGGCTAAAAACTCCCTCACAGACAGTGCCATGTGAGCTGGTGCATTGTCGTGATGCAAGAGCCATGAATTGTGGGCGAAAAGTTCACGTCGTCTAAATTTTTCTTGCAGCCTTTTCAGCACTTCCAAATAGTAAACTTAGTTAACTGTTTGTCTAGTTGGTACAAATTCATAATGAATAATCCCTCTGCTATCAATAAAGGTTAGCAACATCGTTGCAACAAGTTCACGAACTTAATTGTCAGACCTTGTATGTATTACATTGTCTTTAGTCAGTCCTCTATTGATGGGCATTTCTGTTGTTTCCGTATCTTGGCTACTGTGAATAATTAAACATCGGGGTGCATATATCTTTTCAAATTAGTGTTTTGGATTTCTTTGGGTAAATATCTGGAAGTAGAACTGCTGGGTCATAACATAATTCTATTTTTAAATTTTTGTGGAACCTCCAAACCATTTTCCATAGTGGCTGCACCAACTTTTAACAGTGCACAGCGGTTCCCACTTATCTGCTTCCTCACTAACATTGTTTGTTGATTTACTGATGATAGCCATTCTGATAGGAGTGAGATGGTATCTCATTGTGGTTTTGATTTGCATTTCTCCTGAGTCAGTTTTCACATCAGTTACCTTCCTTAGGATTTCAACTTTAGATAAACAATTTAGAACTAGAAACTCAACTGAAGTTTGTAAATAAGGCCACCATTTGGCCCTCAAGAATCAATTCTGTCTCTTGGGCTGGTGGGAGGGTGACATACGTGCAGGGCAGCCAGGAGGATGCCACAGGAGATGGAAACGCTGATCTCGTTGTAGTAGTGGACCTTCCTTTTGCCATTTGCAGCGAAACCGTATATTTGTTTGAAAATGAGAATCAAAACAGGAGCTGTGTCCAAGTATTCTTTAATCCAATTGGTTCTGAAGGGGGAAAAAAGATATTATAGAGAATATTTGCTCTTAATGATTTTTATTCTCTTTTTACTGTCTTAGCTTATTTACATTGAAAACAAAACACATTTACTTGTCTTTCATATTTAAATTGAATAAGAACAGCATTTTTGTCTGTGTCATGTCTACCTGAGGTCAATAAACAGGTGTTAATAAGGGCCTAGTATGGCAAGGCACCAGAAATTCTGAGAAATGCCAACATGGATCCTATAATCCAGAGGGCAACAAGCCTGACTAAGCAAAATAAAACCTGGTAAGTGCTATTAAAGAATATAAGCCAAGTACATTAGGAGCCCCCAAAACTAAATGTTAATTTTGAATGAGGAGATTAGAAGAAGGTTTCCAAAGTTCCCCTTGTGGTGGGCCATTGAAGACCATGTGGAGAGGGGCCACTGGGGAGGGCATCCTAGTGAGGAGATGAGTAAAGGCAGAGACAGGATGGAGAAGGCTTGGTGGGTCAGGGAATTTCCAGAAGCCTGGTAGGCTGGAAGACGGGGTGTGTGGTGGTGCACAGCGGGTCGCAGGATACATGCAGATTTTGCAGGGTCCTGGACTCCATTTGGTAGGTAATGGAGAGTGACCACTAGCTTCTGAGCAGAAGCATCTCATGATCAGATCTGTTTCTCTGTTTCAGGAAGAGGCCAGTTTGTGTGGACAATGGACCAGCTCAAAGGGGGATCAGACAAGGGACAATGGCAATGGCCCAGGAGCACTTAGGGGAGGTATAGAGGCTGGAACTGACAGATCTAGTCCAGAGTGTGCAAGAGAGGAGAAAAAGATGATGGTGAGGTTTAACCAAAATTATAGGTGCGCATTTGGTAACGCTGTTAGCCCAGTTACGAAGAAAAGAAAGGGAACTTTGTGTGAGTGGGAGATAATTCATGTGAGTTATGAATGTTGAGCTTACATTTTGGTTTTCCAGCTAGCAGCATACTTTTCTCTATTCTATTACCTTATCCCATCCATTTTGGCAAATCGTCATTCTGACACAGATATACAAAAGAAAAGATACTCATGTCATATTATATATTGGAGTTTTTTTAAGGATATGTCATTAAGTAGCAAGAGATCATTCATTTCATTTTTAGCCTTATTATGCTTCACTGTTTTAAAACACACTAAACTCACTTGTGTATTTTTCTATGGTTCTTCATACATTATTCACTTCTACAGGTCACATTTTCAGACCTACTTTACCACACCGCAATATGCTTAGTCATGCTCAACTGTCATCAATTATTTTCTACTTACAGAAAGGGAGCTTGTTAATGGGTTAGAAGATAAACTCTGGAGTCAACTAGCTATGCCATGTTGGGCAAGCTACTTCTCATGGCTCAGTTTCCTCATATGTAAATGTACGTATGATATTGTACACTCACCTGATACAATTATTGTGAGGATGAAATCAATCAAAATAGATACAGTGCTTAGAGTAGTACCTAGTACACAGCACCACGTATACGTTAGCTGGTATTATCTTTACTACTAACATTATTTTACAGTGAATAATTTAAAATTTTTTTTAAATTCACATGAAGATTAAGCAATTTACCTAGTTTGAAGGTAAGTTAGTAATTTTTAACAATTTTTGTACTTATTTATTTTGCCTAGGCACACATTGATATCTAATGTTTTGGCTTTGTTCAATTTTTATGAATTTATTATGACATCATATTAAAACTAATAAAAAGACAGCAACGAATAGGCCTGTTAAGAGAAAGGTAAGAAGCATCTTCTGCCTGGGGTGGAGGGCTCACTCCATGTAGCAGGAAAAGATAAGGTTTGACATGTCGGTTGGATCCAGGTTATATATGAAGCCTTTAATAACAGCTATGGATTTCATAATTGACTCAAACAGGATGCCAGTACATACGTTCACTTGTTATTCAATTTACCAAACATTTCTTCAGTTATTTACTATGCATCAACACTAAGCTAGATGGTATAATATAAGGCTTCTTAAGCTGGAGTTTCCTGGATCCGTAGGGTTTTTATGTATATGTGTGTGTGTACACATATTTTCTGCAGCCAAAGTCTATGACTTTAATTGGATTCTCAAGAATGTCTTGGTATACGACAAAAATTTCTGAAATGTGGTCTATAAAATGAGAAAGGTACACCAATAACTAAAATACTACGTGGTAAAGGCTCCTTTAGATGCAGGGAAGGTGCATATTAGGTGCTTTGAGCACACAGATGAGAGACAGCTAATTTTGCCTTCGTGGGGGAAAGTGATGGGACTGACAGCATTTGTAAGTACTGTGCACTCCCAGAGCACAACATCTTTCTCAGTGGAGAAATTCAAGTTATCTTTTATCCATCCCATTGTTTCCCCGCAAATATGCAATAAGATTTTTATATTCATCATTAATATCCTGTACTTGTTCTGGAACATGGTAACAAGTTACAACTCCATAAGACATCAATTTTGATAGAGGGGAGGATGAAGAGTGTAAAGTGCATCAAATATATGGTGACAGAAGGAGACTAGACGTCAGGTGGTGAGGACACAATAGAGTATACTGATGTCGTATGATAAAGTTGTACACCTGAAATTTATATAATGTTATTAACCATTGTTACCCTAATACAGTTAATTTAATTTTTTTTTTTAAGATAGGGTTTAAGTATCTTAGGAAAAACATTGTTCTCTGGGGCACATACCTGCCTTAGTACACTGAGGCACCAGAGTAAAACTAGTCCACACAGAATTCTACTCCACTTTCTTCTTGGAGATGAGGAAGGCCACAAAGTTACTGATGCCTAATGGAGAATGTGCTTGTACTAAATTTGTACTTTTATTAGACATGTACTAACACTAAAGGCTGCTGAGTAAGATCCTGGAAGATCTGATCACTTTAGCGATATGGAATTTACTTCACTCAAGATCCTGAAAGGTAGTTCACAATCTTACGTTCCAGGTGGAAGAACAGTGAAATAAGTTCTCAAAGTTTGATTTATTATTACTTGAGTTGGAGTCTATTTATTTACCAAAGACTCACATGGCACTTATTATGTGGCATCACAATTCTATATCCTTATAAACTCATTTTATTTTCATAATGAAGTAAATATTACACTTATTCCCATTTTACAGATGAAGAAACTGACATACAGAGAAGTTAATTAGTGGTAGAGCTCAGATTTGAACCCAAGCACTCTAGCCTTGGAGGCCCTACTCTTAGCTTCTATCTTCTATAAGCCTGACACCAAGTTTTTAACATCATTTTGGGTGAAAGAAACAGAAGCTCAATGTGATGGTTAATTTTATGCAACTACTTGACTGGGCCACGGGGCACCCAGATGTTTGGTTAAACATTATTCTGGGTGTTTCTGAGACGACATTTCCGGGTGAGATTAATGTGTGAATCGGTAGACTGAGTAAAGCAGATTGCCCTCCCCAATGTGGGTGGGCCTCATCTAATCCAAAGGCCTGAGCAGAGCAAAAAGGTAGAAGAAGGAAGCATTTGTTCCCTCTGCCTGACTGTCTTTGAACTGGGACATCATGAGCTGCCTTCAAACTCAAGGTAGAATTGTAACTTACACCGTTGGCTGTCGTGTTTCTCAGGCCTTCTGAGTTGAATTGAAGCTACACCATCGACTCTCTTGAGTCTCCAGGTTGCTGACTGCAGATCTTGAGACTTCCCAGCCTCCTGAATCACGTGAGTCAATTATTTATAATAAATCTCTCCCTCTGTCTTTGTTTCTCTCTGTCTCTCTGTCTCTTTCTCTCTGTCTCTCTCTGTCTCTGTTTCTCTCTCTTTCTTGCCATTGATTCGGTTTCTCTGGAGATCTTAGACTAATATGCTCAGAAAGAGTAAATAAATGCCTAAGGTCTTGCCACTGGAAAAGCAGAGCTAAGGTTTAAACCCAGACCTGATTCTAGCCAGCATTCCTAATCACTCTACAATACCTGGGCTCAAGGCAAGACAGTGGCGAGGCTTGACTTAACTTCCATAATTCCTCCCGGAGGTAGAATCAAACGTTTTAACATCTACAACCAAACCAGGGAACTGAAGTCATAGTTATTTCATTTTTAAGAAGCTAAGCCAGACATCCCTTATTCCCACCATTTTGTACCTCAATTTCTTCAGGTCTGTAACCCATCGATGTCCCATCCTTTTCATGTAGTTTATTTCCTCTTCTTCTTCGATGATCTCCCGAATCTTGTGCTTCATGTCTGGGTCCTTCACCACCACAAATGTCCAGGGTTCTGTGTGGGCCCCGCTTGGGGCTGTTCCTGTTACCCATTAAATGGAAATCAGAAATGAAAACTGCAGGACAATGTGAGACTGTTAATTCAGAATAAATATAATAACTCATATGTGTTCAAAATGAAGTTACATCATCTGGCAAACGAAGCGCTTGGCAGTAGAGGCTGGCATGTCGCTGCCTGCGCCATTTCATTCAGCGTCACTTTAAGAGTCTCCACACCAACTACCTGAGGGCCAGGCCAGCAGTTCTAGGCTATAGGAATGTATCACTACTTCTCTCAGTATATGGGATAAAACATCCTTAAGCAACTGCACCTCGACCACTGAGGGACCGCAGAGGAGAAATTCTGACAGCCCAATATCTCGAAAATGTCATTTGTTTTGATATTCTTGAAAAAAGATAAAGTCATGAAGGTTATTGGAAATGGTAAACTTTAAATGGTAAAATTGTTTTAAAAACACTTCTCAAAAGACAACCAAACTATACATTGTTTAGTACCGATATCAAAGCTCTGAGTGTGACCCTGTGGGGTTGGTGGTCTCGCTGGGGACACACAAGAACTCATGGCCCTGGGTGCTCAACACACACAACAGTGTGTCTTCCAACTAGCACAGGCTTCAGGAACACTCAGCCTACACCTCTATCCGTCCCAGTGTCCCAGACAAAGCTTCACGGTGCAGCTTGGTGCCCAGGCAGCTAGAATTCCTTTGAAGATTCCAGCCATGGCTTCGGCCCGCTTCTGATCTGGATGTCATCCCTCTGACCTAGAGATGGCCTGCTATTCCTAGCAGCAGACCACAGTGACCCTCTGAGGGTATATTTCACAAGCAACTATTCCTTTCTTCCTAGGGAGTAATTTAGTGGCATAAGTTCTACATGAGGAGCTCAGGTCTACCTGTCTCGATGGGGTTTTTGTTTGCCACGCATCACTCCCCATGGGAGAGAGGGCATGATTGAATTGCAAAATGCAAGTCAAAACCTAGACATAAAGCCCAAATTTCTGAGCAGAGTGATTCCAGTTCACTTTGTACCCGTGTTGTTTGTCCACTAAATATTTGTGTCACTAACATAAGAAATAAATTGTTCCCTGATATTTTCAATGATGCCAAATTTATCAGAATGTCACACACACCCACACCCACACACACACACAGATACTATATACACACAGAAGAAATTTAGTAACTACTAATAGTTAAAGACTCAAGAATCTAGTGCATTTGTATTCTTAATTAAAATGAAATGTTTTATTATTGCTCTTTTTAACTTGGGCAGTGGATTTACAATGGTCATGCAATAATTTCTGCAAATGAACTTAACTGTGACTTACATATGGCTACGACTCCAAGTAGAGGAGATTCTCAACTAGGGGGCTTTTCCTTATATCTCTTTTTCTAGAATTCTCATTTTTTTCCCTTGGGTAGATATTAATTTACATTGAAAATGTGTTTTCTTTGTTTTGATTTACTTTGCAAATCCACATGAGTAAATTTGGTAGTTTATTAGAACATAGTATTAGAGCATTGTGGTGTATAAGAAATTTGGTTCCAAAAAGAGAAATGAATAAATGTGAATAAGTGTGTGTGTGTGTGTGTGTGTGTGTGTGTGTGTGTGTGTTTTCAAGGTGAGGGGAGAGAAAAATTTTTCTAATATATAATACTGTGTTCAGAAACTTTTGTTTTTAATAAAAGTTTATAATGTTGAGTAATTTCAGACATCTTAAACTCTTGTCACATCTGTACCCAAGAAGTTTGTAATAGTCAGAAGTTTGTAAAAAGTGGGAATCATTATGTTTCTGGAAGTCAGTCTACATCTGGGTATGACTTTATAGGTAAGCTTATTACTCTAGGCTTTATTTCAACATTGTTCCAGTACGGCCACAGCAATAAAGCAGCTGATATTCTCAAAGGCCCAATATGCACTTACAGACCTGCTGCTTTGATGACATTATCAATGACTTCCATTGGCACTTCCTCATTACTTATGAACCTCACAGACCGTCTCTTATTGAGAAGTTCATAAAATTCCTGAGATCTCTTAACCATTTCCTTCTCAGGATACCGGGTGTGGGAGAATGGGATGTGTTCAACGTTTTCCTCTGACTCTTGGCATTCATCCGCGTCTGCAAAGAAGAACAAGAAAAGTGCAAATTAAATATCTCTTGGCCATAAGGTGGCCACTGAGGAGAAGGAGATAAAGTTCTCAAAAATGTCTGTTATGAGCTCAAAAACACCAACAAAAGATGAAGTGAATAGATCTATAGAATCCTGACCCCTGATCTTGACAATCGTTCAAACTCCAGACTGGTTATAAATCAAGAAAAAAAAAAATTTTTTTTTTCACCTACACAAAGTTGAGAAATGCAAATTTCTGTTAATGGTGAACTAGCTTTTTTTTTTTTTTAATTTTATTGGGGAGTTTTGGGGGACAGTGTGTTTCTCCAGAGTCCATCAGCTCCAAGTTGTTGTCCTTCAGTCTAGTTGTGGGGGGCACAGATCAGCTCCAAGTCCAGTTGCCATTTTCAACCTTTAGTTGCAGGCAGCACAGCCCACCATCCCATGTGGGAATTGAACTGGCAAACTTGTTGTTGAGAACTCGTGCTCTAACTAACCATCCAGCTGCCCCCTGAACTAGCTTATTTGAAACAATCTCTCATCAGCTGAAAACCATTAAGATCACTAAATAAAATATTTTTGAAGTCCTTTTAAAATCACTGTATTGCTGACAACATAGTAAGAAATTCCCAGACCAAAACTAAAGGGAAAATATGAACCTGCAGAGGTAAATAAGCACAGAAGCTGCGTTTTTCCCTGATTGTATTTGCTAATCTCTACACACTTGAATTTTCATTTTTATATTTTCAAGAATCAAGAGGAAGAGAAAAGCCCAGGCCCATACACAGCAGAGAGTGTAATGAGCTGGGACCCCAAGACTACATCCTTAGGGAGAGCATGAATCATAAGTAAATGAAGGCCTAATGGATTATACTATTTTGGTACAATGTAATATACTAATCTTTGCACAGATTATTGAATCATCTTGGAGATAAAGATGAGAAGACTTGCTAAGGTGTGTGGTAGGGGGTTGCTGAGGCTGACTTCCAGACTGCTGGCTTTGGTGCCTGGGTAGACATGGAACCATCCACTGAGGTAAGAGGGTGAGAGATGAACAATTTGGGAGAGGTGGGCAGAAGTAGGAATAGGAATCAACAGTGTGTCACGTTCCAGGTGCCTGTGAGTCCTCAAGTGAAGATGTCAAGTATGAAAGTAAAGGTCCAGAAGACAAGATGTCACGTTGGGAGTCCTCACATAAAGATGAGAATGACAATAGGAACAGAGGGAAGAGAGCAAGAAGATCCAAGACCTGGTCCTGAGGGTCTGGGATACTCCAGGTAGAATTCTGGTAGAGGATTAACTGCCCCCACTGGTCCCCACACACTTCACTCCTAAATATCTGAGGATGGGGAAAAGGCAGGCAGGAGGGAACACTCATGAAAGAGGGACTCACTTCAAAGGGACTGAGAACCCAGCTACAATACTAGCAGTATTTCTTTCATTTTGCTTATTTTTTTTTATTTTGTTTTATTTTTTTGTCTTCCTCTTTTTCTTTTTTTTTTCTTTTTTAATTTAAACAATGGAGACTTCAAAAGAGCAGAAGTTGTGCAATGGACAGGCACCCATTTCTTTAAAGATTCAATATGGACAAAGAAAAAAAATTGTACATTGGTTTGCTTATTGCTCTTAGTAAGAAACTTCTTACATTGTCCTCACCAGGGCAGTTTGGGCCCAGACTGTACACATTTCCTGAAAAAGACCAGTTACTAAGTGAAAAGGAAGTAGGTGTGATGAGGGAGTGGCAACAAACATCTATCAGCGTTTTAGAAGTCAATACCAAACTGAGCCCAGATTTCATCAGGACCAACACTGAACTTTATCAAATGTGTCAATAAAGACTTCCAACACCATTTGTTATGAAGTCTGGCCACCTATGTAGTCAGTGAGTGATAAATGAGCAAATGCATGAAATGCTTCCTTAACTGTAACGTAAGCTATCAACTCTTAAGATCCATTCAGCCAGCATTTGTAAAAACTAAAGGCAGACTAGGAGCGTGACTTGGCAATTTCTCAGCTTCGAACGTCCAGGGTAAGCGCTGCTCCTCTGGCAGAATGAAGTGGCTGCTGCCTGAGCCTTATTCGACTACCCATTATCTCTGAGCAGAGCATAAAAATGGTCTAATCACTGCTGGTTTGGACTGTTAAACACAAATTTCCTGCAGGGCATTCCAATAGGGGGAGAGGAGGGCCTGCTGTTCCTGGAGCCTGCCCCAGGCCAGAAGGTTTACGTCCTGCCTGGGGCAGGCTGAGCCAGGCTTGGAGAGAAAGCCCCAAGTGATCCTCAGGGCAGTGAACCAATACGAACTCAAAAGGTACCACTTCTGTCCATTCTCTTGACCTCCTGACTGCCCCCAGGAATGCGGCCCTCACCAAGAGAAAAGAGAACAGCTTCTATAAACTCTGCAGTTGTCCTGGCTCTGTCCTAGATCAGCCAAGTCACTCTGGGGGATTTATTCAAGCTGTAAAGCCCATATATTCCAAAACAAACACACGCTATTGTGGTTTGCTTTTTAATCTGTGTCCTGTGCTGCCACACTTGGGGTTGACTCTTGGCACCAAAAGCAACTGGTCTTTTATCATTGCTTTAATGTCAAGGAACCCTAAATTGCTCCATAATTAGGTTTAACAGCCAAGTAATTCGAGGTCACCTCTCTCCTTTAATGTTTAACCCAGAACTGTTTTTGGCTGCCTCTCCACACAAATTTCTTTTGTGTTTTGCAGTTTCACTTTAAAATCTTTGCAAATGGGCTAAATATTTTCTAGCTATGAAACTACAAGGCCCGTTGATGTCATATCATTCTTGTTCCCTCCTGCAACTTTTTTGGAGCCTAGCAGAGCAATACTTACTAAGGCTGAGGGAGACACGGCTCTCGTAGTAGACAGATTCTGACAGTAGAGATGGGAGAAACCTCAGGGCTCAACACCTGTCCAGAGAGCAGCCCCCTTCCCTACTGCCCCAGCCATCACTCTGCTTCCTGCACGGCTTCTCAGCCATTCACCTCCCTCGCTGCAGTCTAGATTGACTATTTCACACGGCAAATGCAGTGGTGGGGCTGGGGAGTCTGGGATATCCAGATGGAAAGACGCTTGGAGAGAGGAACACTATTCTGGGTGGCGTTGACATAATCTGTTTCTGAGCCCCTTCGTATCTTACGGTAACCTTGGTGTCCCCATGTTGACCTTCACTCTTCCCTCATTGGACCCACTCAAACTCCTTGTCAAGGACAATCTCTCCATCCAAGTCCTGCCCCCCTCCTAATCTTCTCTCATCTGAAATTACCTATGCTTTGTCCTAAAACCTTAAGTTCTTTGTAAACCAACCTTTTAAGATTAGCCATGCAAAATTGTTAATGGGTGGGTGATCCAAGGATGATGAAATGCAGAGATGAAGCTGAATTTATTTCTCCTACAGTGAAGGAAAGATATGCTGGTCAAGCTCTGTCTGTGTGAACTCAGTAGAATGCTGACCTTATATAGTATTTTTGTCAATAATGTGCTGGTAAATCAGCTCTCTGAGGGGGGAAAAAAGAGCCCTGGTTTGTTGTGCTTGACAGTTTCCATGGTATAAATCCTCCCACCATGGCCTGACTTCAAGCTACTGACAGTGGAATAAGGAGCCCACAAATCTCCTGAATATTTAACAGTTGGCTCTTGCTAGCCCATAGGTCCACTGTAGCACACCACTTGGTTGGGAAGCATGGAGTTCAGGGATTGGTGGACTTCAAGGGCTATAAGAAGATTGGCATCATCTCTAGGAAGAGTGTTACTTACTTAAGACTGTTGATTGGTTGGCAAATCAGAGAGGCTGGTACTGGAGTGAGTCCATCCCTGATTGTCTAGCTTTCAGAAGCAAGAGGCTGCCACTGAATGGCTGTCTTGCTAAGCTTTTACTGAGATGAGCTGTCCCTGATCCATTGAGTATCTTTGAAACCTATTCTGACAGTTGCTTGTTACCATGGGTACATAAAAATCGGTCCATTCCCAAGTTTGTGGGAATATTTTTATTCTTAGTTGTTACCTACACTAGATAAAAATTTTAACACAGGTCTTTCTTAGCAGTGATGGGACAACCTGGGACAATCATAGTTTTTGGATGGCAGGTGAAGCTAAGTGAAGAAAAATCCTCATCAACATTAAAGTGGACGCATTTTATGATATGTGTTCTCTATATCTTTTCCTCTAATTTCCATTTCCATGAACTTCTATGAATCTGTGGCCGAATAGAGAATTTGGGGGTAGGATTTTCAGTTCATTTTATAGGTGTATTCTGAGGTTTTCACTTTCAGATAAAAATCTCCAACTTCTCCTTAGACTTCCATTACAGAAAAACAGGAAACTGAAAGTAGGAACAGAACACCATGCGTGACTGGTCCCTGAAGGAAGTATGTGTCTGATATCTAATAAGCATGATCTCTCCAGTCCCCCACCCTCCTGCCCACACACATGCTGATTCTCTGACCTAGGAACATGGAGCAAAAATTCTTTGTGAATCAGAGCTGGAGGAGGTCTGATTGGTGCCCAGATGTTCCTCAGCTCACCCTAGAATGGCCTACGATACTTATTTTACTGTTTTGTCTGTTGCTATTAATTTTCAAAATGGGCTGGATCTGGTATCTATTTGCCATCATCCAAATCATCTCCATGTCTTTTCAGTAATGGAATCCTTTCTCTTTTCCAATTATACCCCCTTCAGTGTCTGCAGCACCAGCAGTGGGACCTCCCTTAGGCCGTGTCCACCCATCCAGTGGTTAGGCGCTGGGACTTGGGTCGCAAAGAAGTTTAAACGTTGGTTTTCCCCTAGTGACCTCAGTAAGTATTGCTTATGTAAACAAAAATTCCAGCAAAAGACTGTGAACTCTACATTCAGGGCACATTTGTCTATGTCTGCTGAGGGGGCCACTAGGTGTCCAATTCATCCCCCTGTCTGAGGAATAGAGAATGAAGAGGGAGAGGATTTTGAAAAATGAATAATCGGGCCTAGAAACAGAACAGGGCCATATAGCTTTGCTTTGTGTCCCCAACCTTCAGGCCCAGCCCCAGGTCTCTGACCCCCCACCAGCCTTATCCAGCTCCCTTGTATCCCCCAAACTCTTGGGCCTTCAAATCCAGTGGCCTTTCCTCAATGCATATTACCTTTCAGTTCCCAGGGAATTTTTAACCCTGCTGGCCATCTCCTGCCTCCTGAGTTCTAGATCATTCTCCTACTGGAAAGGCAGCCTAGCAAACTGGCTATATGCCTGGACTCTGGAGCCAGACTGGCTGGGTCCTGGCTCTACCACTACCTGCTTGGGTAGGTGACTTAGCCTATCTGAGTCTCAGCTTCCTTATCTGTAATATATGGATAATAGTAGCCACCTCACTGTATTGTTATGAAGGCTAAGTGATTTACTACATGTAAAATGTAACACTGGATACAGTAAGTGCCATACAAGGGCTCATTGTTATTATTATTATCCCGGTATTTCTTTTTCCATCCCTTCCTTTCTGTTGTCCATTTCTCCCACCACAGTTCCTCTTACAGCGGGCGCACCCCTCACCCCAGTTCTATCCTCAGCCTTCTCTCTATCAATACCCCCTTAGTGAATTCGTTAGTTTTCCAAGTCCCAAGTCTCACCCCTCTGCTGGTGATTCTCCAATCTGGGGCCTTGATCCCTCACCTAGACTTTTCTTTCCTTTTCCTCTTCAATGTCATCTTGTCAAATCTGAAATGTCCTAGACTACACTCATCTTCCCCTTTAAACTGGACCCTCTTCCCTTTCGCATTTATGATAGTGTCTTTCTGACTCTTCCAGCCTCCAAATCTTACCCTCTCCTTCCAATAGCCAATGAATTACCAGACCTTCTTGTTCTTCCTTTAACTTCACCCCGACTCACTCCTTCCTCTGCATTCCCACTCCTCCGCCATCCAGGCCGTCCTTACCAGAACAAATCATTACCCAGCTTCCCTTTGGTCAAGGGAAGCGCTTCTCACCTGGGCATAATTGGCATTCAGGAGGGATTTCCTTCCCCGGACAGAGTAAGAGGCAGCCCTGGGTGGGGGCTGCCTGGGTTTGACCCTGTGCGGGTCATTCAGCGTTGCAATATGCCCCACCCTCAATCCTGAGAGCACTCACACGCACGCACACACATGTGCATGCACATGTGAACTCCAGTAGCCCAGCTGATAATCACTGAGCCTCTTCCAAATTGAATCCATTCCACAAATCCACCTCCGACAAACCTCAATCTCAGCTTACCCAAGGCTCCTCTCCTCTTCTTTCTCAGGTCAGCCATGACCTGGCCTACCCTCCCTACCCCATCTCATTTCACTCCTTCCCCTGATCAGCACAGTCTTCCCATCTTCTTGGCACCTCCCCAGGGGTTCAGCCCTATACTTATGCTCTTTCTGCTCCTCTTACCTGAGCTGTGTCCTAACCCACGTTCTGTCAATTCACCAAGCCTGGTTTGACCTTTATCCTAGCTGCCCCACCACTCCCTCACGCCTTCTTCAAACACCTTATTATCAGCTCATCTCTTACTCTCTAATTGTTGCCTGTTTATTGCCTTCTCGACTGAATTCACACTCAGTTTTGAGGACAGTGGCCACAGGGCATGGCACAATGAAAGGTAGCAAGTCCCTTGATCGATGCCACTTTTTAAATTTCAAAGTTTTTGATCAAAACCTGACCACGGCCACCCAAGCCTGTGATGACAAAACCTTCAGAAAGGTTTTAACAACCAGAACATGATGGAGCCAATGTCAGCCCTTGACAGCTTTTTAATGAGAATCCAGGAATGGAGGGAAGTTGGTGCCAGCAGGTAACAAGCTGACCACCAGAGAGAAATGATCTGTCCCTGTCACACACTAATTTGTTTGCACGATAGAGGTTGATTAGGAAACTTATCTGAGTAAGTTTCTTCCCCTCCAAAGCACTGCCATCAACTTGCACGCATCGTAAAAATACAAAAGGTGGACGCTAAGCTAAGCAGCGTTGCCCGTGTCTTTACCTTCTTCCACTTGCTGGAGTTCACTGCTGTCCGTTAAGTCCTCATCCACCCAGGGTCGCGCCTCAGCCCTGGCTCTAGGCTCCCCGTTCCTTCTCTCGATGCTTCTGTCCGCATTTTTAAAGATCCACACAATCAAAATGCAGACAACTGCTACCAAGACTGGAGTCAGGAAAAACATGGTTACGAGACGGATGCCAAACGGTGCACACACGTCCCACACTCCGGAATTTAAACAAACAGGACAGGAAGGGGCAATGCCAGGAGACCGAATGGAGGGAGAGAGAGGTGTGCTGGGGAAGGAACAAAGTAAACTCGCTCACTCTGTGAGGACTTTGCCAAGGAACAAAGATCACAGCTGTGTGTGCCTTCAGGATGGGTCATGGGTTTGGTAATGCACAAGTACATACACTTTTATATCGATTATGTACCCAGTCAATACATTCTTAGACAATAATTGCCAGGATCTGAGTAACACTTTAATGCGCTAGACCTTGCCAGCAGCGGTAGAAGGTGTTTACTCTTCCTCACCGTATATTTTCTCTGAGAGCAACAATGTGCCTGAAGCAAGCAATCACCTGGCAAACTTGTTTTTAAGGAGAAGATTTCCAGAATCAGAAACTCGGGAGTGGGGCTTTGTTGAAAGTCTGTGTTTCAACAAGCCCTCCAGGTGATTTTTGTGCTTGTACAGTTTGAAAGGCTCTCTCCTCACATCCCCTCCTCTTTCCCAAATTTAGATTCTGCAAGCCCACGCCTTCCACACCATCCAGAAGAGCAAAGTATTGTACACATCAGGAGCTTATTGCTTATTGAAACTTCCTCCAACATGATGTCTTCATAAAGCACAATATCTCGCACATCATAAACCCCCAATAAATAGAAATTCAAAATTTTAAGAATAGAAGTGATGTTTTTAAAACTGTATTAAAGAAGATTCATCCAGCCATAAAATCAGGTGCCAACACAGGTTGCAGCCAGGAAGGCCAATCAAAGAACCACTGTAGCAGTCGGATGAGAGTTAACAGAGTTCTCACGTGGGGAGAAAATTGTGAGTTTGGGACGAGGAAATGTTTGCATAAAATTTGGAGGTGGTGGAAGTGAGAAGGTCCAGATGTGGGGGTTATAGAGAGGGAATCAAAAATTGCCTCCCTCCTTCTCCAAGCAAATCATGTATTTCAGTCTGGACGTTGTCTTGGTCCTTACTTTCCTGGGGGGGGGGGGAGGGAGTTTGGGATTTCACAGCCTTCCCTTATTATTTGACCCAGTGAGCATTTAAGTAGGGCCAGAGATGAGGTCCTCTGGCAGGAAAGTGGGGAGAGAGACTCTTGGCTTGAAAGAAAATATGTGTCTCACAAAGCTGGGGATTGTTCCAGAATGTGATTCACCAGGTGAGCCTATCTCTGCCCCATGAAAACATGACTTCTGAGACGGGAGATTTCCCAAGTGTTTCTTTTCCTCACCAAGCAGTATCCAAACAGCACTGCCAGGTCCTGGATTGGGTCCCACAAAAGAAAAATGACTGAATCTTCCAACCACTGTGTTATATTATCTTTTGAAATACTATTTTTATGTGAAAGAGCTTAGCCACAAAGTGACATTCATTCTAGACAAGAAGAAAAAAACTCTGTGGTGATATTAGTCACAAATGTTTTTTAATAGAAAAATGGCATGTTCCACAGCAATATTAGGCAGCATTTACTAATATTGTATCTGCTTCCTCTAGATACTCATTATTGCTTTTCCGCAAATTAATTTAAAAAATTATTATCAGAACTAGTGATTGTTTCTCAATCTTATTTCTCCTCTAAGAATAAATTATGAGACATAATTTTGACAATACAAGGGGCTCTTGGTAAAGGCATTGGTTGTTTGGCATTTAAGGGGTGCCTGGTATAGCAGTTCCTTAGGGCTGCTTTAACAAAGTACCACAAACTGGGTGGCTTAAATTTGTCTCAGTTCTGGAGGCTAGAAGTCCAAAATCAAGATGTTGGCAGGGCTGTGGTCACTCTGTAGGGGAGAATGTGTTCCAGTGCTTTCTCTTAGCTCCCAGTGGTTGCCAGCAAATCCTGATGCTCCTTGGCTTGTAGACACATCACTCAGTCTCTGCCTCTGGAGTCACATGGTGTTCTCCCTGCTTGTGTTCCCATCATCGTCCCAGGTGGGTCTGTCTCTGTTTCTTCTCCTCTCTTTTTAAGGACGCGAGTCATTTTGGATTAGGGCCCACCTTAACGACCTCATCTTAACTTGACGACATCTGCAAAAACCTTATTTCCAAATAAGGTCTCATTCACAGGTTCCGGGTAGACAGGAACACATCTTTTTGGGGACACATGTCAAACGTAACACCTGATAAAATAGAAGTAACGATACTTCAGCTTATTTCCTATGAAGGTAAATTCCTTCTGAAACATTAATGAATTCATATAGCATCTACAGGTTTTCAGTCTTTCAAATTGTAAAGGGAGGAGAGCAAGCAAAATTTCATTCATTTCTCTCTCTCATTGAAGAGAAAGTGCTCACTCACCCAACTTCTCTATAATTCCCTGTTGGAGTTAAAGGCTTGTCAATGACTAACTTGTCCAGCTGGGGACTTTGAGATTGCTCAATACAAATGTTGGAAGACTAGAACCCTTTTTGTGTGTGTCTAGATCCATCCTTGGACTCTGGAAAGGCCAGAGGTCCAAAGACTACGTATTTTAAGTTATATTAAATTTTAAAATGTGATGAGATAATGTTAACTACTATAACCAGCAACAACTGGTCACGTCCTCCTCACATCACATCACTCTGACCTCCACTTTGACCCCCCTTTTCCACTGGGAGAACCAGTCAGAGAAAGGACAGGATCTCTCCTTCTGATTATGTTGGGCCCACCCAGATAATCCAGGATAATCTCCCTGTTTTAATATTTCCTTAGAAATATTAGCATAGTGTATTTTATAGGCAAAGGAAGGTATTCCGTGCTTTTCTGCAAAATGATGGCTTTTAAAATCTCTTTCATACTGCGTACTAAACATCAGTGTAGGCTGTGATGCCACTCATTAATATATTGAGTTATGATACTCTTGTTTTATGAATAATTAATTTAAACTAAGTCTAAAGCTGATTGCATACTATTTTCTTAATTGTGTTAAAATATACGTCACAGTAAAGTTACCATTTTAGCCATTTTTAAGTGTACAGTTCAGTAGAATCAAGTTCATTCACATTGTTGTGCCACCATCACCACCATCCATTTCCAGAACTTTGTTCATCACACCAAACAGAAACTCTGTATCCACTAAACAATAACTGCCCATTCCCTCCTCCCTCACGCTCTAGTGATCAGCCTTCTATTTTCTGTCTCTATGAATTTGACTATTCTAGGGACCTCACATAAGTGGAATCATACAGTATTTGTCTTTTTGTGTCTGGTTTATTTCATTTAGTATAACATCCTCAAAATTCATCCATGTTGTAGCATGGTTCAGAGTTTCCTTCCTTTTTAAGGCTGAATAATATTCCATTGTGTGTACATACTGCATTTTCTTTATCCTTTATTCTATCAGTGGACATTTGGGATGCCTCTACCTTTTGGCTATTGTGAATAATGTTGCCATGAACAGTGTTCTATCACGCTATTCTTTTTTACACTACCAACAATAGAATTCTTGAGTTGGGGACACTGAAATCTCTGACTCTAAAATTGGTTGCCCAGAATGGCATGGGGTTGGATTCTAATATATATATATAATATATATATATATATATATATATATTATATATATGCACATACATATATATTATATATATATATAGAGAGAGATAAAATATGGTAACTAATTTTTCTGAAACTTGTTTTTTCTTAATTAACATTACAATTACCTTTAAATTCTTGCATTTTAATGTTTAAATGTTTCTTTTAAAAAATAAATTCATTTGCTAAATAAATAGATCTGATTCTTTAGAGAAAAAAATGTACACTGGCAAAAGTAAATAAAAAAACACAATTTCACAAAATTAGAACTGACATCATATCTAAAACAATCACAAAGACACCTTTTAAATTATATCAAACTTAATATAATCTAATGTGAATATGTTTTTAAAATCTTGATAAAAATGGGCAAAATTCTGAAGGAGAAAAAAACACAAAAACAAGCAAGATTCCAAAACTGACCCACACAATCAGTGCCTATGATAAAAAATTTAAAACAGTATCAAATAATATTGTTTTACACACACATACATACACACACACACACATCCTTGCTCAGAGTGATGAACTTTTAGAACATTCAAAGAACAATGTTATCCAGGCTAAATAAAAAGTCTCAGGGTATACATAAGTATAAAAAGCTGCTCAATTTATTGAACATAGGTAGTATAATTCTGTTAACAAAGCTCAACCAAGATAGCTGACAAAAAAATCAATCTTACGTATAAAGCAAGTTACTTAACCTTTTTGTGTCTCAGTTTCTTCCTCTGTAATAAAATGGGAACAATAAGGGTCGGCACCATCTAAGGTTGTGAGGATTTGCTGAGTTAATAGATGTAGGGTACACAGAGCAGGCCCTGTGAAAGACAGCTATCATTATACAGAAAAAGTTCTCCTTGACTAGATTGCACACTCCTTGAAAGCAAGGCCCATTTCTCTTAGTTCTTTTACATCTTGAATCCCTCAAAAAAACTTGACAATAGTGCTGAGCCAATGGTGATCCCATAAAGCAAAGGGTTAGTCACTTCTTGCCCATTCTCGTTACTCCTTTTACTTGAGTACTGCAAGTGTCAGAAACGACCTACCCAGCATGGGCTGTCAATCCGTAAACATATAGCTCTGTCGTCGTCATCACCATTTTCGTCATCATCTTATTATTATTGTTATTATTATTATTATTATCATAGCATAGTATTATTATTCAATATTATGGGCAATGAGGTGTTAGTGAAAGCAAATCCCACATCAGCCACTTTGCTTTTTATCAAAATGCTCTGTGTTTTTTCACCCTTAGATCAATGATGACACCTGCTGGTAACACAAGGGCGTTATTTTGAATGGAGAAGCGCTGTTCAATTCCGGGTGCTGGGCAAGGAATCTTAGAATGTGGCCCATAGAAGGTGGTAGGAGTCTCTGTTCTTCATTTCAGAAATTTTGGAATAGTAGGGACTAGGATCATATTCAAGGGAAGATGGTGACATCTAGGAGAGAATAAAATAATCAGAGCAAAGTGACTTTGAGGCTGGTAATGGGAAGCTGAGTAGGGAGCTGAAGTGGGGGGAGGGGAAGTCATAAAACAACGGCCACCAAAACAGAAACAACTACTGAGAACTGAACACCAGTTCCTGATGGGCTGTGGTCATGAAAGAACTGATGACTCCAATTGTGGATGATGTGATAAGTTCCCCTTTGGGAATCCTGAGGGTGTGGCAAGATGACTCAGCCCAGCTGTCACCAGCCCTTAGTCTTGCCCAACATCATGTCCCTTGCTGGGGCAGCCCACATCCAATTGTCAATCAAGCAGAGATCCAAAGACCTGGGCCTCTAGCCCACATCTGGACAGTCCTGAAGGGGCATCCCATCTTCAGAACTCCCTGTAGTGTGGGCTGAGGCATCTGTTGTGACAGCATCATGTCCCAACATCTCCCTCTGTCCAGTCCTGCTTCTCTTCTCCCCACCCACAATGTCCACCCCAAGAGCTCCCTTGACAAAGGCCTGTATGGAAATCTCTGCCTCAAAGTCTATGGTAGTCCTCCTGAGAGCTCATATCCTAGTGGGAAAGCCAGAAGGTAAACAAGCAAGCAAACTGACCACAAAATGGGGAAAATTGTTAGGCAGTGACAGGACAGGGGGCAGGTGGTCAGGAAAAGCCTCCAAGGAGAGGACTTTGGGAGTGAGGCAAAAAACATCAAAGAAGTCAAAGGTCAGGATTAGTAGGTGTTTGCAAAACAGACAGAAGAACATTGAGCTGGAGAGGAGTGATCCAGGTTGAGCATGGGAAGAAACACAGTTGGGAAGGGCCTCTTCCATATTGGAGCTTATAGGCCCTGATAAGGAGCTTGGGTTTTATCCTATGTGAGTGTAAGATCCTGGAGAGTTTTAAGCACTTGAGAGACGTGATCTAATTTATGTTTTTTAAAAGATTATTCTTGCTGCTGGGTGGAAAATAGATTGGAGAGAACTGAGAATAGAAGCAGGGAGACTATTCAAGAGATTTCTGCCTTAGTCTAGGTCACTGTTCTCAAAATGCAAGTTGCAGCCCTTTAATGGGTGGTGAAATCAATTCAACCATTGTGAACAATATTTTAAAACGAAAGAGCCTGGGCTAGACTTGACAATAATAAAATAGGATAGAAAATTGAATGTGTGGCATTCTGTAAGAGTAACTATTATTCCCTGATACTTAATGAAATTAAAAATCTTTTTCTATGAGTCTCATGGTTCAAGATTAAAAACAATGGTTTTACTGTAGATCTTGATCAAAGAAGTTTGAAAGCCACTGATTTCATTGATTGATACTTACAGGTTGGGTTTATTAACCAAGACCAGAGAAGATGACTCATAAAGGGACTAAGCAGGACAAAAGACCCAGAGAGTGTGATGTACTGGAGTCATCAGTGGGGTCACAGACACCTGTGAGAAGTAGTGGGGACAAAGCAGGCCAAATAGCACATGATATATAGTCTTACAAAGATCAATGGAAAGACCAGGGCCTGACTAGGCTGGCCCAGGAAGGTAGAGAGCAGCTGGAATGGCTGCCTCAGATGGTTTGGGCTTTAAAGCAGCATCAATCTCCACAGAGGCAAAAAAAAACAAAAAAAACAAAAAAAAAAAAACCTCTTGTATTTCTTTAAAAACAAAAACAAACAAACAAAAAGCACGTCTACCTGGGAAAGACCCAACCACAAGATGGTCCTTAGACAGGGTCCCAGTGTCAGTTTGAGAGAGAAATACATGGGCTTGGCAGGGTCAGCTTCACTCAACACACAGAAGCAGTTCTTCCTGCATGGAAAGTGTCATGGTTCTCTGGGAAATTGAAAAAGAATAGTGAGTGGTGGTGAAGCCTGAGGGACACAGAAGCGATATTGATAGTAATATTCAAGGTAAACAGGAAAACTCCATGAGCAAGAGTCCAGAGGACTAAGGACAGCATTTTACAAATATGTTCCACAGGTCATCGGGTCCACAGTATTCTCATCCGTCAAAAACTGCTCTGGACGCATAAGTCAGGGAAACCTTGGATTCTGTATCCTCTCTTGTTACGGGTTAAATCGTGTCCCTCACCCCCAAAGGATATCCTGAAGTCCTAATCCCAGTACCTCAGGGTGTGATCTTATTTTGAAACACGGTCATTACAAATGTAATTAGGTAAACTAAGATGAAGTCCTTCTGGAGTAGGGTGGGCCCCAAATCCAATAGGACTGGAGAGAGACAGTCACATGGACATATAGGGAGGCAGCCATTTGATAGCACGGACAGAAATTACCATGATGCATCTACAAGCTAAGGAACACCACAGACTGCTGACAAACAAAGGAAGCTGGAAGAATCAAGGAAGGATTGTCCCCTACAAGTTTCAGAGGGAGCCAACACCTTGACATCAGACTTCTGGTCTCCAGAACCGCGAGACAATACCCAGTTGTTTTAAACCAGCTGGTTTGTGGTGCTTTTTAAAGCAGCCCTAGGAAATTAATATACCATGTATCTCCTTAAATGCCAAGCAACCCATGCCTTCTGAAAACAGATATACCTGTCCAGAGTCATAATTGACATAAGCCATCCTGAAGGCCTAAGAAGTCCATGCTTTGAGACACTGATCTAGAATGTTACTTAAAGGAAACTATTCTAAAAATTTAAAAAAAAGTAACAAAACAACAACAACAACAACAACAACAACATTCTAATCCCTTTTTATCTTCTATTTTCAGTCTGGATATTTTTTTGGCATACCATTTATATTATTCTACGTTCAAGTGTCCAGCCAGGAAGGAAGGGTTGAAACACTCAGAGAAAACCCTAGCAGCTCAGAGGTCTGGGTTTATAACTTCAGATGAAGCTTTCACACCATTTCAAGGTTCACTAGGCAATCGTGATTTCTTCCCTTTTCTCTTGTCACCTGCAATGCTGCTCATCCTATGTGCCTGATGGCAGCAGAAAATTTACAAGAGAAGGCCCCTCCATGGTTGGTGTTTGTGTCTTCATCTACACCCTTAATCTGCGTGGGAAGAAGGGCAGGAGAGAGATCTTATCTATTTTCTAGAGAGTGTACCCATGCGAACAACACAGAGAACAAGGAGACATTACCCATCAGATCCCAGGAGAATAAAATTAAATCAGAGAGTAAAGTGCCTCAGCTAGCTTGATAGAATCAAACTGTCTTTTAACTGAGATGCTTCCGGCTCACCGTCCGTCTGTTTAATACAGCAGCAACATCAATCCCCAGGTAGCCCCAGCTTCTCCCTGGTCAGCTGAGAAGTGGCTTACAAGAGTTGTGCAACTGATTAGTTACATGCAGATCTAAAACATTAACTAGATCTCCTGAATGTTCTCCCCACCCAGCCCTGGATTCGGAAAACCTGGGATTGAAGTCCTGCTAAACCACTTACAGGTTTTGATCTTGGGCAAGTCACTTAACCTCTCCAGTCCTCTTTTTCTTGTCTGTACAAGGAGGAGTCTTTTGTCTCTTCCTGCCTCACAGGTGGTTGTGAAGCTCAAGTGAGATATGTAAAGAAAGTATTCCTACCTGGCAGACATATTTACAAAGGGAAGGTGTCATTAGGACTCCTGCTTGGTGGGCAGGACTTCCCTCCCCTGAGATGAATGACAAGATGGCAGGCTCCGGGGCTCCTGAGTCACTGTCAGGAAGATGTTAACAAAATACACAGAAAACTTGGGCTTTTTCATTTTTTTGTAAATACCTTACTGTCCCGAGTTTCACATGAGCTAGGAGTATCAGACTGCTGGAGCAGCAGACACTTCAGACTCCGTGATAGAAGTTCTTTTGTCAGACCTCCTGAATAGAAACAGAACACCACCTCCCTGTTCACACTTCCTTCAAGCTCCACAGGCATTTCTGCAGGGTTTTCTGGTCAGCTCCCCATCCTCACCAGCACCTGCCAAAGGACCAAAGAGAAAGTAGGGGCTACCCATTAGAGCATGTCCTGTACCATTGTTCCAGTTGCTTATCCTTTTAGCCAGATTTGCGTCTTAACCTAAACTATAAGAGAAAGGACAGTTACTGTAAGATATTAACCATCTTTTTTTTTTTTTGCTTCCCTTTCTGTAAAATAGTTTCAATAGTAATTTCCATTTTCAAACATGTTATGAAATAAGAAAGTGTCATTATATATGTCACTTTTTATTTCAGTGCCTGCACATCTGAGATTAAATATACTTTACAAAGGAAGGGGGCTCATCTACAGGCAAATGAGGAAACAAAGAACAGTTAAGTCCAGTAGAAATGGAGATGCTGACAGATGCTGATTCAGGAACCCTCTCTTATTGAAATTTTAAATAAGCAGTCTAAATAATATTTTTTGTACCATATGTTCTACTGAAAGAAATTGAGACAACTTACAGATTCACATTAGCTAAGAGATTTTTTTCCTACACACCAGTTTTAAAGCACACCTGATTCCTAGCCTCAGCCAATCTAAAAGTTGCTACATACCATGGGCTTTTCAGACCACTTGCAAATAATTTAAACTCTGGAGGTTTGAGAGAAAGGTATGTGAAAAAACATCATCTGAGTATTTGGGGAAAATAATCATCTGAGACCCCATCCGAGGGCAGTCAGTCCCCTAATCTCATCATAAGACACCAGCCATCAGTCAGTAACCACCTATTGAGCCATTCCAACACCACTGTTGCTATAATTCCAAAGCAAGTGCTCCTCCCAGAATGTAGTTCCAAAGTTCTAGCACCTTCTTGAAAGGTTAATGTCACAAAATTCTCCTGATGCCACAGATATTTGTCAGCATTCCATCAATGTTTGCTTTCTTGTATTCTAAATTTAACTGAAGATTTTGAAAATGGTATAAGTAAATAACAATAAAAATAACACATACAGCATAGGCCATAGACATAGAGGCTTCAATTTAGAAATGAGAGAGAATGTATATAAATGAGAATTCCCCCACCACTTCCTAAGGGTGTGAGGTAAACTCTGCCTACAATGAGGGAATACCATCATCATGGCAGTAAGAATTATACGTGTGTCAATAAAATCCCCCCGGTAAAGCATCTCCATCATTATCAGGAATATAAATGCATTCACTTAACTATGGTGATTCAGGAACCCTCTCTTGTTGAAATTTTAAATAAGCAGTCTAAATAATATTTTTTGTACTATATGTTCTACTGAAAGAAATTGAGACAACTTACAGATTCACATAAATACAAAGAGACAACAGGATATTAAACATAGGGAAAGAAAAGATTGGATTGTGCTTAGAGAAATATGTACGTGCAGTCTCCAGAGTAAGGCAACCTGGTGCCCCTTAGTAAAAATCCTGGGTGGTATTATAAGTTTCCTTATCCACTAAAACAAATAGAAGAGCCCACTAAAAATATATATAATTCATTTCTTTCTAGAGGTAGGGTTTTGCAGGTTCATCGCATTTTTTAAGAGAGGGAAGAGATAGATGCATGTGACATAAATTCAAAAGGACAAAGGGTCAAGTGAGGAATGTCTCTCCCCAAAGACAGCCACAGCCAACCTGTGTTCCAGAGGTATTCCATGGTTATATAAGCACTTAAAAATAAAGTTCCCCTCCTCCCACCTCCTTTCCTCTCTATTTTATTTGGGTAGCATTTGTAGCCACCGAATCCCAGTTAATTTGCAGATTTCACACAGCTGAATCTGCCTTCCCTGGAACTGGGTCTGGAGTCCATTGTCTCCCATAGCGCATGCAGGGTGGGGTGCAGGCAGGGGCTGGAGCTTGACCATTGATCCAGCCTCTGGTCCTCTCACGTCACCGCTGAGCCATCCCTCATTAGGCCCACAAGGTATCACCACATGGTCAGCCAGCCCGGAAGGCTCTTTCTGCTGCCCCTTCACCCACGCCACCCCTCACCTTGCTATATGCATGTCCAAGACCCTATCTTCCCGGACTTCCCAGAGGACTCACTCACTCCAACCCCGGGTTCTACAGGAAAATTGGATCCCTCTAGAAAGGGCCCTCAACTCCCTTCATCCTGTGCTTTTCCTCATCTCTCTTCCCAAGGAATCCTTTTCTCATTAGAGGGAAGAAGACTTACTTTGTCTCATAGTTCTCTAAACATTTGCCTGCGCTTGCCCTTGTACTCCGCTCACGTTTTTATGAAAACCAAAGCAGGGAGGAGTCTTGCCAGTTATTTTCTGCTTTCCGCCTCCCCCGAGAAATGAGAAGAGATCTCATAGGCATTTGCAAAAGGGGCAGAGGGGCACGGGGTACGAGTATGTATTCACTCTCCAGCATGGCCCTCCGGCTCTTACCTGCCTCCCCTGGCCGGGCACCACCTGCCCCTCCCTTCATGGCAGCCACAGTGGTCCTTCCACATGCCTTTGTACTCACTGGGCTCTCAAACCACAGGGACTTTGCACATGCTATTCACGCTATCGGGGAGACTCTTACCTTTTTCTCTAGTCGTTACCCACTTCAGTTCAAGTGTCCCATCCTCAGGAGACTTTCTGGGCCTGTTGGTCCCTTTGTAAAATATGTCATGGGGCAGCATAGCCCTCCTGGTAGTCACTGTCCCACTTGATACTTCATAGTCATCTACCTACTCCTCCCTCTAGGCTGTAAGTTCCATAGACACAGAGACAACATGGCTTTGATAACATTCTTGCCTAGCACAGAACCTGGCACTGAATAAGTGTTGAACTGAATGAATACATTTAAAAATCTGTGGAAGAATTCAGTAAATAAACTCAATAAGTAAATGCCGAATGAATGATTGAGCTACACTACCTCCTTTTACCTCAGCTCTGCTCTTCTGTAAGCCCATAGGATTTAGCTTTTAGAGTTATCACTTATCAATGACATACATATTTTCTACTAAGTGGTAAAATAACCTTCTATATCACATTTCTTTAAACCTCCCAACTTGGTTCCTCTTAGGTGGTTTCTTTCAGAGACTGTGCTAAATTTGGTATTTACCACTGAATTTATTTATGGGTACTATAGTTAGCCAACCCCCTTCAAACAATTTCCTTCTTTTCTTTTTATTAAGCTCTTATATTAAGTATGAATTATGCAGTCCCACCTGAGATCTTGGAATACTTTGTGACCTCACTTTAGCTTGCAGAAGGAGACGTCTGCATTGCATGCAATTTTCAGCCAAAGGAAGCTAACTTTCATTGAGTCTCACAGGTCGGCAGTTACAGACAACAAATGGCCTGCTTTGTTTAATGATTGGCAGGCCTGGGAGTTACTCTAGTGTCATTAACTAGTTCACTCACCCAGCTGACGTGCACCTTGTCAAACTGGTAGCCATGGCCACCTGCCAGAAAGTTCTTCAGTCCTCCAGCCACATGACTGATCCATAAACATCAACACTGTCCAGAGACCAAAATTACCCCAATGAAGTAGAATTTAAGAGATCCCTGGCTGACTTCTGGAAGGGGTGTTCGGCTGGATAGTTAGAGGTGGTGGCCCCAAATTTTATAAAAGAGAGAGTTAAAGATAGCAATCTAGATGGAAGATGGGTCTTGAAGCAACATTTGCATAGAAAATGTCAAGTGTCCACATCATATAATGGGGAAGCGGGTTGATGGAGATTATCAGAAAGTAGGCTATAAGCTCCCATTCCCCACCTCTTGGCACCAACTGGCATTTGACTTTTGTTGTGTCTACTTACTCCTGAAAACAAACTGCTGATTTTTTCTGTCCCTTTTTCCTCCTCCCGGGATAGCAATAACTTTTAGTAATGGTCCTGCTGTTTTGAACCTTCAGAGTTAAGACTCTATGCTTAACTCATTCTACAGTGCCTAGTACCAGAAACAAAATGTACTTAGTAACTATATCTGGTTCATGAGAATATATAGTAACATACAGTGATTTTTAGATAAGATATCCTTAGTCATGCATTTTGAGCAATACATTTTACTCTTGGTACTATTTAAGGTTTGGCACTTTCAGAAATACTCATAGTTATCATTTTAATATTCATATTGTATTACGTTTAATCTCTCTCTCTCTCTCTCTCTCTCTCTCTCTCTCTCTCTCTCTCTTTCATGATCTTGGTGCCGCAAAACATGATTGAAAAACATTTTTAAAAGATTCTTCTCTTCAGACATCAACTCACTAAATCCTTCTAAGCCAAAAGGTAATACTTTTCACAAATTCAAAATGGCTGCAGCCACATTACCGGTGATAAGTTGCCAGGGTTCCAACGTAGGTTAGACTTTCCATCCAAAAACAAAGAGATAATTCTCTGAGACTTTTACCAACATTTCATGATGCATTAAGATTTGCAGATTGAATTTCAGAGGTACAAGGAACTGACCATGGCCCATAGGTGGGGCCAGGGGTACACTCAAGGTGGTACAAATCTTGGCTGCAGCGAAGTTTCCATGAAATGTTGAAATGCAATTTTGATTTTTTCACTAGAGAATTTCCTGTTAAGAGAGTTGACTTTACATGGCTTGATCAGATACTACCTAGACAATGACACTTCACATCCCAAAGTTTTACATAAAAATGAACCTAGGAAGTATGATTATGTGTGTACCTATCCTCCCAGCTAGACAGGACCCTGGGGCGGGACTATCTTTGGTCACCCTTCTGTGCCCAATTATATCAATGGCACTAAAAGATTTTGCCTGCCCTGAAATGTGCTCAGTAAGTACTTCTTGAATTGAGGTCTTCATCCTCCAAAGGAAACACATCATAGCCATCGAGTCCTGACTTGATCATATCTGATCCGTCTAACTTCTCTTCTGGGCCCTTCCCTTGGGGCTGTGTCTTTCTGGACTGACTGGAGTGGGGGTACCCCTCCAGGCCTTGGAATCTGGGGACCCTGGGAGCTTAGGGGAGTGAGAAGCATATGAAATTGGCAGTCAGAGGATCTGGTGTTGAGTACTGCGTTGGACTCTTTAGCTGTGTGACTATAGAGCAGCTGGTGGCAAGGGCTGTGCTTATGCCTCTCTGGCTTGCAATGTGAAAATCTACCACCCTGCAACTTAGACACAGAAGAAAAGCACTACTTACTCAAAGGAAGAAGAAACCAAACCGCAGCTCAGTTCAAGTATAAGCTTGTCCATTGACAGACAGCCTTGCTACTCTGAATATGGTCTGAGCCCAGTGACACTGGCCTCAGCTGGTAGTTCCTTCCAGTCTCAGCCTTCCCGCCCCCCACCCCCCACCCCCGCCAGCAGGCTTACTGACACAGAATCCACATTTTATAAGCTCCCTAGACAACCTTCGTGCACATTAACTATTGAGAGGCACCGAGACAGGCTCTTTGGGGTCACTGTTCACCATCTCTGAGACAAAATATACTGGTGTCTTCCTCACCCCTGCTTTCCCCTCCCCTGCTTCTCTCCCTTTGCCCTGCGGACATCTGGCCGTAGGGTCTCCAGGGATGAGGTCTGTCACAGGCCTACTAGGCCTCATCCCAATGCAGTAGACCCTCGAGGCCTGACAAGACTCCCACTTAGCCCAGTTCTTGGCCACGCCCCCACCCATAACACAGGCCTCCTTGCCCCCAGCTATAGAATCTTCTCCTTTAGGACTTACAGGTGCTTCCTGACTCCTTTGGGTTATGCTTAGGCCACTTCAGAACCTCAAGGAAACTGGGGAAAACCATTCCTGAGAGCCTTTATCCACCTGGTTACACCTGGGTACCCTCCCTGTGGCTTCCCTCCACCTGGTGTAGGGCAGCCTACAAGTGAGCCTCTCACAGGCTCCCCCTTAGAACACCTGACCTCCACACACCCCTCAGCTCATCCAAAACATCTTCCCCATGGCCAAAGCTCAGAGTGGGGACATCAGAAGATGCACGTGGAAAGCTTCCTTTCTGCCATCCTGCTTCACATTACGAATCCTCCAAGATTAGAAGAAATGCATTAGATGGGATGCAGGTGGGTGCCTCGGGAAGACAGGGCCATACGCAGGTGTTCAGGAAGCATGAGAGAAACGCACATTCATCATTTTATTGGGGCTCATGCAGAATTTGCTTCCCCACTGCTGATGGCACCTCACTTCTCTTGGCTCTATTTCCTTATATTAGGGACATGAACAGCAACAAGCACAACAATCCCCGTATCACAGGGGTGGGGGGGCGATTGACTAAGAGGGTGAATGTCAAAGCACTTAGTCAACTGGTGAGCAGGTGGGACCACTGTCATTGGTGCTCAGAGTTGAGAAAGCAATTTTGCATACAGTGTCTTATTTGATCTTTACAACAATTTTTTGAGTTGGGTAGAGCAAGTATAATCAACTCTTCTTATCTGTGGTAGCTATATTTGCTGAAGTCTCCACAAACACTGAATTAGTGGATACTGAACCAGCGCTCCTAAAGGAAATACTGGCTTACGTTCCTGCCAGCCTCCGGGCACATGATTTTCATCAACCAATCAGTAATAAATGTGCTTTATGTATGCTTCTGTTGAAAGACCTCTTACTTAAAGTATGTTGTTGATTTATTAACATTGAACTCCCAGCCAAGAGCTCTATAACTCATGCCAGGATGAAGCTCATCTAAGACTTATATTTTTTCCACCAGACACATCATAGCCTTCTTTCACTTACAACCCCAGACAGCACTTCAGAATGAGGCTTGGGCCATTTTACACAGTAAAACCACCAAAAAACACATACAAACTTTTTTCTAATGTAGCACTAACTAAACATAGTGAGAAGGACACCTGTGTGCACTATGGGAGCAGGAAAGAGAATTTAGAGTGTTACCTTGTTGACATTATTCCGGAATGTGTGCATCAGGGGACTCAAATTTTTCACTGCTCTGCCTAAGCCCTTGCATTACTGCAAAAGTGCTGTAAGTAAGGATTTGGGGGATACAAATAAATTTTAGCAAGTGGGCAAACTCATAATTAAGAAATCCATGAATAATGAGAATTGAGGGTACAGTTACCCCCATTTCACAGTAATGAAAACTAAAATGTTAAGTGACTTATCCGAGGTCAAGTCACAAGTGAGTGGCTAGCCCAGGGCCTCAACTAAGCCTTGGTTCAATGCAGCTTTTCTCCTGTACCCACGCCTGAGTTACCCCAAGTTCAAATTCATGACCCAAGCTGCCAGGGAAGGCAGGTCATCTGACTTCCATACATGGCAGGCTGAGATAAGCCAGAGGAAACCTCAGAAACCACTTTTTTTTTTACTTCTTTCCTCTTGAATCTCCACACAAAACTACAGGCTGAAGTTCTTATTCTTAATCTGTGCAGAGAAAAGCAGTAATCTCATTTCACACAGGCCCTGATTGTCTTTGAATCCTCTTCACCCCAATCCCTAGTGGAACAAGAGGAAGACTATCCGAAGACACCGCCATGCAAATAACAGAATTACAAAAATTGATAAAAGTTTAAAAACAGAAAGGGTGGCAAGAACTCTACAGGGAGAAGTCTTCCCTAACTCTCAGGTTCTGTGTATTTCTACCCTGCTAGTTTCTTTCTGCCATTTAAAAACATCACCCCTCAGTCACATTTCAAAGTGGGAACAGGTGATCACGTACCCTAAGACTTAAATACCACCATTCAGTATGGGCCCCAAACTCCAGACTTGTCTAGCAAGGGCCTCCCCGATGTCTCCAACCCTGACCGCTCGGAGCTCCTGGTTCTTTCCCCAAACGTGCCTGTGGTCTTCTTCCTCAAGAAAACGTGGTCCAAGTCATTGTCCTAGATAATAGCCTCCTAACTCTTCTTCCTTCTTCCGTCCTTGCTCTCTAGTCTACTCTGAGTACACAGCCAGCGCGATCCTTTAAAACATAACTTACGTCAGGACATTCTGTTAGCTCTTAGATGACTTCCCGTCTCACCCAGAGCACAGACCAGAATCCTATAGGCCCCACCTTGTTTCATTTGTCATTCACCTCCTGAACCCCTCCTCTCCTTTTCTCCCCTCACTCACTCAGGCCTCCTAGACTTTTCCCTGAAAATGCCAGGCCCTCCTACCTCAGGGCCTTTGCACTTACTGTTCCCTCTAAATGTAAGTTTCTCTCCCCCTGACAGAGAGCTGCAGGCTCACTCCCGCATCTCATTTAGGTTCTTACCAGATGGGCACCTGGTTGATGAAGTCCTGCCTGACCGCTCGATTTAGAACTGCAACCCCATACATTTTAAAACTTTTTACCCCTTTCTCTGCTTTATTCTATGTTTTCCTAGCACTCACCACCATCTGCCATTATTGTCAGTCTCTCCCACCGAATTGTGAGCTCTGTGAGGACAAGAAATGTTTTTTTCCCCCCAATTTTTGGCATGTTTATTCATGGCACCTGGAAAATTTCCTGGTTCATTGGAACCTGAAGGTGCAGGCGGGGAAGGGCGACTACATTTTTTGATTGAAAGAAGCTTTAAAAATAACAATATCTATGTTGTTTACCTATATTACAGCAAGCTGGGGGGAGGGCAGGAAAGAATAAAGGGGACTGCACTTTCCTGCTCCTCTGGACACTTAAAATGTAAAAAGAAATAATTTAGCAATGAGGGTGTCCTTAAAAACCAAGGGTGGACATAGCAAGGTATTTCCATTTTTTTGCAATCTCAGAGGAAAGCCAACGAACAAAGTTTCAGGTGGGTTCTCCTGAGAAAGTTGAGTTTGGCCCTCATCAGCTTGCCCTCCCATCATAAGAACTGGCCATCGTGGGGCCACGAGGCCTGGGTGGAGGCTGTGCCTGCGGCCGAAGCAGGTGGCTTGGTGGGGTCTGTGTGGCTCCGGGGGGGCTCCCGGCCTATCTGCTTCTCTCCTTCTCCCTCAGCTCCTTCTCGTTCTGCCCGGCTCCTCTCACCGGTGGACACTTGGTGTTCAGTTTCTTAGTTATATTGTGTAGATTAGAACAAGACTCACATACTGCTGGGAACATCACCAAACAGCCTTGCTCCCTGTTTATGTTCAAAGGGTCCCCATGGCTAGATAAAAAGTGGACCCATTCGAAAGCACCCAATGGAGAAGAGATTGGTCCACTTGGCTCTCAGTCATTCATTCACTTGCGGTTTGTCATGGAGCTGAATGCATTTCCTCTGAAGTCAATCAGACGTTTCTATACTGTGTAGCCCCTGGCCAGAGACTGCAGGGGAGCAGCCGATGTTTGGCAATGATGCAAAGGGACAGTTATACCCAAGACCACATGACAGTGTCACAACAAGAGCATAAAGAGCCTGTGACAGCTCAGCTCCCCATAAGAGGGAGCTTGGCTAACAGAAGTCTGTGGAGGCTGCCAGCTCCATTGTTCTGTGAGTGTTGCCGGGTTTGGGTTTCTATGGAACCATAGAAAGCACTACCTGTGGTCTTAGCATGTCTTTGTCTCCACTTTACGCTTTGTCCACATTGGAGATCACTGAGCTGAATAATCATTATTGTCGCTGACACCTTTGAGAAGATGCCATGTGCCAGATTCTGGGTGAAGCGCTGCCCAGGGTGGTCAAGTAACCCTGGGAGGCGAGCATGCTCATTGCTCCCATTTTACAGATGAGGACACCGAAGCTTCGAGAAGTCAAGAAAGAGTTCAAGGGCCCTGGGGCAGATGCAGCCCTTCAAACTCTGTGAGTCACCCCCAGGTTCTCCATTCTTCCTCGGACCCAGCATCTTCCAGTCCTTCTGAAAGGCCTGAGGAAAATCAACACACTCCAAGCCAGAGCAGCCCCAGGCAGATCTGCCTCGATTAGGAAAGAGGCAGCTCCAGACCCCGAGCAATTTCCTTCAAGAATGAAAATTTTATCCTCAACAGAATCATAGAGGACCAAGCAGTAGCAATGACAGGAAGGAATTTACCAATAGTCTCCTTTCAGGGAAAAGAGTGGAATACAAATAGGTACTGTTTTACTCATTTTTAAAGTACAATTAAGAAGGCATTTTTAGGTACAAAGATAAAGCAGCAGTGTGAATATATCTTAATAAACCTGAGGATAACACAGACATTGCAAAGAGAAGTCATGTGGAGAAGGTGGTGACCTTGAGACTCCAATTTGGGCCCCTCCTCTGACTTAGTCACTTGGAGCTTCCTGTCCTTGTGGCCACATCTCCTGGACTTTAATTAGGAGGTGGCCTGTGTCACTTCGGCTGATTCAGTCAATTCAAAGTGAAAAAAAGGAAGCTCCTTCAGTCCTGACAACAGAGACTTCCATGGCAGCTACAATTTTAAAATGTACCTTCATGTTATAAATAATATGATTACATGGAAAAACTCAGGAGATCTGAGAGAGCAATCACCCATCACCTCCTCATCACACTTGCTCCTGCAGAGTCAGGAAAAGGGAGAAGTCAGCCCTTCAGGATAATTTAAGGACATCCCACTTGTCCCAGAGCTTGTCAGCAGGAGGTCTCACTTAACCAGCTTTGATTTTTGTTCAAAGAACAACTTGGAGGAAGCTGCCTTTCTGAGAGTTCACAACTCTTTCCTTTCATCCTTCTCACCTGGCTTTATGGACCAACCTCTATGAGGCTTGTTACATTAGGCACGTGACACGCGCCAGCCTTCATGTTCCACTGGGCATGGCTGTCCATGTATCTGTATTCCTCGCTGGCCCCGGGAGTGTCTGATGGCCAAAACTCACATATCTTTTATGTGTATGTCTCTGACACTGGGCCTGACCCACAGTAGTACCAATTCATGGGTGTTTAATGATTTAATGGATTAGCACTAAGGTCTAGATCACCTAAGGAAGCGTGGAGCGAGTTTACGGAGCCTGCCTCCATGCTTCTGACAGAGATGAGGCTGGAGAGAGGAGAGTGAATGACCTTCATGAGACAGAAAGGAGGAAACGTGACTGGAGAAATGGAAAGCTAAGTTTCTTCTCCCCCTCAGTCTTGTCCGAGTAGTTCCTACACAGCAGCGTGTCCCCCATGGGAGACACGACCAATAAAACTGAGAGAAGAGCCTGTGTTTCCAATGGCCTGTGTCACTTCGGCTGACTCAGTCAATTGAAAGTGAAAAAAAGGAAGTTCCTTCTGTCCTGACAACAGAGATTTCCGTGGCAGCTACAATTTTAAAATTTATCTCCATATTATAAATAATAAGATTGCACCCCGATGGCTGGTGATAAAAACATTTTTCTCAAAGGACCTGATAAATGTGAAGCACTGAATGTCACGTGGCTGGCCAATCGGCAGGACATTCTCACTGTTAAATTCTTAACTCAGGGGCGCTCTGCAGCCACATATTCGGGACTACACCTACATATTGTCACCAGTCATGAAGCCCCACTGCGTGGAAGTGGCGGAGGACATGAGGCAAATACCCCCAGGCAGCGTAAATGGTATGACAAGCACAGGCTTTCGTGTCAATGCAACATTGTACAATTTGGAAAGTTAACTCTTAGTATATGTAGAGAGACAGGCTTGATCCTCTTCTCAAGTATACAAAATATAATGCAGAGACAGAAACAACTATGTTAAGCATTTACAAAAAGAAGGGGGGGATTTGATGAAGAATTTAAAGTATAGCTCTCCTCTCAGTACCTCAAAAAGTATTGGACACAGACTTTTGAAAAACACTGCAAAAGTTTATACCTCTCTCTTCTTAAAGTATTATTTACATTCAGTAGAAGGCAATTATTCTTTCTAAAACATGAGATGTTTCTCTATGTACTATGCAGCCTTTCCCATCAAATTAATCCAGCCCCAGAGCTGTCCTGGCTGATTCTCTGTGTTAGGATGGAGACGGCCCCTGATCATCATTTGACATGTTTATTGGGTGCCAGGCCTGCCAGTCAGCTCTGAGGGGACAACTGTTGACATGGCACCAGCCCTGTGGCCTTTATATCCCTGAGGTATAAAGAAAGCAGTGAGCAAACACACCAGGCCGTGCAGACCGTGAAAAGCGTTACAAGGTGAAGACAGACCAGGGTGATGTGACAGAGGGTAAGTGCTCAGAGAAGGCGGCCTGGGTGCTGAGACCTGAAGAAGCCAGCTAAGGCAACAGCCAAGAACCAAGCAAATTGAATAGAAGCAGCAGCAGCAGTGAGTTCAAAGGCTCTGAGGGCTTGTGGAGGCCCAGCTGGCAGCAGGCAGCTCTGGTCCAGGAGGAAGCTGAGAAGTCGCTCAGTGTATTCTGGCAGGATGCAATGCCCACTGAAAGATTTCAGCAAGGAAATAACAGGACTGATCTATAGTTTTTGAAGATTATTCTCTTAATTGTGGTGTTGGTTCCACAAATCTACATGTATGATATGATTATACACACCTGTACTCGTACCCACACATGCACACACACACATACACATGAGCACATGTAAAACTGGTGAAATCGACTCTGTACATTGCACCGGTGTCTACTTCCTGTTTGCCTATGTCACCATTGGGGGAAACTGAGTGATGGGGGTACATGGGATCTCCCTACACATTGTTTTTTGCAACTTTCCATGAATCTATAATTATTTCAAAATTAAAAAGTTAAAAAAAAATCATTCCAGCTCTAGGGTGAGGAATGGATGGGAAGCTTTGCAGTAGATGTGGCAAGAGATGGTGCTACTTGGCACAGAGGAGGAGATTGAAGGATTTGAAATGTATTTTACAAGTAGAGCAAATAGGACCTCTGAACAGATTGGAAATTGCCGGGGTCAGAGATGGCGTGGGGGTGGACCAAGGGATAACACAGAAGTTTTTGGCTTCAGCAACTAATGATGGTGGTGAGATATATATATATATATATATATATATATTTTTTTTTTTTTTTTTCCTGAAAAAAATTCCTCGGGACAAAAGCTTAAGGCTATCACTTCAAAATACAAACCTAAATAAACATAATAAACATTTATCCAAACTGCACCATCATCCCTTGACCACGATTTATATCTTCACTACACGGATGTGAAATACTCACAAGTATTGAATAAACAGAGTTTTTTATTTAGATTCTGGAGATACCAATGTTTAAAAATAGCCAAATCCTCTCCTTAGAGTTGGCGGCTTAGAGCAGAAGTTCAGCAGGTGATTGTGTTGCAAGTTCTTTCTGGACTTCGGACAAAGGGAGTGAGCAGGAAAGGCCATCACTCCCTTGGGATCTGCAAGGCTGGGTGTTTTGGGGACCTGCTGCCCCATAGCCCTCCCCTGTTATAGGACTAACTTGGCCAGCGCACTAATCTCTTTGGAGATGAAATTGATTAGCGTGTTACTAAATGTTAATTTTTCTTTCGCAGGAAAGACAGTAGTGTGCCTGAATTAATTATTAATATTTAACATATTTCATTCCTAAACACTCCCTCATTTGCTTTGTCCACAGCCTACTCAGTTCCTTTAAAGGTTTGGCAGAATTCTGCAACATGTGTGTCACCTGCTACTGAGATTGTTCAACCCCTCATGTATTTGTGTTGATTTGTTTTCAGTGGTGGCTTGTCCTAAAGTGTGTGTAGAAAGCAGGTATGTTATAATAAATTGTTGTGTAATGCATGCTATGTGTGGAATTCAGAGGAAAACCCAGATTCTATGATTAACAATGCCAAACAATACAAGTAATTAGCCATTGTTCAACAGCAGGGACGGTCAGAGTTCATTTCTGGGAAGTCTCAAAAGATATCTGCCAGTTTAATTTTTTAAAGAAATGGCTGGAGAAAAGCCAGCTCTCTTCTCCTTTATTGATGGAAGGACAAGTTGCTTTTGTTAAATATAACATCTCAAAATCTTTCAAGTGAACAGAATGCCGATGACGGACTCAACCTCAGCAAACTGCAGACAGACGGGGAACTGCCTGCTCAGGTAGAGAATGCTCACAGAAAGTTTTAAATCCCTGGCTCTCCCTGGTACTGACCCATTAACGTAGTGGGCAATGCTGTCAGTCCCCTCTGTTCTAGTGGGGGACTTGGGCTCCCATCTCAAAGCACCTGCAGAATGAGAGGGAGGAGGAGGAGGAGGACAGGGGAGGACGAGTGATGTGTGTGAGGGCCAGGCTGGATGATTTCCATGACATTATTGTTTGAAACAGACATTTTTAGAACTTGAAGTGGTTTCAAGTCAGATCATCCCTATTGTCTCCAAGTCCGGCAGAGAGATAAAAGCTGGAAAAGCATCTGTGCCCCCGGGGAGCATTTAGGTTCCTCTTAATGGCACTTGTGGTTTGGCCTGTTGCAGTATTTCCTGGCAGAGGGTTGGAGGTGTGGCTGTTGGGATTTCTGGGACACATCTCTCTTGCACGCTGACCTTTATAGCCTTTGGCTCTTTCTATTTATTTTATTTATTTTTTTACTCTTGAAATACTGAATTTTATTTAGAAGCTGTTTAAAGTAGGAAAAAAAATCCTGTCAAGAAAGACCAGGGTTCCCCACCAAATGGAGTTTTAGGGAACAAAAGTCTAAAAGGCTACAAAAAGAGAAATAACACCACTGTTATTTGAACTTTTGTCCAGTCAGCCTAGGGTCCTTTTCTAAGGTGGCATTTCTAGGGATCAAGTTTCTGGCTTCAATAGTCTAAGGAACATGTGGTTGCTGGGGAGGAACTGTCATGATGCGAAAGACTCCTCTATCCCTCTCCCAGCCCTGCCAGGCAGTTACAGGCTATTCAATGATGAATTATTCCCAAATGTCCTCTGACACGATCCAACTCTGATCAAGAAAGCAGATGGCCCACAGGAGGAAAGATTAAAGTCATCGTGGGTAAAGTTGTTTTCGTTAAACAAACATCTGTGACAATCTAATATTTAGCTTACCTGAGCTATAGGGTCATTTACTTCTCAGAGGTTTTATTCCAAAAGCAACTTGGACACGACAATGGTTTGCTTTTCCAGAATTGGTCATGGGAACCCTGAGTCTGTTTCACCTGCAACAATGAGCCAGGCTCCAGAGGTGCCAGGCTCCTCTCCTGGTGCAGGAGTCTCCACCAGCGACCATGTGTCTTTTGAGTAAAGCCCAGGAAGCTGGAGGACAACTGGCCAACAGTAGGCCTTGGCTGGAGGAAATGGATCTGGCTGACCACCAAGAGGGCACAGTGGCGGGTGTACCTCTGAAAGACTATCAGTGGATTATTATCTTGAAAATAGTGAGTATTCCCTTCCTTCTGGATTTCATTCCCTGATTGGTTCCCCGAAAAGCTGGCACTCCCCCAGCCAGTGCCCTGATTTTTAAAGCAAGAAAGGAGAGAAAGAAACAATGTCTCAGAAGCAACTTCCTCTGATTATCTGATGAAACCACTGAAGTTTCTATTTATATCCAGACCATTGCTCAAAATGCCAACTACCTAAAATTATAAACACACACACATTCTCCCTCACCTCCACCAATGCTTTCCTCTAGGCATTAACAGTATCCCACCTACCTTATTATTTATATAATTAGTAACATACAAATATTATTAATTAGGAGTAGTGCTTGATGCTCATATCATGTTGCCTAGGCGCTCATACATTCCCCCACTAACTAGTGACTCACTCACACCATTTCACACCCTCAGAATCTTCTTGTGGTCAAATACAGTGACAGGAGATTAACTAATTTTAACTTGCGTTTCCTGTCTGCCTTCTCCATTCTCATCACAGCTCTGGAGGCCCTGCCTTCTCCACCCGCACCTCTCCCTCTCCCCCCCACCAAAAACAAACACATACCTGAGTTCTGTGAATTGCTCCTGGCTGCTTCCTCTGACGCCTGGGGCCAGTCGGTATCCCTACCCTCCAAACCCTCAACTACCACATCAATCCTTCCCAAAAAACACCTTTTCTCTATCAACACCTCACAGCCTTCAATGGCTGCCTCTTGCCTGCTGAATCAAACCTGAGTTCCTGAGCACCTGAATCCCAAGGCCCTCCAGGATCTACCTCCTCCTTGCTGGGCCAGCTTTATATATGTCCCCTCTGCTCTAACACACCCCACTCCAGGTGGACGGAGCCCACTGTCCTGATCCCTTTGCTCACTGGCTTTCTGTGCCTTTTTAAATTTTATTTTTATTTTATTTTATTTATTTATGTATTTTTGTGATAATCCAAATCATAGCCATACTTTAAGACCCAGCATAATTGTCACCTCCTCCCTGGAGCCTTCCTTGATTACTCCAGCATTCAATAATTTCTCTTTTTAATTGTAGTACACCTCTATTTTTCTGGTACTTTCCAATTTTGCACTTCTCTATGTATTTTTCTAGCTGCTTAATATGTCATAGTTATTTCTCTAATGAGATGAAAGTATACTAATGATATTGCTCATGTTCTACTCACTTTTGTGGTCCCGCTACACCTCCAAGCACAGGGTGAGACACTAAATATTAACCAAAGGATTAACAGCAGGTCCCCAATAAACATGTAGTTATTGTTTGAGACTGGGGCTTCATTGACGGGGGCATAAATCTGTCTGAAATCACTCTGAGTTGGTATGACAGGTTCGGAAAGATTCTGGTTTAGCAAACGGAAAGGGATCATTCTGAACTTCCCAGGAAATTCCTCTGTACCCCCATCCCTTTCTTCCTTCCATCTTCTCCCCACTCTTCACACCCTCATTTTTAGATTAAAAGCACTACCCACATCCAACTGGCCTGGGAAGAGCAGGTCCTGCAAATGTGTTACTCATTTGTCCAGAGAAAACAGTTCTGCAGAAATCCTTTTAAATCAATTATGAATTGAGGCTTCCAATCTCATAAACTCTATTTACTTTACTCCAAACACTCTTCCAGTATTTAAAATTGAACACATGTTTTATGGAGCTATAATCAATGTGTGCATGTTATTTTGAGTTCTATGTTGTTGTTTTAACTCACATCATTCCAAATACCATATCCATATTAATTAGCATTTCACAACAGCATCTTATCAACTATCTCTTATTCCATCATGTTCGAGTACCATAGTTTGCTAAGTTGACAAAATACCCTTTAAAATGTGTTTTCAGCACACTGCATGCCGGAGGTTGCCATCTGCGCTGACCCAATGCAGCCCCGCCAGGTAGGAAACGCTGGCATTTCATTTCTCTACCGCAGTCGCTGCCACAAATCTTTTTACAGTAGCTGCCTCCAGCTAAATGCCAGATCGCACCTCGAGAATGGGGGAAAGCTAATTTCCACTCCTGTCTTTCACCTGTCTCTTTCTGTTAGAAACTCTGTTGAGGCAGTTTTATCACTGGGAAATGGAAGTCAGACTTCTTGCTGGTGTTTTAGTTTTATACCCACCCATGTCCCTTTGTGATAAATGTCATATCAAAGTCTAAACTTGGGAATCATGTAGTTCCCATGATGCCAGAACACACTAGTTTTCCTATGTGGTGAATGGATGGAGTCCCCCGGCTCTAAACATGGCCAGGAGGAGGCAACTCCAAAGACCCAGGCAGTTGCTGCTCCCCACACTTGCTCCATCTCAACGCCACTGACCTTCATCTACTCTATCTGAACATGGGATCCAAAGTCCCTGGGAGCAACCAAGAGGCAGCATTTGAAAGTAAAGACTGCAGAGACATCTGAAACAATTGTCCACAAGACACCTCTAGTGTACACACATTGTGTGCCGGGCCCTGGGTGTGCAGACAAAAACCATAGCGTCCAGGTGCTCACTAGGGGGCTACAGAGACACCTGCATCTAAAGCAAGCAGTGGAGGATGCTGTAATGGAGGCGTTCACTTTGTGTGAAGGGAATTGCAGCATCTGCCCTGATTCACTGTTTCCTTGCCCACGGCCAGGCGGGTGGGTAGAGCTGACCCCACCCGCAGCTCCCAGGAGTCAGGGATGCCTGAGTAGCTTGTGCTAATTATTATTTCTCACCATCATGTTGGCTTTAGTGATTGCTTCAGGGATTAGACACTTGACCCAAACTGTCAATATGGCAGGAGGAGATTTGCAGGGGCTTCTGGGAAGGAAAGCTCTTGTTCCCTTTGGAAGTGACAGGGTTGACATAATCTCAGGAGCAGCTGGCAGCCATCTTATGTACACATGTGAATGGGGTGGATATCAGGAAGGAGAGAATTGGGGCCAAGTCACATCACAGGAGCCCCGAATCCAGCCAGACATCTGGCCAAGTCTATAGTTGGGCTTTTTGGTTACATGAGTCAATAAATTATCTTTATTATCTCAGTCTGCTTGATTTGGATTTTCTCGTACTTGCAACACAATACTTGAACTTGATTATTTTTTTGCTTGGGAAAAGTGGCAGGCAAACAGCTAGCCCTAATATGACGTGATAGGTGCCATCCCCACAGAGGTAAAAACCAAGCAAAAGAAATGATTAGCTCTGACTCAGAGCAGAGAAGGAAGAGTCTCCTTGTACATGAAATACTCTCTGCAAGGCAATTAGAATGCGTTTGGCCCTTAGAGCTGTTTAGCTGCCATTTCATACTCAGATAAGGAAGCTCTGAGCCAGAAAGGGCGTTCCTTGCCTGAGTCTCAGAGATATATATCAAAGTTGGAACGAGAATAGTGGCCTCAATTTTTAAAATGATTTCCTGAATTTTAATCCAACAAGGCTTTTTCAAATTTTATTGTAAATTCAAAAAATGATGTTATTTTTAAATTATGATGATGATGACGTTCACTAGTTAAACCCTAAATCAAGGTTTTTCTTCATCTGGACTCATGTTTGTGTTAATTCACAGATGGGGTGGGGGTGGGGGGGCGCTGGAGACATTTTGTATAGCATGAAAGCGCCATCTTGGGAGCAAATCTCCGCGTTTCACAGAATTCCATCCTGCAGCAGGTGGTGTTGCTGTTAGACTCTTTTATGTTTGAAAAAGCAGGGGAGGCAGTCTCCGGTGATTTCAAGGCTCCATACACCAGGGTAGTGAGGATGGAGGTTCTCCGTCACGAGCCATAAACACAAGGCTGGTCTCAGTCCTGGAATTCAGCTTGGAAGAGGCAGCACATAGAGATCAGAAAGGAGTGAGCCTGAGACAGTGGGGGCATTCTCCCAAACCTCAGATGGCGAGAAAAGGGCACAGTAGGTCAGGGTTACCTGAAGAACCGATCAACCACCAATCCCCAGTAAGCATTCATTATGTCTGCCTGGAATATATGTTTTACAAGGAGAAGGAGTCAGAGGAGAAGGAGGAGGAAAGAAATCCTAGGAATAGTATTTTCCACATCACGGGAGACAGGATGAAATTCTGGAGGAAAAAGCATAGATGGACCCAAGTTTTTAAAAACCAAAAAAACATGCAAGTTAAGATTAAGGAAAATAAGCGAAGGGTAGCAGTACATACCACCCCAAAATATGACGGTAGGAGTTTAGGACATGTTACCCCAAAACATGCCACTTTGACATACTGATTAGTCTGATCCGTAGGCACTTGAAAAGCAGCAACGCAGGGAGAAGCTTTCTATGAACTCCCTGTGTCCCCCTAAAGACAGGTCTGCCAATAGGAACTCAGTTTTTATGAATCCCTGCCCGGGAGTTTCATAAACCAGAGAAGACCGACATCACAGGACAGGGGACAAGAAGCCCACACCACACCCAGCAAAAAAAGACTTTGTCAAACACTCTCATACCTCTCATCTGTTTTTCTAAGGGCCCATTCATCTTTCCTAAAAATCACTCTCCCCTAAGAAGCCTCTTTTCCCTGTTAAGATTGTATTTGAGTCTAAATTCTAAGCAACCTTGCGGAGTTACTCACTTTCCCTAGGTATCCCCCATGTGTTTGTGTTTTTCTTGCTAATCTGTCTTTTATCACAGGGGTCTCAGCCAAGAGCTCGGAAGGGTAGAGAGAAAATTATTTTTCTTCTGCTATATAAGAATGTGTGTGGACAGCATATTAGTCAGGGTTCTCCAGAGAAACAGATAAATATAACCAATCAGGTATATATAGAAGTATATAAGAGGAAATTTGTCATAGAAATTGGTCCACATGGTTATGGAGGCCGAGAAGTCCCACCATCTGCTGTCTGTGAGGTGAAGACCCAGGAAGGCCGGTGGTATAGTTCAACCTGAGTCTGAAGGCTCGAGAACCAGGAGCTCTGATGTCCAAGAGCAGAAGATGGTCCTTTCAGAGCTGGAGAAAAAAAGAGAGAATTTGTACTTCCTCTGCCTTTTTGCTCCATGTGGGCCCCTAAAGGATTGGATCGTGCCCATCCACATTGGTAACAGGGGATCTCTGCTCATCTACTGAATCACATGCTAATCTCGATCAGAAACACTTTCCCAGCGACAGCCAGAAATAAAATCTTACTAGCTATGTGAACATGTATCTTAGCCAAGTCAACACATAAAATTATTATCACAGACAGCCTGGAGGGAGTAGATTTAGGCTGAGACAAACACACACACCTAACTCTCCCTAATAGAGAGTTCACAACTGCTGGCTTCAATATTTTCTTTAAATAAGACAGTGCTTCTATCAACAAATGAAGAGTTATTAGAAGAAACCTGATGGTCCAAAGGCCCCTTATGGGCAATCAAGTAAGCGTGTTCACAAAGGCCCAGCAGCCCAGCCCTGCCTGCATCTCCCCTGAGTGGCCACCTTGAGGAGGGAGCGAACCAAACTGTCCCCACCCCCCACCATGGTCTTGGAATTAAATGTGCAAACCACAGAGTGGCAAGGACCTGAGCTGCTGGTAGATTCCAAACTGGATACTATGGATGATGTTTTCAGAGTGAGTCCCTTGTGACCTATAATTTCCTACAAAGAAATAAAACTATAACTTCATTCACAAATTCCAGGCAGAAAGAGCGAAGCCTTTGGAAGGAGTGTTATGTTTTCCAGTGTCCCACATCACTCTCCACGTGAAGATGATGCTAATGGTGATACGTGATACACATGCAACACGGAACACAGAGCGGGCTCCGCCTTTCCCACCAGCCCCAGCCTCACTGGGGCCAACACGACCACCTGAGAACCTTGTCTCTGGTTCCATTTCCTCAGGCTCTGGCTTCTGTGATGAAGAAAATTCAAACTCTGTCCAAGTGCCTTTTGATGGAAACTGGCTGCATAACTTTAAACATCGTCTCTTCAGTTAGTCACAGAATTCGGAGTTTTATGCCTCAAACTTCCAGCAGGTTCTGAATAAGGAATTAAACCCCTTCTGTGCTAAACTGTGTAAATAAGCAGATGGAAGGGAGATGCAAAAAAAAAAAAAAAAGATTTGTAAAACCATTTTAAAAAATCACTATTTTTCCCCCTCTCATCAATACAAAGCGAGCAAATCCTAGGGATGAGAGGTAAAGGCTTCAATTTTCTAAAAATGGTAAAATGTACCTTCATCCCTGTTATTCAGAAGGCAGATAAAATTGTTAAAAATTGTTGCATAGATGACAATATCTGCATGCATTCGTGGTGGTCACAACAGATTCTGATTCCATTGGTGTGGTGTGGGTCCAGGATTGCGTAGCTTTTACAAGCACTCCAGGAGATTCTCTGCAGACAGCACATGATCTATTCTTTGGGGGAAATTCACCCACAACAATCTCTGGGAGAAAATGTCAGCACGTAAGAGAGACCCACCTGGCTGAGGAAAAAATGGTGAGAAATAGCCTGACCCCTTGTCATCCTGGAGTGGATGGTTTATTAGTCACTAAGGCTAAGGGTTGGTAGAAGAAAAAAAAAAGATGACTAATTACATGAGATAATGCATTTGGGGGTTTTTAGCTGTTTTAGAGCAATAGTCCGCCCCCCTTCTTTTCACTATGAAGTATTAATGTTATTATTTGTTCAATGGAAGGGATAGTCTGATCAGCATGACATAACCAGTATATTCAAGTAACCTGAGAGAATTCGGGACAAGCTAAGAAGTTTGATTTTGGTTCTGAGGTTGTAAACTCCGGCTAAATGGTAGATAATATATAACCAAGCTTCCAGGGGTGAGAGCCCAGCAGGGCAAGGGTCATAATAAATTGCAGCTGACATTGTTTCAGAGCTGAGGAGACAATAGGAAGCGGTGGGGTCTGTAGCACAGCAGAACAGGATACACCCCAGCTAAGGGGGACTGCTGTTGCCAGACTCTGACCTGTAATTGCCATGCAAGAATGTGGGCCCAGGGTGGCCAGATTACCCAATTTTTCAAGTGTAGTAAAAAAAAAATCAGACATTTTTTAGTAAAAATCCCCTGTTCTGAAAATGTGGCTCTTTTTTGTAAAACACAACTGTCTGCCCCAAGGACGCATATCCATAGGCTGGAGTGGACTCTGGGCCACCAGTGTGATATCCCTGCTGTGGCCAGTCTCTGTAGCCATATCAGCAGTAAACGCACAAAGTCCCATTAGATTTTGGAAATATTGAAAAAAGGCAGGCCCAGGAATCACAGCTCTGAGACAGCGGTCAGAAAACTTCCTAAAAAGGCCAGATAACAAATGTTTTAGGCTTTGCAGGCCATCCTGTCTCTCTTACAACTGTTCTTCCTTTGCAGCCTGAATGCAGCTGTAGATAATTTGTAAAATAATGGGTGTGGCTTGTCCCAATGAAACTTTATTTACAAAGACAGGCTGCCAGCATATGGACTACAGTTTGCTCACCCTCTCTGTAGGATGTCTTATTCTGGAAATCTTTGACATTTATTTAATCAGTCTGGTTTATCCTATGCTAGAAAGGTAAATCTATTTTTAATTGTTTATGCTGAAATTCACAGTGGTAAGAATCTTCCAGAACTAGCCTGGCTCCTTCTGTGCCATGTTGTTGATATATATCACACAGGTGGTACGTTGAAGGGGAAAGCCGGCCCCCACAGGGCTCCCACTGACCTGCCACCACCAGCACCAGCTCCGAGAAGTGTTTATTAACACCCAGCAATGTTTGCTCCCTGGACCTAGGAAGCCTCACAGCTCCTGCTGTTTTTCTCCTTGACCCCAGGTCATGCTGCTGGAAACTGGGCTTAGCACCTTGCATCCTTGGGATAGTATTGGTCAACACCAATAAAGCAACATGCTAAATTTAGCACAGCCCTGCCTGTCGAATCAAACAGAACTGTCACCCAGAAAGTGTGGTCTGCCACACTTCCTAACTGCTTGATTCCTGCTGGTTTTCCCTATGCCAGAGGGACACTCACTCTCACTTGCAATAAACTTGTTGCGGCTGGCTTTGATCTTTGTCCCCAGAGCTGTGGACGCCACTGGTTTATGCCAGCCAATCCCCCCTGCCTAGGAGCAGACCCCAAAGATTTAACTCCCACAACTGCACACAGGAAGAGCATAATAAATTGTTGGGATGAAGGGGCAATAAACACTCACAGTCATCCTCTGGGAGAGCTGGGTAGGAGACTAAATCAGGACCACATATGTAAAGAGCATCTCAATAAAGTCTTCTAAGGGATATCAGCTTGAGAAGTGAATCATGGCCAGGATCTAGGGACAAATGCCAACATCTAAAGCCATTGTCACCCTGCAGATACACCCGAGGGGCCCATCAGCCTGGAGCTGCATATACTGACTTCTTTCCCGTCTTGTTAAACTATCCAGGGCCTTGACACATGAACAACACAGAAAAGCAAGTACTGCTGTAAACAACTCACTTTTTAAGTGCTTGGTTCTATGCAGCCTCTGTTCGCTCAGCTCGGCCTTCAGAAAGCAAGTCACTAATTCACATGATTCACTGTCGAGACTGATTTGACATGAACATGTCTTAATATGCTTCTGAAAACCTGACACTAATATGTTGGTGAGGTCTGTCAACTCAGTCTTACCAGGGCATAGCCAGGCATTCCTTCCATCCATGTGAAGCTTTCAAAGACCTGGGGAAGTAAAACCATGGGTTCTTCTTCTGGGTCCGTCTGGGTGAACTGGGGTTGCCCACAAGGAATGGCAGCATGTCTATGGGTTCTGTAACCTCAAAGGTTACAGGAAGGCTAGTTCTGGAAATCCAGGACAGCTGCACAAATTGCTGAATGCCCTGAGCTTAAGGTATTTTTGCACAAATGATTTATGCCTTCAGAAGGGTTTGTCAGTGTTAGCAGACTTCTACTGTATCCCCCGTCACAATGCAAGTAAGGCTTGGGGTGTCACAGCACAAGTGGAGGGAAATCCATTAGCAGCCTGAACAATCAATCCCTTTTCATCTCCTTGCCCTCAGGTCTGCTGATAAGAGCATGCTTTCAGTTATGGAGCAGCTGACAGTGGGTGAGCCCTGCACTTTCACTGACTGGTAATTGGGAAGGAAGCTCATTGTCTTCTAAAACCTTGCCTGAATCTCCCTAGTCATCTAATGGAAAGGGTGTAGGCCTATGGCCCTGGGGGCAGGAGAGAAGAGGTCCAGTAGCAGATTTGTCACTCAACTCAGTGGCCTCGAGGAGATCAGTTAACATTCTAGAACCTTGGTTTTTTGCTTATAAGATGGTATTGTTGGACGAGAATCATCTTTAAATTCCATACTAGGAAGAAGTCTGCTAACATTTTAGGACATGTTACTGTTACTCCAGAGCACACAGCTATATGTCTGGTACATAAAAGCGAGAATACACTGCAGGTCATAGGAAATGAAATGCAACAATTAATCCAGCTCTTTTGCCCATGAGCAGTTTCCACTACACTTTCTGGCGGTGACTTCCATGTGGTTCGGCCTCTATTAGCTGTGAGTTGTAGAGAAGCATGTCACTCTCAAGTTTGTATCACTGGTACTGAAAGTCTTTCATCCTGCTCAACACCCTCTCCAACAAATTGCCAAACCTCTTGCCCAGGTGTGTGCTCATGCTTCCAAATGAGACCTTTCTGTGCCCAGGAAGCCAGCAGCTCCGTAACAATGCTCTTCAGGACTGTCTAACGCAAATTCACCTCATCTCCCCTCTCAGAGAGCTGCCTGCATTGTCCCCTGCCCCTTTCCTGGACCAATGCACAAGCGACTTTCCTCTTTGCTTAGACCTACCATGCTGAGCCCCACACTGGCCTTTGACAAGAACTGCAGACAGACACTCGACTTAGAAGGCTTTCTTTCAATATCAAAGCCCTATTATTGTCACCGCTTGTCAAGAGTCATAGAAGGGAGCCATCTCACAATCAGAGCCTCGGCCCCAAGCAAGCCCAGGCCAACATCTCTGTATAACCTCATGAGAGACCCGGAGCCAGAACCCCCCAGCTAAACCACTCTTGGACTCCCAACCAAAACAAACTATGGGAGATAAGAAATATTTATGGTGTTAAGACATTTAGTTTTAGGATAATTTGTTACATGGCCAAAGACAACAGATACACTAGTTAAACATTTAAAGGTCTCGATCTTGGCTCTTGCCTGTTGCCTGAAAAGATCATTGATAATACTGATTCTTTCAGCAGGGTATGAAATACTTCTGCTAGGGAGATGGCCAGATATTCAGAGTGAGAGCCATAAAGGAGTTAGAGGTAGGGATGAGAAATAGTATAGAAGGCACTCTCTACCAATTATTACTTCCATTTCTGTAAGGCTACATCTCAGAGCTGCTGTCAAAGATTCTAGCAGAGCCCCTGACACATGCATTCTTGCTCTTAAGGTGCTGACCTCTGACATCACCTATTGAAAACTTCTGATTTAAGCATTTGCAGTTGTTAGGAAAACTTAAACTAAGACAGCGGGCCCAGGCCTTTACCATCCCGCCACGTATCACAGCCATTTCTTCTCAGCCTCCCTGCCTGCCTGCTGCCCAGTGAACAGATCAAAAGGTGCATTTAACAGAAAGAAGAAAAGCACAGTCATATTAACACATTGCCTTCTCACATGTCAGGGGGAAACACTCAGAAATTACTCTCCTTCAGGATCTCCATGAGAAAAAGAAAAGAAAAATATTTTTTTCACACAACAATAAAGTGAGTTGTTTTGCATGAGGACGGAAGGGGTCGAGAAAGATGACAGCAAAAGCAATATTTAGCATGAATGAAGACGTTTTTCCAAGGATGAGGGGTGACAGTCTGGATATGACAACTGACGGTCCTGTTTGATCACTGTTATCCCCTGTTCCCATTGGCCACTGGGCCCGGAACTCTGCTCCAAGAAGCACAGAAAGTGTTGTGCTGTCACTGGCATGCAAAAGACATTCCCCTGTAAACCGTGTTTTCCAGACCTTCTGAGGAACACCAAAGAGAGAGAGAGAGAGAGAGAGAGAGAGAGAGAGAGAGAAGGTTAATAATTGGCAACATGGAGTTAACTCATGTTAACCTCTCCCTCAGGGCCACGGAGACGGGAGGGCTGCCAGTACAAATTGCCTAACTTGGTGGTCTGCAGGGGGTCTCAGTGATCCATGTTATACAAATATGTCCTTACCGGTCCCCAAGAAATGTTTTAATAGAGCCTCAGACTTGCTTTCAAAGGTGACCAATACTCACACCAAAGGGGTCGAGAGTAAGAAAAGGTGAGACACAGTGAAGTCATGGAAACCTGAAAAGAAAAAAAAAAAAACATTTCCGAAATCAATCAGTTGACAAGTCTTTTACCCTGAGTTTTCTGTATCTATGTATGTATGTTCCTGTCTGTACTTGCTGGGCTATAGACAGCACAGACACTAAGACAGTCTGGTTTTAGGGAACGCCTGGCCACCCACGTACACTCCAGCAGCATATAAGCAGCACTCAGAGATTTAAAAAGTGATGGTCCCTCCTCAAGGGCTTTTATAATCCAGTGAGTTTTCTTTTACCCTCAAACCGAATCTCAGAACAGCACCACACAAGAGGCAGGTGAAGTTCATTTCCTATACAGGTTGGAAACCTGAGGCCCAGGGAGACAAAGTGACATCAGATAGTCAGGGGTAAATCTTGGACTGGAAGCCAATGCCTGATTCTCTAAAGCATCGCGATGGCCTGCAGTAGGACTAATCATACAATTACTAGATCAATTACTTGCTGTTTCTGCAGGCATTTGGGACCATGTCACCCCCTTTCTCCTAGTTCTGAGGTTTTTGTCATCACATTTTGCCCACAGTAGGAGTTGGTAAACCCGTAAGTGTAACCAAAAGCTTCAGTGACATGGAATTTAGCTCCTCGGGGCTTAGTTTCCCCATGAGGAATGATCCTTATGAGGCCCCAATAATTTCCGATGAAATCAAGTGAAAAGTCTAGGGAAGACAAGAAAAAGGAGAAGTCTTGTCAAGTTCTTGACGGGGTGCTTGAAAAACAGGAAGACTCCGCTGTTGCCAGGCAACTCTCTCTCTCTCTCTCTCTCTCAGCTTCAGATTGGGGCCCTGACTGAGAACGACTTCCTTTGTCCTCATATGTGCCTTCCTAGCTTCCAGAATGTCCTCTGGTGGCTGAGATCACCTTATGAGACCAGAGTCTCTATCCTGATTTGTGCCACCGTAGAAATATCTATTTCTGAGCTTCTTTCTTTCCCAGGAACCCAAAGTCCTTCTTTGTATGTCATGGATGTTATATAATCTATATGCAGACGGCATATATGAACACATTACACATGCAAATTGAGCCAGTTCCTTGGAAGTTCTCTGTTCCTTCCTTGCCAGCTGCCAGATTCGGCAGGCCAGCTGACACCCAGCCAGGCCATTTTATTCATCACGGCACAAAACCAGGGTTTGGCTCCTCTCTTCCTAAGAATCACAGAATACAAATGCTAGAAAGAGTGGAGGGTCCCTCAGTTCTCCCTTGACAACTCTGGCCCTTTCCTGGGGCTTTAATTAAGCATTTGGCCCAGCTATTGTAAACCTGTCTTCCTTGTGATGGAGTGCTTGTGGCTTTATTCTTTGGGGAGCACTGAAACAGTGTCTAAAGAACAGCTGGATGTATATGAGAAGGAGGACAGTCTCGGCCTCTGGGGAGAATGTCCATCCGGACCCAAGGTTTCTATGTAGCAGGAATGTGTGTGGCATGAGAAACACTTCCATTTCATAGACAATTTATGATGTAATCCAAGCATCTGCTTGGGATGTCAGCTCCCAAGTCTCTCTTTGCAGGTAGAGTGGGGGGCTTCCCTTTAGCATCCAAGAAAAATAACTTGAGCCCATCCACATTCTTTATGAAGGCGAGTGCCCCATGTCTCTCGGACGTCTCAGAGGGATTACATTCCTCTTGATGTTTCTCTGTTTCTCTCTCTCTCTCTCTCTCTCTCTCTCTCTCTCTCTCTCTCCCATCTTTCTTTTTCACTGAATTCTCATCCTCATGTAATATCACTTCACCTATGTTGTCCCTCTCCCTTCATTCCCCGAAGCATCCCCAACACAACATTACTGTTTGTAGAAGGCAGATTAGTGATAGTTGGGATAATGGAGGTAGAGTTACAGCACAGTTCAGATGACATGAAACTGAGCATTAGACACCATAGTCCTGCATTTTCCCAGCCACTCCCACCATAGAGACTTTCTCATGGGTGTTCCTTCCTTGTAGGACTCCTGCCTGCTGACATTCACTGGGATCTGTGGATGTCTGCGGGTCTTCAAATTCCTCCTAATTACATCCTCTCTCTCGGACTATGAGACTCTATCCCAGAAATCCTGCTACTTGTGATGCAGAAAATGTTGGTTCTTTTTCTAAGCCTCTTGCACCCAGCAAATAATGTGGTTTTCTTCTGGGTTAAAAATAATCTAATTCATTGCTCAATCTGAAAAAGAGATATACTTTCATTCCGAAAAGACTCTTTAAGAAAACCGTCAGTAAATAAATCACTTGCAAGGTGGCAAGGCCTTTGGACGGCTTTGCTTTCCAAAAGATGAATGGTATTCTTCCCCTAAAATGGGGGTTTATAACAATCATTGTATTTGTTTTTACTGCCTTTATTTCCAACTGCATTGTCATAATGCTAATGGAATAAAAAACTCCCAGGGTAGTAAGTGTCTCCATTTCCCTCATGAAGCAGGGGTTTCCTCATCTGCAAAATGAGGAAGCATGGACCAGATGATCTGTAGGATTTCCTCTAGCAAATACCGTTCTGTATCTTCTTTTTCCTGCAGACTTGGAGGCTGTGTGGAGGGGGATGGGCAGGAAGTAAACCCAGTGGGTTCTAACATAATTATCAGTGGTACATTGGAATGAGTCTAAAAGAACCAACTGGAGAGTTTGTTAACTAAAAACTACAGGTTCCCCAGGCTCACTCCTGAAGATTCTACCTTAGGAAATCAGGCATGAGGTCCAGTATCTATATTTTAAAAAATAAAACAAATACCTCCACAGGTGATTTTGATGAGCAACAAAGTTTAGAAACCATTGGATTTTTTACTAAAGTATAATTGGCAAACAATATATAATTTATTTCAGATGTACATCATTGTGATTTAAGATTTATATACATTATAAAATGACCACAAGTCTAGTACCCATCTGTCACCATACAAAGTTATTACAATGTTATTGACTATGTTCCCTATACTGTAGTTTACATCCCCATGACATTTGGGAACTAAAAATTTGTTCTTCTTAATCTCCTTCACCTATTTCACCCATTCCTCACCCCTCCCCCACTCTGGTAACCACCAGTTTATTTCCTGTATCTGTGAGTCTTTGTTTTGTTTGTTCTATTTTTGTGTTTTTTAGATTCCACACATAAGTAAAATCACATGGTATTTTCTTTCTCTGTCTGACTTATTTCATTTAGCATAATACCTTCTAGGTCCCTCCACATTGTCACAAATGACAAGATTTCATTTTTTATGGCTGAGTAATATTCCATTATATATGTCACATTTTCTTTATCCATTTGTCTTCTATTGGCCCCTTAAGTTGCTTCCATATCTAGATTATTGTAAACCACTGGATTTTTGTGATAATAAATAATAATAACCAAAGTGCAGGTTAAAACAATCAATTTGAATATAAAAGTGGAAAAATAATATTAATCTATTTCAATATATTTAGTAGATGTCTAGGGCACAAGACAACACAAGCTGGGTTTTTTTTCGTGTTTTTTTTTTTTAATGACATCAAACACCAAGAGGCTTTCCAAAGGGTTCATTAAATATTCATTAAAATATATGTGTCAGCAAGCCCAAAGGGCAGAGCCTCAGTACTTCCAAATATATAGCTTAGACTGGCAACCAGGGCTTAGCAACGTCTCTTTAATATTTATGAGTAACCTAACATATCTTTTTAGCTTTTGCCCCATACTAAGGCATTTTAGCATAATTAAGGATGGCCTTGCAAGTATAGTATTCCTTCTGGATTAAAAATAATCCAACCAATACTTTCCTGTTCTAAAAGAAAAAAAAAAAAACACAATACATGTTTTATTCCAATTTATATAATTATCAGAAAAATCTTTTCAATAAAACTATGACATTTGAAGCATAAAGCATGAAGTCATTTATCAGTATTTACCTTTACATTAAACAGAGTAAATATTCATAGTTTCTCTAGATCTCAGTTGTCCTGAAAATAATAGAAATTCTCATTAATGTGGGAAAGAGCTCATTAGAAAAAAAGAAACTGAAAACTGCTTTTGAAAAGACAAGTAAAACTTTTTGTTTCAAAATATATATATTTTTCTAGCGTTTGTATTAGCTGTCACTGCTACATAGCACATTATACCAAAATGTACTAACTTAAAACAATACACATTTACAATCTCACAGTTTCTATGAATTACAGGTCTGGGAGTGGCTCAGCTGGGTGGTTCTGGCTCAGGGTCTCATGAGGCTGCAGTCATCTGACTGGTGGGCTTACATGCCTGACAAATTAGTGCTGACCGCTGGCAGAAGCTCCTAATCCCTTGCATGGAACTCTCCATGAGACAGTTTGAGTGTCCTCACAATCTGGCATCTGCCTTCTTCCAGAATGAGTGATCCTAAAGAGAACAAGACAGAAGCAGCAAGGTCTTTTATGACCCAGCCTTGGAAGTCATTTCCATAATGTCCTATTGGTTGCACAGGTAAGCTTTATTCAGTACGAGGGGACTCATATGGGTGTGAATATCAGGAGGCAAGAGTCATGGGGGGAAAGGGGGTGTCATGGAGACTGGCTGTTACACTGCTTGAAACTATTATAAGATCAGACCTCAACAAACACTGTATTTCATTAGGTCTAAAATATCATTGACTATAAGAAACATCTATATTTTATGTAACAATAAGAAAGAAAAAGTTTGTCATATTGGGAGACTCTCTGAATAAAGCTGATCCACTGATGAATATACCTTCTGTGTAGGTCTAAATGAGAATAAATCCACTCCACAAGAAGTAACAGCAGAAGACGCAAGTTTCAACTTACCCTGGATGAAGGTGGGGAAAAAATTCCTGGGAGAATTTGAACCCGAGCAGGTAGCATCCCCAAACTGAGATAACTTTAAATAGAACTTAAGATCCTCTCATCAGAAACTTGATTTCAATCCACGCTGAATGCAACTGGAGAGATATTTGAATTTTAGAGGATGGGAAAATGTGCATCTTAAAAATCAAGAAAACATAGTCATGTCAATGAAGATTCAGGTAAAATGTACAGAAACAGTTTATAGTCAGCATTTTGGGGGGCAACATTACAAAAATGGAGTCTTATAATATTTTTGAACAAAAAACCAGAACATCAGTCCATCTGTTATGTTTTGTTGGCCAATACTGTGCCCTTTCTCACATCAGTTTTGTAGACTCAGCTAATTACAGAAGCAGAAAATGAAGAAAAGCAGAAAGTTTATGAAGGAAATCAGTGTAGAATAAGTAGAAATAGAATAAACTTTGAATTGGACCCACTTAGGTCCAGGTATTTATAGCTGTGTGAACTTGAGCAAGTTTCTTTACCTCTCTGGGTCTCTAGTCATATGACCTTCAGGTAAGGTCCAGGCAGTGCTCAACCTTGCAGAGTTATAAGAGTTAAATATCACATGTATGAAACATGTAGCATGATGTTTACCCGTATTTGCTCAACATGATAGCTATTACGATGATTACTATTTATCAGTCTCTAAGACTACACTCCTTTTTCTTTTCTTTTCTTTTTTTTTATTAAGGCTCAACCAATAGGAAGCCTGATACCCAGAAAGATGACTTTTCTCCTGCTGCTCATTCAATGACAACTATAAATATTGATGGAGCCCTATGTCGTAATTGAGCATGGCTCCTGGACTCGAGTATTATTCCAACTGCGCCAGCCAGGCAGCCCTGTCTCTGTCCCAAGGAGCTGTAAGAGAATGTCCACAACTAAAATAGTCTTTGATTTTGTAACCACATGGTTTGCATGTTGAAACAGCAGTTTTTAAATTAGTAACAATAACCATAGGTGCTGCCGTTCCCAAGTTGGTACAGAATGGAGAATAAGCGCTAGATGAAAGGAGGAAGTAAAGAAAAAGAGGAAGGACATGAGCGCACACAGCTCCGAGTCTCACAACTGGCCAAGGGGTGAAGGCTCAGATCATTTTACAGAGAAGGAGGGGAAGCCCGCAATGGCCAGTGGCACGTCCAAGGTCACGCCAGTAGGTAGCGGTACCCGGAAGGCTGGAGCTCAGCATTCCAGGTGGGAAGCACACATCGGACATAGACTTCTGTGATCCAACTGACTGAAACCACAGGGTGTATATCAGTTTACACTGACAGTCTTGTGTTCTGTCACTTACAGAAGTGAGCATTAGGTTGGGTGCCCAAAACAGCCCAGTGTATATTTTTGTCCATTGTAAATAACAGCACCCTTTTCACTTCAACAGTGTCTGGCTAAACAATAAATTATATGGACACCCTCGTATTTGGCCTGTGAAAGGGGGTGAAGAAGTGAAGATGCTGGGCACGCCTGCAGTGCCTGCCAGGCATCAGGGACAAAGCACGGGGAAGTATTCCCAGACTCTGCTTTCAGAAGGCAGGCCCACGTGGAATGGCCTGAAACATGTGTTCACCACACACTTGTTTTCTTCCCCCAGATCTTAGCTTAGGTACCGGTCAAGGTCAGAGTCTTCTGTCCTTTACACGCTGCTGTCATGTCTTCATGTACACAAGCCTGTCGTTTGCTTCCAGCGAGAGCAGCTCAAGAACAGGAGCAGGCCAGGTGCAGACACCACCATCGAGCACATCTGACCCCGCCCCCCACCCCCGGACACCAGAGCTGGAGAAAACCCTTTCACCCTTGCAGGTATGCTTGGAAATTTGGTGCCCTTTGGGAAACAGAAGGATTAGCAGCATTTCCTTGGTGTTGACAAACACGTACCTAAGTCTTGACAGAAGGGAGTTGGAGGCAAACACCATATGTTCCCTAAAAATACAGCGTGATTCTATGCATCCTGACACTCAGCGAATAAAGGAAGGACGCAGTGGGAACAACATGGTTTTGAGCAGGTTTCCCAAAGTGTGCCGTGTGGAGCCCCTGAGGGGTGTGGTAAGACGCCGATTCCTGAGGTCTGCGGTCAGCTGGAGGCTGCACCTATGAAGAGGACTTTACGTGATTCCAGGGGGACTTCACACCACACTGGGGGGTCACTGATTTAGGACCACGTTTCAGTAAATACCCTCTCGACCATTCTTCTCTCTTCTTACCTTTTACACTGCCTTGTGGTTGCTTAATGAGCTTTGTTCCTAGAACTGAAGGTGAGATCCCTGAAGAGAGATTTTGAATAATGACAGAAAGAAAGAATTAATCAATCAATCAAAGAGAGGCAAAGGGAGCAAGGGAGGGAGGGAGAAACCAATGACATGAAAGTTGGTCACTAGAAGAATTTCCAGCTACTCCATGCCTCAGGTAACACAGCTGACTGGGCTCATGGAATTCAGAACATTTCACTGGTGCTGTCTAGGTGGGTTACAGGTCTGTTACCTGTCTCCCAGGCTTCACCTTCCATCAGTTTGTCCGTTTGTTCCAGTGTGCCATCAAACATCTTTTCTATGTATGATGTAATGGGGAAAAGATTGGGAACCACTGAAATTATTTCAGCACAAACATATGTGGTAGCCTTCCAATGATTCTGCACCCACTTCTAACGTGTGTGGGTGAGGTGTGTGTGTGGCGGGGTTTCCCCACCCCACCAACAAGCAATTCTCCTGCACCAGCTGAGTGTTACACAATTCAACTCAATCCTGACACTATCTGCCCGGAAATAGATAGCGCCAGATTTCACAGATTGATGGCTCAGTCCTATAAGGTTGATGGCTCAGTCCCTGCCACCTCCAACCCACTTCAGATGCCAGTCACAAGCCCAGACTGTCACTTATGCTTCTGACAGACAGGCTATAGATGAGAGGTCCCAGTGATCCCCTCCTTGGGTTTGATTCATTTACCAGTGTGGCTCTCAGAAGTCAGAGAAACATTTTACTTACTAGAGCATCAGTTTATTATAAAAGGATGGAACTCAGGAATAGCCAGATGGAAGAGATGCATAGGGCAAGGTGTGCGGGAAAGGGCACAGAGCTTGTTTGCATGCCCTCTCCAGGCCTGCCACTCTCCCAGCACCTGCCCATGTTCACCAGCCCAGAAAATCTCTGAACCCCATCTTCTTCAGTTTTTATGGAGGTTTCATTACATAGTCATGATCAATTAAATTATGATTATGATTGGAGATTGATTCAATCTCCAGCTCTTCTACCCTCCCCCCAAATCAGGGGGTGGGACTGAAAGGTCCAACCATCTATTTACTGGGTTGGTTCCCCTGGCAACCATCCCCATCCCCAAGTGATCTCGGGGGCTTTTCAAAAGTCACCTTATTAACATGACAAAAGACACCTTTTTCCCCCCCTCTTAGCACTTAGGAAATTCCCAGGGTTTTAGGAGCTCTGTACCAAAAACAGAGATGAAGACCAAATATGTATTTCTTAATATAAATCACAATATCACACCTTCTGTTCACTGGTTTGTTTGGGGGGTAGGGAGCAGTGCTTTTAGTTTGCTTGCTATCGAGTGGGACAAGGAAGCAATGTTGCCATAGCGAAGTGGTTTTCGTCGCCGTCCAACAATCGATACCTGACTGCCTTATCACCAAGAACAGAGGGGAACTTGTGCTGCTCTGTGTCTTCCCTTCAGAGAAGGCAAAGCTCACAGTATTAAGCTGACCTGGAAACCACCGATCACAGCCCCCTCCCCCTTTCCATTTTCTCAAGTTAACTTCCCCCAGCCCTTGCCATGTTTCCTGGATGCTTCTGACGCATCAGCAATAAAAAGAAAAGCATAGGGTGGAATCAGAGTGGAGAGGAGAGTGAAGGAGAATGGAAAGTGGCCGAGGTGACTGGCCATTAGCCGGGTGCATTCACTTCAAGATCTGTCTCAACGACACATGGGAGAAGGCGATTCATTTCATATCTTTTGAGTCCCTGAAAACTGCACAGCTCCAGGAGAGAGAGTGGATGTGTTTTTTCCCTTGAGAGTATCATTTGAAGACCGATGTGCCCTTTCGAGTCTCCCAAGTAGCTCAAAGATGTGTGAGGATTTATTTACCCTCACGCGGAACCCCAAACCTCAGCTGTTATGCCTGTTGGTTACTCATCCCACAAACCTGTCAGCTTAGCTTTCTGCTCTCACCCACATGGGATTAAACTAGGTCACACTTGCTGGGGAGTCTTCTGAGAAATGTTTATTGGCACAGTGCCACAGACGCCTTTTTCCAGAGCAAGAGCTACCACAGGCTAGACAGACATGTCCTTGACCTGTCGTTTTCCACTGGGGACAGAGAAGGAAAAGCCATATGCTAACTTTTTGTGGGCTTAAGTAGCAGAGTCAGGGCATATGACAAGGGACTTATATGGACACGCTGCCCGTTCAGCACAGCCTTTGTCCACACAGTGTTTTGAAAACAAAAAAACCCTTATTAATTCAGTGCCCTCCCTCACACCCCCTAGACGCCAGCCAGGCCCTTGGCGATTCTTCCAAGCTATTTTGTTGTTGTCTGAAAGAGGTTGTGGGCCTTTCTTCATATCTTCCAGATAGCAAAGGCCAAATGTCACTTACCACCATGGGCAGTGGACGATAAAGATGGTCTATAACCATACCAGTTTTTTTTCAGTTAACTATCGAAAAAAAATTTTTTTTTCCTGACAGAGTGATGAATATTGCAACAGAACGTGGTGATGTCTCCCTGGTTATGTCAGCTCTCGTTCAGATGTGTGTAGATGTGAAGAGACTAACTGGTTCTCTTGGATTGCTTTTAAATTCCCACGACTTTGAGAAAAAAGACGAAAAGAAGGAAAAGTGCCAAAATGTAACAGCATGTGATACAATTATAGATAAGTGTTCCGTTTTCCCTACTGGGTATATTTTCCAATGTTCTATGACAAGCATTTATTGCCTTTATAACCAGAAAAGAGAGACACTGTCCTGGCACCAGGACAGTTATTGGCAAATGAATGAACTTAGTGGCAATTTCTCATTAGGGGTGGAGGAGGGCAAACATGCTGGGGTAATTTCCATGAGTCATGCAGTTGGAATCAGCATCAAGAAGTCTTGCCTTGATGACTTCTTGGGGGGGCCCTCCCTCAGGAACATGCCTGAACCCACCTGACCCTGGACTTGGATTTGGAAGCATATACTGCTGAGGTTATCAGCCAGGCACACTTTTACAATCAGTTAAATGCGGGCTTCCAGAAACTTCCTTGGGAGCTGGGGAACCTCAACTTTAATGAAAGCTACCATCGACACATCCAATCTTGGCAAAGGGATTTGGGAACAAGATTGAAAGAGGAAGAAAGGGAGATTGAATGGACTGGCTCTGGGCCATCTCAGTCTCTGTCTCTGGCCCATAAAAGTGTCCATTATCAGAAATTTTGGGGGGGGTTGCCCCGCTCTGGTTTAGCAAATCGTTTCTACAAACTGTGCTTGCCTTGAGCACAGTTTGGGAGCAGAGGACAGAGAAGTGTTTGGATCTTTCTAGGAAGACCTATTAAATCATAGATGCTTAAAATAGGAAGCTAATGAGAATTTTACCTCTTGCCAACTCCCAGCATTGATCTTTACTGGCATACACTGGACAGAGAAATATTCAGATGCTTAGTGCAGTGGAAATGGTAACTTGGTAGCTCTTTACCTATTCCAACCTTCTTCTAAGAGCTTTCATATACTGCAGTCATTTTGAAAAGATTAAAAACAGAATTCCTCAGACCCTTTGCGACCAGGGTTTCCTATGATTGAGGTGTGCCACTCAAATGCACTCATGCAGCCTTGAATTAGGGATTGAGGTAAGTGAGGAGCAAGGCAGGGCTGCCAGGCATGGTTTGGTTTCGTGGTCACGGGGTTTAATGGTAGCTTTTGATCCCAGGCTCACAGCTGGAACAGAGTGTCCCTAGACTACCCAGTATGTGCAATAGTTTCTTCCTGATCCTTGGAGTGTGGCTGAGGGGGAGGACCCAGGAGCCCTGCACTTGGAGACCCCCTGATTCCCCAGTTTCTTGATGTTCCCTGGAGAGGTCTGTCCTGAAATCATGTTCTTCTGAGAGTCGCTCCTGGGGGCCTGGACTAGAATCCCACTCCTTTTGTCCTTCCAACAATTTTGTAAGCAGCTAATATTCTGTATTAAATCCCTTTCTGCTTCAAATAGTGACAGTGGACTCGATTATCTACAACTGAATCCTGACTCTCAGCAGACGTGCTGAATACCCACTATGTGCCAAGCCCTGTGCCACTGGATGAAAGTACAGACATTACATCATAAGGATTGATTGAACACCTCCCATGTGCCACCGATGACCCTGATAGCCATTCTCTTTGAGACCTTGTTGATGAAATCACATTTGGGTAAACATAAAAATAATTACAACCAGTTAGTGCTATAACAGGAGTTTACCTGGAAGCGAAGCGGGGTCTGGAAGGCTCTGCAATATTTGTTGAATCTACTCACCCTCCACATTTTCCCCCATAGCGTACAGCAGGTCCCCCAATACAGTCATTTCTTGATAACATTGAGAAGATGCCTCAGGAACTTAACTCTTGTTTGCATCAGTTAGCCTAGAGCCAAATCGGTTTCCTTATACATCCTTTTGTTTAAAGTCGCAGAACCTATGGATGACATTAAGTGAGGACTTACTGGAGTACATTTGACCAATGGAAAGGTCTAGTCAGCTGCTGAGCTGAATATGCAGTGAGGGTGGATAAACACCAAACTAGCACAAGCAGAGAGATGGCTCTTACATGAATCCAAGATTTTTTTTAACTTGGAATTCAATGGCCCTCTCTTTTAACACAGAGACGCTGGCTCATGCTGCTATGGCTCTTCCCCAGAGACTCTTCCTAGACACCATTTATTCATTTAGTTGCTCCCAACAGAGAAATTACTCCCTTCGTGTCAGGCACTCGGGGAAGGCACTGTCACTCTCTGATGCCACTGGGGACTCGTCCATCACATGCTGCCAGTTGTCACGCCTTCAGAGCAGAAGGATGACCTGGGTTGTATCTATGTGGCAAGGGGGAGGTGGGACCCATCCCCAGGGGCACACTGGGCCCTGTCCCAGCTCCCTCCAGACCTCCAGCCTGCCTCCCAGTCATTGAACAGCACTGACGCTTTGCACAACTACCCTAGGCAGACATTTCCCCTCATTTGTCTGATGACAAAAAGAAAAACAAACAAACAAAAAACCAAACAACAACAAAACCAAGCCCAGATGGAATTAATACCTTGGCCAAGATCACACTGCACGATCCTCTGCAGTGGCTGCCCATTTGGATGAAGTCCAAACTGCTTAGTGTGTGTGAAGCCCTTGGTGACCAATGACCCGGCTTCACGCTTCTGCCTCTCTCTGCAGCCTCCAGCCAAGCTGAACTCTGATGTGTGAGACTCACCCTCACTATGCCTATGCTTGGCCAGCCACTTGAGGCAAGCCTTTACCATCCTTCTTCCACTTCTAACCCCACCACTGCCTACACTTCCTTCTGGCTCATTCCCACTTATTCTTGGGAGTTCCAGCACCTCATTTATTCCATCAGTCAGTCCATCCACAGGCATTCTGCTAGTACGTACCCTATGTGCACCAGGTACAGAGGATACCGCCATGAACACACAGAGCTGGTCCTTGCTTACGGCCCAGTGAAGGGACACAATTAAACATGTAATGGTAAAATGCTTTGATAGGTGGCATGACAGGATAAGAACAAGGGGTCTGTATTAAGTGTTCTCCAGAGAAACAGAAGCAATAGGCAATAGAAAGTGTGTGTGTGTGTGTGTGTGCGTGTGTGTGTGTGTGTGTGTGGAGAGAGAGACAGAAAGAGAGTTAAAAGATTTATTGTAAGTAATTGGCTGATGTGATTATGATGGTGGGCAAGTCTTAAGATCTGTAAAGTGAGCTGGCAAGCCAGAGACCCATGTGAGCCAGCAGGCTCAAGACCCAGGAAGAGCCAAAGTTTCAGTTCTAGACCAAAGGCAGTAAACGATCTAATGCCCCAGTTCAAAGGCAGAGGAATTCTCCCTTATTGAGGGAAAAATCCATCGTTTTGGTCTACTTGTGCCTTCACCTGATTGGATGAGGACCACCCACACAAAGAAGAGCAATCTGCTTTACTTCGTCTACCAATTTAAATGTCACTCGCATCCAAAAACACCTGCACGGAAACACCCAGAATAATGTTTGACTTAATATCTGGGCAGCCCGTGGCCCAGTCAAGTTGATACATAAAATTAACCATCATAGGGTGCTATGGGGACACATAGCTAGAATCCTAACCCTGAAAGTGCTTCCATGATGCCTCCCCAAGACTCCATTCCGGGTCCTTTCTCTCTGTTCCCATAGCTTTCATCACAGTCCTTCTCATGTCATAATTCAATAGCTTCCTTGTCTCTCCCACTGGACTGTAAACTCCTCAATATTTATATGGTGCTGTTAAGACCTTGCTCTGAAGTCAGATCAACTAGGTTCACTTTCTGGCTCTCCTACTTTTAGTTGTATACATGGGCAAGTTTCTTCATCCTATGCCTCAGTTTTCTTATCTGTACAAAGGTAGAGTATTAGGCCTCACAGGAATGTTATGAGGGTTAAATGAAGTAACACACGAGAGATGCTTAGTGCTGTGCTGGCACATGGCAGGTCCTCAGAAAAGAGTAACTATGACGTTCATTCACTGTTGAAGCCTAGCCCCCAGCAGGCTTTCCAGCACATGACAGGCTCTTGATTAGACTTGGACAGCACTACCCTGACTCTTGTTTCCTGTCCTGTCAGCAACTGTGTCCCTGCCCAAGAGCATCTCAGGACCTCATTCTCTCAGAGCCCTGCTGGCATTGCACAATTCCCTCCAGAGAGGCACAGTGGAAAGGAGAAATGTCTGATCTCGTCTGAAGGAAGGTGATGACAAACTAGATATTTGTGGAAGGCTGTGGAGTGCCTGGAGCAGCTGGACCGAGAATTATTTCCAATAGGTGACAAACATGTTTTATTTAGTGACTGGCACCGCCCAGCTTGATCAATTAACAGCAAAGACTAACTTCAATCAGGCAATTGATTTTTGGCCAATCATTTTCAAAAGGACACCTCAGGACAACTAATTATCAAGCACTAGATTTCCACTTCAAGGTTAAAGAGCACCCAGTGGAATGAATTGATGTTGGGCAGTTTCGTCTTTTCCCATCATTAAGGATTTTCCTGTCTTTCTAAGAAAGTTGGAACCAGTTCCTTATATTGTCTGAACTCGGCAGTGTACAGACATGAAAGAGTATTACTGCTGTCCTAACAAGGTCTTCCACCTGCAGCCGTGGAATGAGCCCAGAATGGGTTCTCCTTACAGGCCCTCACCTGTAAAACAGGGACGATCATCCTCCCCTATATACTTCAGGGTGGTAGCTTGTGATATATCTAGATCAACTACATGGTACTTGTGACAACGCTTGTGAGAGAATGCCACATTACACACTTAGAGGGTCTTAGCATTGTACGGGAGGAATTCAGCCTGAAGTCCTTGCAACACGCAAACTAATTTTTTAATGGAAATAAACGTAATGTGGGAGAAAAAACTTCTCACAGCACATAAATCAACAACCATGCAGTAATGCTTTTTAAAACAATTATCTAGCATTCTATCTACTCTTTCAGCTAACTCTGTCTTCTGAAGCAAATAGCATGGTACATCATGGTGTGGGCCTTTGTCATAGCTTTTTATTTCTAATTTTCATTCCAACCATCTTTCAGCCACCACCAACTACATGAATGCTCATTGCAAGATATACAAGTGATGTTCAATATAACAACAGTGAATATTAAACTAACAATACAGTGGCCCCCAACATCACTCTGGCTAGGATCCCTCTGTATATACCACTATGTAGTTTGGAATTGGGTATTTATTCATCAGCTAAAGGGCATTGCCTCAGGGCCAGAGCATAAGCACGGTTTACAATTCACTGAGCCCAGTATGAAAGCTGGGTGTTATGGATTGAACTGTGTCTCCCACCAAAAGATACTGAAATCCCAACCCCCAGTACCTATGAATATGACCTTGTGTGGAAATAGGGTTTTCACAGGTGATCAAATTAAGATGAAATCTTTAGGGTAGACCCTAATCCAATATGACTGGTGTCCTTGTAAGAAGGGGAAATTTGGACACAGACACAGGTACACATGGAAAGAAGACAATGACAATATGAAGACACAGGGAGAAGAGGGACACCTACCAGCCAAGGAAAGCTGAGCTGCCGGAAGCTTGGAGAGAAGCGTGGAACCAGCTCTCCCTCACAGCCCTCAGGAGAAACCAACCATGTCAACGCCTTGATCTTGGATGTCTGGCCTACTGAACTATGAGAGAATGAATTTCTGTTTAAACCACTTAGTTTGTGGTATTTTGCTATGGCAGCCCTAGCAAACTAATATACTAGGTTATTTTTTATTATATTCATCTGGAGGGCTTCCGTTCCATGGGGTGATATCTTACCCATTTTTAAAATATACTGTTTCTGATGTGCACAATTAGCAATAGCAACCTGGGAATCTAGCGAATGGGAAAGAATTTGTAGAACTCTGGACTTCCTACAGGTAAAGAATACGGGGCTCAAAGCAAATGAATCTAGGATAGATGTGTAAATAATAATAGAAATAACAGCTAACGTTTATTATTTCTATGTGTCAGGCACTGAGCTGAGCCACTCACTTAATTGAATTTGCACAACATTCACTTAATTTGCACAACAACCCTATGTAAGAGATACAATTATCACCCCCATTTTTCAAATGAGTGAGGTTTAGTTACTTGATTAAGGTGGTACAGCTAGCACATGGGAATTCTATGATTCAGTTCTTGGCAGCCACAACACACCTCTTATGACTGGAAAGACCTAGAAGCCACTAGTTTATAAGATAGGATTAATTCCATGATCAGAATCTCTCAGATAACATGGTGGGCTTATACATATTCCTTCATCACATACCCTCTGCTGGCCTATCATGCCAGGAAATATTCGTGCCAGACATCCAAATCTGATACAGACTCTGCCTGTAGGGGACGCGGCATCTAGGGAACAAAGGCCATTGCATAAATCTTCCGTTGCATTTTCACCCCTCTGTACTAATGCTTCGTTCTGCCCACCACAAAAATGGAGACTTCTCCTATTTTATATTTCTATAATATAATTGTGATGGTTAGTTTTATGTGCCAATGTGGCTAGGCTCTAGTACTCACTTCCTTAATCAAACGGTAATTTAGGTGTCGCTGAGAAGGTACTTTTAGATGTGGTTAACTTCTACAATCAATTGACAGTATATAAAGGAGAGTAACCTCGGTAATGTGGGTAAGCCTCATTCAATCAGTTCAAGATCTTAAGAGCAAAAATGGAAGTTTCCCAGAGAAGAGAAATTCTGCCTCAAAACTGCAGCATTAACTCTTACCTAAGTTCCCAGCCTGCCGGTCTGCCCAACAGATTTTGAACTTGCCAGCTCTACAGTCACATAGCCAATTCCTTAAAATAATAATTCCCTTTTTATATATATAATGTATAATATGTGTATTTCCACAATTATTTAAATAATACATTTTATATAATATGCTCATACATACATATGCATGCATGCATACATATATATATTATATATATGTGTGTGCAATTGTATAGATATATGCATATGTATATATGTGTGTTTACCCTATTGGTTCTGTTTCTCTGGAAAAACCTGACTGAACAATAGTTTAGTTGAAAATCATAGGATTAAGAGTTGAAAATTTGGGTCTGACTCATCACATACCTGCTCTAGAAACTTTGGACATTTCTGGAAGGCCTAAAATTCTCTTCAAGCTTTAAAGTTCTCATCTATAAAGTGGCAACCAATTTTTTTGAATAGCAATACTTGCCTCAACTACTTCATAGAGTTGATTTGAATATCAAATGATACAGATGAAAACACTTTTTAAGAAAATGCAACACTAATATGAGTTATTAAATTCTAAGGACCTATTTCTTACAAATGATAGGCAACTATTTTTCTCTTTCAGATTTTGCAAAATTGGTCTCAAAGCAAGACAACGAAAAAGGGGCACTCAGCTTCAGATGAAATGAATGAAGATGGAACACTGGAGGTCACGCACGGTAAGTCAGTTCAAGGAGGTGATCCATTCACTGCCGCCAGCGCTGTCCTTGCTGGGGCACAGGGAGGACAGAGGAAGACAGACAGGACCTGTAAGCTCACTGCGGCGTGGAGATAGCAGGAAAGAAGATATTTTCCATCAGTCCTGCAATCTCCTTAGGAGACGCGTGACCAGGACAACAAATGGGCCACGTGGCTGCAGAGCTTATGTCGGGGTGTCCCTCAGCACCAGCTGAGCAGGCCACTGTGTGATATGAGAGGCAGGGAGAGAGCCACCAGACCTGCCACAGAGCAGAAATGGCCTTCAGACACATGCATGCTCTTTGCTGCGTTAGGCACTGTGTCACCTGGAAGAAAAGCCACCTCACAAGTGCCTCCTTGTAAGTTAGCAGACATGGGATAAGAAAAGAGAGATCCAGAGCTTGGAATGCCAGTGGAACCATGAAGAATAGGTGCGGTGAGGGTAGCTCCCCGTGCATTCATGCAGGGGTGCAGGATGGAAGGGTGGGCATGCATGGGAAGAATAAATATCAAAGTCAGGTTCCCAGTTATCTCTACAGAGGGAGAGGGAGGGGTCAGTGACGGACACAAAGAGGGCTTCAATTTGACCTGTGAAGTTTCATTTCTTAAGCTTCGTGACAAGTAGGTAAACAGATGATAGGTAGATATAGCTATTGATATAGATATAGAGAAATATGGATATTTTAGTAATATTCCTTAGATATTTTTTAATACACCGGAAAATTTTGTTATTATTTTTTTAAATTACTGCTGAGTAATTTATAGCTCTAAATAGATATTCCAGGAAGCCAAAGTCTTTTAGGGTGAATATGAAAGAAACTCCACATTTTCTGGTCCCAAATGACTAATTTATCAAAAGATGATAAAAAGCAACGACTCTTTCTAATCGTTTCAGACGGAAGTGTCAGCAGGTCCTACTTGATTAAGGAGATCCCTCCCTTTCTTCCCCTGGAGGTCCTTTTATACTTGGGTTTTTCTGCCTTAAGGGGGGAGCATCACTTCCTAAGCTTCTTTCTGGACACAACCGGAAATGCTGGTCAACATCCTTATTAAAATACTGTGGACCAGATTTGGAGAAACAGATTTAGGGGGTGGGGGAAAGCCAGGAGTGGTAACCAGTGGGGTGGAGATAGGCAGGGGGAGTGGTTTAAGTGGTAGAGCTGGCTGTGGCCTTAGCCGGGCTCACAACAAAGACACACTGAGAAAGAAAAAGAATGCAGCCTAAGGCAGCGTACCCAAAAAATCCTCTAGATGTGGCTTCCAGGGAGCATCAGCTTGTAGCTGCCAGAGGACGGTGAGACCTACAAATAAAGCCCAGAGGCCAGGAGGAATTGGACTGAATAATTTAAGAGGTAAACACAGTCCAAAGCCCCAGAGGGAGTGACTGCAGGTTTAATTAAAGATGATCTTCCATAATCTTGTCCTTGATTTGAAAAACACGGCTCTGGGAAATGCTAGAAAAAAACATGTGTGCCTCGTTAGATGGATTTCTCCTTCTTTGAACCTCAGATGTGGAGGGCCATTTCCCCACCTAGAATCTGGCCATCTGGGATGGTTATTGGATTTGGGATTCTTGCTAAACTTCCACCTCCACCCCCGGCCAAATATAACTCCAAGTGGGAGAAATGATACAAACATATTTCAGTGTTAAGAAATAGAAAGTGTAATACACACACAACAAAGCAAAATAAAAAAAGCAAAATAAATTTTTTTCAGATTCTACAAGTGTCTAACTACAGCATTCGAGCGCTTGAGAATTCTGGGTGACAGAGACCTGACCCTCCCAGGCAGGTTCTCCAGTCTTGCTTCTAGAGACACGTCCTAATTGTGGCCTCTCAGCCTTAACTCCACTGAACTTCCCTGGTTCCACACTTGTGCCTCAACATGGGAACAGACCACGAAGGAAGAGGGAGGGGAGGGCCTGCCTGAAGAGTAGTGATCATGTTCTGAAACTGGAAGTGAGCAAGAAAAGTATTCTAAGTACCTACACGCAGTATCTTCTATTACATAAGAGTAATAAGACGCTGTATGTATATGTATACTTATATACATATAAACTCTAATCCTGTTATTTTCCCACTTCACAGATTAAAAAAGCAAGGCAGCACTGGAACTCACATAGAGAGCAAGCTGGAGAGCTGGACTAGTGTGCAGGACTAATCCCAAGCCCAATGTTGATTGATTGATACAGTGATTGATTGATTGTCCCCACATCCTTGCAGCTACCCAAGCTTCCAATAATGAACGTATTACCTTGCTTCTGTAGATGTTTATACTGTGCCAGACCTTTCACATTAATTGCTCACTTGCTCCTTTCTACCCTGTGAGATAGTCAAGACAAATGTTCAGATAAGAAGACTGAAGCCCAGACAGAATCACTTACCCAAAGACACCACGCTGGGTTGTGACAGATGCCAGTGTTCTTTTCATTCTCTCATCCTCCTGGAGTCTACCTGAGACACACAGAGGTTTTATCACAATGAAGCTCATACCTGTCCCAACGCCCTTGCAAGCTTCCATCTCATGGCCCCTCTGGTACTGTTCTGAGCTAGACCTTTCGCTACAATATTTACATTGTGTGAAGTGTCTGTGGAAACAATATTCAGATGGGCAAACCAGAATCACAAATTGCTTAATCTAGCACCAAGGGCCTGCCTCAATACAAGTTTTGCTATTTTTTATTTTAAATACCGTGAGATGCCCATACGTTGTTTGAGGAGGCCTATGTCACAAGATGGGAGCCCAAAGGCATGATGGCTCACACTTCCCCAGCTCGACTAGCTTTCTCACTTGGCATCTTAGTTTCACCTATAGCCACAAGCTATACAGGTTAACAGAGCTGGCTTTGTAGTCGTTTGCCTACCCTGAAATAGAAACTTTGTCTGCTGGTTGTTTGAACACAGGCAACTTAATCTCTCCAAGCCTTGTTTCCTTATCTATACTGTGGGAATAGCCACAGCCTCATGGGCAAGTACAGCAATGAGGGTTTTCTGGGTAATGCATCCAAGTTCACAGTTCACCCAAGTACACCCAGGAGGAAGGTAGCTGAGGTCACCATCGCTTGCTCAAGCCAGGGGTTGGTGATCATGACAGCATCCCCAAGTGTAAGCATCTTGAACTTAGAAACTGTTTCTCTGTACATACATAGCAAGTAGTCACGTGAGCTGGATAGACAAAACGAGCAGAGGCTGAGCGGGCATTCAGGATTCACAGGAAAAGGGCCACCTGAGTCTGTTCTAGCTGCCACTGCTTTTGACAGTTCTGGAGAGAAAAAGTAACCCTCCCCCTTTTCTTACATATTTTACAGAAGGAAACCAATCCCCTCTCCCTCAATTCTTCAACATGTCCTTATGGATATATTTTTACCACCCTGCACTTTCAAGGTCTATTTAATCCTTCCTGCTGGAGGTGGATACTATTTTGTCCTGTTTTCTCACATTCCTCACAGGCACCCTTTGTGAATCAGACTGGGATCCAATTGACCGTCAGCCTTTTCTGTCAGAGGAACAAGCCCTCTGGCTAAATTTTCTCTGCTAGGGCCTGTTGGGAACTTCCAGATGCTCTGTGCAGTCATGTGGGCCCAAGGGCTCAGGTCAACCTTTGCGGACCACTTTCATGCGGCCTTGGACACAAGTGTGAGGTTCACAGAGGCAAGGGGCAGGGACCTTCTGAAAAGTTGTCTTATTCCTCAAGCTTTGTTTCCTAACTCAAAGAGTGAATATATTCTTACTATGAAAAATGTACTAAAACATTACGGAAATGTAATAGACAGTAAGTGGTCTCCCTACTCCTAACCCCAGGTTCTTACCCCAAGATAACTAACTACTGATGACAGAATAGTCTTTCACTTTTTCAAAAATGTATACACTGGTTTTAAAAAGTGGAATTACATTAAATACTCTCCTGTAATTTCCTTTTCCTTCTTAGTAACCAACACCCTGTTGGTGTCCCATTCTTTTTAAAACTGTGTAATGTTTATTGATGGGCATGGATTGGTTTCCATTTTTCTCTATTATAAACAATACCATAATAAAGAGTCTTTACATTATATATTTGTACAAGTATTAGGTACATTTAAAAGAGTTTAACTGCTGAATCAAAGGATATTAATACATTATATTTTAATAAATATTTCTAAGTTGCCCTCCAAAAGCGTGGTTCCAGTTTACTTACCCACCCTGCTCTGTCACGGGGCAGAGTTTAACCTTTTTCAGTTTGGCTCCTAGTTATTAATTCTGACAGCATGTTGCTCATATCACAGGGTTTCTGTAAGAGTTAACTTAAAAGGAAATAGCATAAAAGTGTTTTGTCAGCAACCTAATGACATTCGATGACAGTTATGATGGTACTCCTTCCCCTGCCTTGAACTAGCCCCTCACAGACCCTCCCCTTCAATAAGGAATTTGACAAAAGCAAAGATGATTAAAGCTTAAGGTCAATCCCTGCCAGGAGTACGTGCTGGTTAACGTGACAGAGAGTGCATGCTGCAGTGTGAGGTCTTCACACTAAGAAGGTAAGAGATTGTGTTTTGCTGGTGGGAGGATAGCAGGGCGCCAGGGGGTGTCCCTCTGTCTGCTGAAAACTGATCCTCTACCTCACCTGCTACCTCCACCACTCATAATAACCTAAGCTTGTTTCTTGTGGTTTTCTTTCTTTTAAAGTCAGTTCACTATAGTTTGGCCTCGGGGCCATGATTTAAAATGGAAGAAGGGAGGACAGAGGCAGCCACCGCAGCATTATATTAAAAACCTGAAATGCACTATTGTGGCAAGCTTCATCCACCTCTTTGAGAAGACAATTCCCTCTGACAACTACCGATAATTTAAAAGCTTTTATGAAGCCTTGGATGGAAAAACCAATGACACTTCCAAACTCGGCCAATTCAATATAAGCATCTGAACAGTTAGTCATAAAACACTCTTCCCTAATCTGCGGCAGACATTAACATTGACTTTCCCAATTACCAGTGAGTAACCGCCAAGGATTTCTCATTAAAACTCTGACAACACAAAAATAACAGCCCCCTTAGTAATGAAATGAGTATCTGAGGGAGATTGTTGGGAGAATGATTGGTTATGATTTTTAAAAGCTCATCATTTCTGCTTGTTTTTCCCTGGACAGTCATCACTGAATGCACATTAAGTCTGATATTTATTGTTGACAACAAAATGGGAATCTAAACTCTTAAAGGGTTTCTGCCTTCAGGCTGTGGAGCTCATTAGAAATGCGGCTTTGTCTGGTTCATCATAAGGATGGATGAGTCATTGTTAACTTCAAGTGGTAGAAGCGTGAGCAAGTGCTTACACACGGGCGATTTCTGGTCCTAACATTCAATGTGAAGCCTGTTTGTACAGTGGCATTAACAAGTGTCTTTCTTGTTCCCTCCACGTAAAGATCGCAAATTACGGAGCAGCACTTTGGATTAAATGAGACTCATGATAAAATGCGAGCAAAAAGAGCAATTAAGAGCTCAGTTCCTCCTAAAAGTTATTAAATATTTTATGGGACTTAAATTCCCAGCCCAAATATAACATAATAGCTTTCTTTCTTGGCACACCTATGAAACAACAGAAGAATGCACAGAAGGTAGTTTGTCACGGGACAAGACAGCATTCTCACCCTTCCCCATCTTGGTTTTTTCCCCAGGGACAGGATGACAAAGCATGGAATTTTCTTCCACCCATTGCTCTGTATCATACACCAGTATTTACATGCTTGTCTTACTTTGTTTGTTTGGTAACCTAAACAAGATGAAGGTGAAGGGAGGCTGAGGAAAGGTATTTCTCCAGGTGTCTTTCCAGCACCTGGTGTGCACTGGTGAAATGGCAGTAGCAATTGAAGCACACCACATTGGAGGTAAATCTCCACCAATGGCTTGTGATCATGAGAACCCATGGGCGGAACCCATCACAGAAAGCGGGAGAAAGAGATGTGACACCCAGCTCCTGAACAAGCCAGTATCTGTGTGTGAGGGGGTGTGAAACCAGCCCTATTCCTGGCTTCCCTGACTGTCAGGCTGTTACTTGTTCCTGGAGCAGTGTCTGGGGAGAAGCTACCACCCATGGAAGGAATTCAGCGGAGTGGAACATCTGGGTAAGGGGTGGAAAGAAAAAGACGAGGAAATCTGATCAGGGAGTTCTGAGGCTGAGGAGAGGAGGCTGGGCTTGCACCCCACTATTCTGGGACACCCGGAAACCCTGGCTTCCTGTCTGGCTGTGGCCTTCAAAGCTCCAGGCCTGGCTTTTCACATGTTCTAGGTATGGACGTTTGGAGAACCCGATGACAGCATAGAGCTTCTTCTCCCTGAAATATTCACACCTCTCTGCTCTTTTCTCTCTGCCACTCCCTGTGTCTCGCTTCTTTTCTGGCACTCCCTCCTTGCCATATGAGCTCTCTCTGTGGCTCTGACTCAGCCTGCTCTCTCTTCTGCATAGTTTCAGAGGTTGTGAGGACCCCCTTAAACCTATATGAGCTGTTGCTTTAAGAACTCCTAGCTTAAAAATATAGGCAGAACGTTGTCAGCTCTAAAAGGAGCACAAATGCTTAAAACAGAAATAAGATTCAAAAGAAAACAAAAGATGTTATTTTTTTTTCAGTTTGTGAGGTTTTGTTCAACTCCTCACTCATCCCAATTTCAGAAAGTGGTGCTTCTTTAAGGCTTTGGGGGTATCCTGTTAAAGTAATACCAGCCTACACGATAGATTGTAACATTGGTCCCCTATGTTGGGATCACAGCCAAAAAAATGGGTGAGGTGCTATGCTAAGTGTTTTCAAGTATTTTTAAGATAAATTATCATATTTATCCTTTTAGTCATGAGCTATCAGAAAGGGGGATTGAGGAAGTAATCGCCCTTTTAAGAATCTGATCAGCACCAATGGAACAATCTCCTTTTACTAACAAAACTCTCAAGCAACTTGTGACCCAGCAGGGTATGTTGGGTCACACTTTATATAGATCACTTTCTGACCTGCCAAGAAGCAATCTGGTAGCACCAGATATTCCATGCGTTCATTTTCTAATTTCAGTTTCAGTCACCACTGGGTAGACTGTGATACTGCTAAATTACAGTCATAAAACTGCTTTCAGAATTTAATTTGGAAACTTCAAAATAGCAAGTGATAATGTGCTACTCATATTAGATAGGCACATATTTTAAAGAGAAAGATGTGAGGCAAGAACTGCCATTTGCTTGTCTTCTCCACCTCACTCTAGGTTGCCAGTTTTTTAATAAATTAGTTTGTCTTTCTTCCATTACTCATTTCCCCTGATATCCACCAGTCAACATTCGTTTTTTTGTTGCTAACAAGGCAGAAGAGAGAAAGTGGCTTTTGTGAAAGTAAATTCTGTCCACAGAACAACCGTCTCCAGGCATGAAATCTCTTTAAAGGAAAATTCTGATCCCATATAGTTGAAAATGATTTATCAAGTTAGGGTCTAAATATAAGAAAGTATCTACAGGCTACATGAATGGCACAAGTCATATTGAAAGAGACCAAGAAGACTGACCATTGTCAAGTTTGTGCAGGGTATGAGAGCTGACCCGACTGCATGTTGACAAGTCAGCCAGTGACACTCTCAGGGATGCTGTAGGAGACCCGACACTCCTGAATCAGAGAGAAAGGACAGTTTATCACTCACAGCAATAGCAGTAACCAGCATAGCAGCATATTTTGGTGCTGATTTATCAAGTCCCAATTCCCACAGAGGGTTGCAAAGAAGGCTAGGTGACAGCTGCACATGCAGTGGGCTACTATACAGGGGCAGAATTCTGAACTCAAGGAACTCTCATCTTTTATAATGGGCAGTAAGCTTGACTGCTGTTTGTTCTAGAGGGAGAAACTATCTCTAGCATCCAAGGCTGTTTACTATACATAAAACATATGTGAACACAATTGTTCAGATCTAAGGTAGTCTCTGTTCACAAACATGCAGAAACAGGAGAGACTCATGTACAATTATTTCCCAACAATCATTAACATTGAATTGAAAATATGTATATAAATGTGATCAAGTGTATACAGTCATGTGTCACTTAACAATGGGGATAGGTTCAGAGAAGTGCGTTGTTAGGCAATTCCATCATTGTGTGGACATCATAGAGCGCACTTACACAAACCTAGACGGCAGAGCCTACTACACACCTAGGCTCTATGATATATGATATAGCCTATTGCTCCTGGGCTACACACCTGTACAGCACGTTACTATGCGGAATACTGCAGGCAACTGTACCACAATGGTATTTGTGTATCTAAACATAGAAAAGGTACAGTAAAAGTAAGGTATGAAAGATAAACTATGGTACACCTGTATAGGGCGCTTACCGTGAATGGAGATTACAGGACCGGAAGTTGTTCTGGGTGAGTCCGTGAGTGAGTGGGGAGTGAATGTGAAACCCTCAGACATCACTGTCCACTACCGTAGACTTTATAAACACTGCACACTTAGGCTAATTTATTTCTTCAATAATTAACCTTAGCTTACTGTAACTTTTTTGCTTTATAAACTCTTTTTACTTTTGACTCTCTTGTAATAACACTTAGCTTAAAGCCAACACATTGTACAGCTGTCCGAACATATTCTCTCTTTATAGCTTTATCCCATAAGCTTTTCCTATTCAAACTTTTTAAAATTTTACTGTTAAAACTTTTTGTTAAAAACTAAGATGCAACAAGAATGACAAACTCAATCTCAGCAAGGTGAGTGTGGAGCTGGGCCCAGCACAGAACTAAGCCATAGGGCAAATATCTGGGTCCCACTTGCAGCCTCTCCAGCACCACGGGAAGGAAAGGGGTCATCTCTCAGGTGCTCTCCCACCTGCTTCTCCAGGTGGTGGGCCTAGAGCCTGGGCCAGACTGGCTATCTCAGTGAAGTAGTAGTCATGGCTCAGAAAGAGCTCATGTTCCCAACCACTGTGTCTTCTTGAAAAGAGCCCGGTATAATCACATATTCACCTATTGTGGATAAACTGATTATGCACAGCACACAGTCTGTCGTGGGGAATCTAAGTGGTAAATGAAAAACGGATATTTGTGTGTTCCAGGAATTGCAAACCACCGTACCCTGAGCTGCTCTTTCTCCCAATGCTGGCTTCTCAGGCACTGATGCAAGGATGCTCAGCTGCTAAGGCCAAGTCCAGGAGCATCTTGTCAGGGGAGAAGGTAAGAAGAGCCTGGAAATGGAGGGGCAGCAGCACAGAGCCTGGCTACACTCTGCTCAGGAGCAGGGAGCCCCTTGGTTCTCAGGAGAGAGTAAGGAATTACTGGTAGGTGGCCAAGGACCCTCTCCAACCACAGAGCCTCCCACCCCTCCACCCATCAGCTCAGGGGCCAGCTCACATTAGATGCAGCTCCTGCCTTTCACTCAGGAGGGTGGGACTGAGAGTAACCACCTGTAAGAGGCAGGAAAGCTTAATGGCCAAAGGGTATGGAGTCAAACAGGACTGGGTTTGAACCTCACCTCCATAACTGTGTGACCTCAGGTAAGCTGCTCAACCTGAGTTTTTTGGAGTGTTGTGTTTTTTTCTCATCTGTAAAATGAGGATAATGCAATCTATCTCATAACATTAATGTTGGGATTAAATGAGATAAGGCTGTAAGCCCTTAGCACGGTGATAAATAAATGGGAACCACTATTACGATTGCCGTAAAGCATGCCACTCCATAAAGTTTAACCTTAGATTTCCCAGTGTTCAAGTGAGCACTGGACTAGAAGCTGGAGACTTGGGAGTCGTCCCCCAGTGCTGTGCTTTCATTCCTCTCCAGTAGAGAATAAAATGAGAAAGTCAATGTGCTCATGTCATAGCTGCCACCTGCTATAAGAGCATAAACATGGTGAGCTGAGGTCAAACTCGTGCATCAGACTAGACGAGAATGACCCAGTGGCACAGTGGTGCACAACCTGGGAGCTTGTAAAGAATGCCTAAGCTCTGCTCCTCCAGCTTCTGATTAAATTGGTCGGGACTAGCCTCTAGGCTTCAGTTGTCATTAAAGCTTCCCAGGTGACACAAATAGTCATTCATTCAGGTCTAAGAACCTGAAGGTGTGTGTTGGGGGCAGCAATGAGGCATCCAAGAGGAGATCCATGCTTATGGCCTGAGCACACAGGGGGAGTGATGCCAGGCCCTGCGCCAGGAATGAGGGGGAGGCTGGGAGTGTGTTACAAGGTAGGGTTAGAGGCCTGTAGAGGAAAGGTTCACTCTTACTTCACCTGAAGACCCTAACTTGGGCTGGTTAAGCCTAAGGGAAATCCTACAAATTCTTCATTTTTCTGTATTCATAGGGTGTGTGGCATTCTAACAGTAATTGGAATATCTAATTAATTTGCAATCTTCTTGAGGATTTATATCAGATAGGTAAATGGGAATTTTAATTAAAGAAAGGGGCATGGCCTAGGAGAGCATTGCAATAGAAGGCAGCTAGGGCCAAGTGCACAGCGATCGTCTTGTTTCTTCTCAACCCAGGGATGTGTTCCGGTTTCTTTGCTTTCATCAGGAAAGGGCCAGGATCAAATGCCTGAAAATGAACAGCTAGACATAACTGCTAGGTACCCTCCTCTGCAGAGCACCTGACAAAGTCAAATCATCATGGGAACATGTTTTGTAAGGCAAACGTGTAAGCAGAGTTGTAAGCAGCTCCATTTATTTGAGTAAATAGCTTGTAAATAAATCATTGGTAAACATTACAAAATTAAATACATTTTTCAAAAGCTTGCCAGTATACATAAATTTCACAAACATAGTTCTTTAAAAAATAAAATATGTTCAGAGCACCCTTGATAGAAAATGCCTGAGCCCTGTCCTGTGACAGGTCCTCCTAGAGACACCTTACGAGAAGTGGGGTTTCTGTGGGGAAGCAATGGGGGCCTCCTGGAAGGAAGAAAGAGTTTCTACTCTGACCTTTTACCCCACCCATGTCCATCTGAATTTTGAGCCTCCCCCAAGGAGCTGGTATGTAACTGAGAGGGGCTGGACAGGAGCCCCTGGCCTAGCTCCAAGCAAGGGGATCAGGGTGCAAAATTAGGGCCAGGGGCCAGAGTCCTCACCACAGGCCACTGAGAGAAACCGGAAATGCAATCTCCACCATGCTTCCAAACCAGCAAATGCTCCTCTATTAACTTTCTTGAGAGAAGGTGAAGCTCTCTCACTTCCCACCTGTTCAACAGTCAGTTTATCCCCTCTGGTCTGACGCTGCCCAGGCACAAAGTGACCAGAAGCTACTTCTAAGAAGGAAGATACATAATCTGCTAACTTCCTTATGACCTGCTTTCATGGAGAAAGACTAACACACAGTACTTGGTTGAAAGCAGAGAATTAATTGCTGCACAGCGCTTCCATTTTCCATTGCAAAACTCTGCTCAGCTAGTGTGGGCATTTCTCGAGTGAAGTTCTTCAAATTAAGGGTTCATAAAACTTTAAAATACCACAAATGAGGCAATAAGTAAATGACCTGGCAAAGCATCCCAATTAAGGAAATAATATAAAGTCCATAAATTAAGCCCTTGACTAACTCAACATTTTCGTAGTGTAGCTCATTAGAATAACGGATACACTGAATTCTTTCACTTTGGTGCGTAAAGTGGACGTGGAGGTCAGCAGCACTCCCATGAGGAATCTCTAGGGGCCTCTTGGAAACACATGTGCTGTGACCTCCAGGTAAAGGATGACCACAAGTTTATTTCAACCATGTGAAATAAAACTCACATCTACTTTGTAACTTACTTGTGTGTAGGTATATACAGGTATGAGAGATTCAGTATCTGAGTCAAATGTACAACTTAAAAAAAAAAAGAAGTATTACCAAACTAGCTGTAAAAACAAAACAAAACAAAACAAAAACAAAAAACCATCATCCCTGTATAGTAAGGTCCTAAACGTCAGATTTCCCGAAGAAAATACTGTCTGGCCCAGCGCATCCCTGGATGTTTGCCTGTTTTGATAATCCCCGGTTGGGCTGAAACCAAAGTCATTGATCTCTTTGCTATTAAAATAGTACACTAACAACACCTTTAAAAAACAAACAAACAAACAAACAAACAAACGCTCTAGAATAAATGTCTAATAGACCCCTCCCCCCAAAAAAAAAGTTGCTCATAAGGACAACTATTCTTTAATAAAAGTCCTTGTGAAGTCCAAATCCCAGAACCCTTTCTTGATCTCTGGCTGAGTTCCACCCTGAGCCAGAATTACACAGTCTTCTTCTGCGGGGGGCTCAGTTTCCTCATGCCTCTTATCCGAGAGAGCAGCTCCTTGATAAATTCCTAAAAGAGATCAGAAGAAGGTAATATGAGGGGGCTCTTATTAAAATTTGGGTTTAAAATCTACATGAAGTAATTGATGTCAATTGCAGTTAACCTTAGTTGATGAGTTTGGGTGGACGTATTGACCCCAACTGGTACAATACAGTAAATTTAAATGATACTTACTGTACACACTCTATATTTTCTATTCTGATTTCATTGAAAAGATAATGCTGTGGCAGAGGCACTAAAATGATTCCATGACCTATTCAAGGATGAGAACCCAGAGACTGAAGAACAACCTAGAATGGTTCCCAGTTCATACCATCAGGCATCTTTCATTGTTGCTTCATGTTTTAAAATATTTGGCTACCAAACAAGTCACATTTATTAGATAATAATTACTTTGTCTTCCTCTTTTGTATTTGTCAAAGACGAAGCTGACAGCTCGTCAGACTTTCTGATCTGCAAATGACAACCAGTGAATGCCAGGACTCAACAAAAACGCTAAGGAAACTTGCTCTCCATTATGGCCTTCTGCAAAACAGCTCTCAGGCAAACTCCCCCACCAGTCACAGCTCTCAGCCAGGAGCTCCCACATTAATAATCCTGCAACTCCTCTCCAGCTCTAAAACACAATAAGCTTAAATATTTAATCAGCCGCTGCAATTTCCTTTTTTAATCATCTTTTTGGTATTATCAAAGTAATATGTGCTTTTTATAGAAAACTTGGAAAATACAAACCAGCAACAATTACTGCTCAGAATGAACTACTATTAACATATTTTCTTCCATGGAAATTATTTTTACCTAATTGAGATCATACTGTATAAATGTACTCTTTTTTTTTTCCCACTTAGAATTATGTCAAAGTTTTTCCCCACAACATTAAATTGTCTTTCTAAGAATTAATTGTAATACTTATACAATTCCTTATTATATGGCTTTTCTACAGTCTGCTTAATTCCCCCATCCCTGGATATTTGGTTGGTTCCTGGCTTTTCAAAATTATAAACAATGCCACAATTAACACCTTTGTGCATAAATCTTTGCCTGAAATTGGGATTATTCCCTTTGGAGAGTAATCCAGAAGTGGGTCAAAGCCAAAAACATTTTAGTCACCACCATTTCTGAACTTGGAAAGAATAAAATCCATGTGAAGTAAAATGGGGCCCAATTTTAATTTTCTGAATACTATTTTATCTAATTTATAGAATTTTCTAGGATGAAATAATGCCAATTTTTCCCACTTGTAACCAATTTTCATTTTGGAAAGTTAAATGCATTTCCTATTGCCCCTTTTACTATGTGGTTTAAATAATACATAATATGCTGCACATAAAATTTCAATTCTGTGGTTTTTGGAATCTGTTACTCAACTGACTACTGTGAAAAGTTCCAGCATTTGAGTGTAGACTTCCTTTCTTTTTTAAAAACAAATGTCAGAATTACAAACCCTATCCTATATCTTGTTAATAACTCTGGTAATTTATCTGCACTATTTTAGTAACTTTTTTTCATAAAGATCATTATAAAAATAAGGACTAAAGAAATCATTTAGAATAATGTACCCTAAACTGCAGACCTTTTTTCTTCAAGACAAAAGTAATTTGGTAATTTGTATCAAATTCAAATTTTCTCAAAAAATTGATCATGATGTGTATAAATCTCAGTGATTAAAAAGTTAATAAATAACGCGCTTTGTACTTATGACATATTAACATTAATGAAAAACTAATTTTAAATTTATATTAACATACTTAATTTATATATCTACAACTTAATATACTGTACATATTTCAAACTGTTTATTAAATTTGAGTAATGAGGTGCTCAGCTGAGTAAGTTAAAAAATAGCAAGACCAATATTTATTCTCCAGATAGAAACTTGACAACACTACTGGCAACACAAAGATTTTTGTCGATTACAGATGAGTCACAAAGAAAATTCAAGGATCTTTAATCAAAAATATTGATTGATGGCTCTCCGTTCATTACTCAAAAATATTCTATATAAGTAACAACATATCTCATGTATGGCTGACGGCATAAATATGGGTAGCAGCAGCACCTAGATCAGTGGCTTTCAGCTAAATAAAAAACTAAAATCCTGTGTGTGACCCACACATAGTTACAGTAACCCAGTAGACAGAGACACAAGACTAAAACAAAAGTTTTGTGAAAAAAAATAGAACTCTTACTATATGACATTTTCTATTCTATTTTATTTTCAAAAAACACAGGTCATGACGAGCTAATGAGTTATCACCCATAGTTTATAAACAATGATCTAGACCTGGGCTATTCAATACCATAGCCCCTAATCACACGTGTCTATTTAAATTTAGATTAATTAAAATAAATACAATTTTAAATTTAGTTCCATAATCATACTAGCCACGTTTCAAGTACTCTGTAGCCACATATGACGAGTGACTGCCGTATGGGACGATGCAGATACAGAATATTTCCATCATCGCAGAAAACTACTGGACAGCAGACAACAATACTTTGAATCACAGGTCTAGATGAGATAACCTTGGAGGACACTGTAAACAGAAGAGAAAAGAAGGCTGAAGAGGCCCTCTAACAGGCAAGGTCTTGTAGGAGGTAGAACCAGCAAAGGAGACTGAAAAAAAGAAACCAAAGAGATAGGAGGAGAAACCCAAGAGAGTGTGCTGTTAAGAAGCCAAGAGAAGTGGTGGCTAGAAGGTTTTCTAGTGTTTCTAGAAGGAAGAGGTGCTCAATGAAGTCAAGAGCTGATAAGAGGCTAAATAAGTCAAAGACAGAGACAAAGCCATTAGATTGGCAAGACAGGGGCAACTGTGTGTCACTTGGGGAGGGGTGGGGTGTGTGTGTGTGTGTGGCTGGAACTGCACAAAGTATCAACTGACCCCAGCTACTATGGAAGAAGGTTCTAGAGGTTCTCCTTTAAGCACTGGAAAACTAGCTAACCTGGGGGAAGTTAGGGAAGATGAGAGGCATTTGGGGAAGGGCAGAGCCTAGGATCCTTGTGTACACACACACACACACACACACACACACACACGGAAAAGAGAGATAAAAGAAGCAATAGAAAGAAAAGAAACAGTTCCACTGACCTTGGAAACTTGACTTTATATAACATGCAGCCACCTGATTTATAAGAGACTTCTAAGAAAGAAAGAAGCCAAAGCAGGTTTCTGAGGAACCTGGCAGCCGGTGTGAAAACAGAAGGCCTTTCCTCACTCTGGAGTTTCGGCCATGTGGCACCATAAGAGGGCAAGGCATCGCGGTGGCCACCCTCTACTCTGAGTTCTCATCCCTGATCCCTCTTGAGCCCTGTAGCTTTCAGCTTCCAACCCCTCCCACCTGCTCCAGACTGTGCCAGAAGCGGCAGATGGACACACGTTTTGTAATTATCACCAGAGCCAGGCGTCTGGGAACCTTCCCTCGTCACTCAGTGATTCATCTGTTACACTCATTGATGATATGGCAGTGCTTAAAGGAAGATGGGTCCCTCAGAAAGTAGGAAAAGCAGAAACCACAGTATCACTGCAAATCACTGCTTTGCGGCTAAACTGCACTTATGCCATTCTTTCCAGCCTATCAGGTCATTTAAAAAGATAAATAAGATAAACGGATATCATGCAGTAGCCCTTTGAGTAGAAGTGTTTCCTGACAAAAGTACTTTTGAAAGAAATGCCTAAAAGTGCTGCTCGGTGACTGGTGTCACCAACTACAGTAATTGTGTACATTGTGCCAGCTTCAATAAAGTGTGCCCAGCAGAACGCTGGATGCCCAGCCTGCTTTTCAAAACAAAAGTCATCGACCCCTTACACAGAGTACCCGTGGGATGAAGAGAGACAGCAGTGAGGATTCTGAAGGCTGAGATCCACGTAGGTCAGCGACTTCCCCGAGTACAGTCTCCTATTTCTCACCCCAAGAAATGCAACAGTCATCGCCTTAAAAATACTCATATATGTTCACAGGGACCATCTGCTCCTGATCTGAGTCTCACCACCAGATGACAACAAATCAAGTCAGCTCCCACAAGTTTTACGTAGCTACCTGACACTTCCTCCCAAAAGCCTGATATTCAATAGATGATGTTGAAATCAGATGAGTAACAAGGTGAAGGGAGAGCAGAATTTCTTTTTTTTTTTTTAAATTTGAGGCATGATTGACATATAACATTACATTAGTTTCAGGTGAGCAACCTAATGATTTGCTATATGTATATACAGAGGGTGCTAAAATATATATACACGTTTTAAGAAAGGAAAACTATTCAAACTGTAATACTCAAATATACCAATGACAAAAGATGAATACAAGTCATGTTTGACTTCTGCAATTACAAGAGGTGCTCAAAGTGGTTACCATCAGCGTCCAGACACTTCTGATTATGGCGAACTACTGCTTGAGCCATGTTGACCGAAGTGTCCACTTGTGTACATTTTTTGGCATCCCCGGTATTGTGAAATCATCACAATAAGTCTAGTTCACATTCATCACCACGTAGTTACAACATTTCTTCAGTGATGAGAACTTCTAAGATCTATTCTCAGCAACTTTCAAATGTACAACACAGTGTGGTTCACTATAGTCACCAGCTGTACGAGAAAAATTTCTAGAACCAACAAAGGTTAGGTAAGTGAAGACAATGGAAGAGTAGAATGTACCTCTTTTAAAACATCATGGCAACCCTGAAAACTTTCAAATGGCAAAATGTCCTCACCCAAAGAACCAGCTAAGCATTTAAAAATCGCACCTTAAACTTTTATATTCAGGTCACCCCGGAGGCCAAATGGGGCAGGCAGTGAATCAGCACTGATGCACACAGCTTTGGGGGTGTCCCCAGCCCTGTGTGACGCTAGGATTCGCTCCCTGTAGTCACGGGCATTATTCAGCTTCACAAGTACCATCATCGCTTCCCACTGAAATATTTAATTTCCCCCTTTTTTTGGGGGGGAAAGGGGTGGATAGTGTTGTTTATGGTGAGAAGGTTCATTTGCTGACAGAGCACACCACACACAACTATCCTATTTTTCATTATCTGCAAAGAGGCTTATGACTCTGTCCCTGGTAAGGGTTTGCACCTGCTGTTATAATCTCTTCTGTCAACAGAAATTTCTGAAGGTGTTAACCAAATCCTGGATGGTTGTTCTGTCCCCAAACCCCTCTCCTCCTTTCACTTAAAACCACTGACACTATTTTGTCCATTTAATTTCTTGACTATCTGCCTTTAAAGATTAATTTGTTCTACTGGTGATTGTAGTCCCATTAATCTATTTTAGAGAGTCAGACCATTGCTCTTGAGCTAATTTATTTTGTACCCAAATTCTAGCCTTTATTTGTATACAGAGGGACAGTTTGCTTTCACAATATTTCACCTTACTGGCATTTAATTCCTTCACACATGTGCAATTCAGACAACATAAAATAAAATCCACATAAATAATGCAACCAATGTAAATAATCAACGGAGTTAATTCAGCAAAATTATAATCCCCACTTTATAATCACCATGAAACTAAAATAATTTCATCAAGGGTCCCATTACCAAGGACGGAGAATAGCATTTGCTATAAACACCTCAATCTTTTCTAAATGAAAGAAATCCATTTCTAAACTGTTTGAAATTTGGTTTTGATTGCAACTGCCTTTGCTGAAAAGTACAGAAATCCAAAAGTCATGTGTTAAATTGCGTTTAACTCATATTCTTTCTTCTGTCCAGATAAGTCTGAACACTAGAAGAGAACACGGGACTTTCTGATTAGCTTTGAAAACATGATCATTTGTTCTGAATTTAATTAAAAACGAAAGAAGAGGCCATAAAATCACAGTCAGTCATTCAAAAATGCCAACCATGTAAAGGTCCATTGCCTTTTAAAACCTGTACCTCCTCTACTACATCTTAAAAAAAATAACAATCATTAATTACTGGGGAAAAGCATCCAAAGGCAGGATGCATGTGGCTGTCCCTGTTATGGCATTTCTTTCTTCTTTCCTTCTGTTACATCACAATTACTGTTGTCATCATCATTCTCACTATTCTCATGGACATCCTGCTTCTAAGAGTGTGTGGTCAAGAATTTAACCTTGCCCCAAAAGAGGTCTGGTCTTCGCCCTCAGCTCCTGGGAGGCAAGCTCTAAGCCTTTAGAATGTCCTGCCTGATGAAAATGTCTTTGTTCAGCTGGGGGCCTGGGGCCCTGCAAGACAATCTAACAATGTGATTTAGGGTCGGGGCTTTGGGTCATATGGTACCAGCTTGATATCCCAAGGGACTGGAGACTGAAATTACCATGAGGGCAGTCAACCATGACTGTGACCAAGTCCCAGTAAAAAGGATGGACATCAGGCTCATCAAGTGAGCTTCTCTGGTTGGCAAAATTCTCTACACACAGCCACACATCATAGGCCAGAGTCCACACTGTGAATCCAGTGGGAAAGGATACCTAGAAGCTCTGCATTTGGGATTTTCCTGGATTGTGTCCCATGCATCTCTTCCCTTGGCTGATTTTAATCTGTAGCCTTTCACTATAATAAACCAGAACTGTGAGTATGACAACTTTCAGTGAGTTCTGTGGGCCCTTCTAGCAAATGATCAAATGTGAGTATGGTCTTGGAGACCCCAGA